>NC_132898.1:11809661-12409661 GCF_030463535.1 Salminus brasiliensis
TGGTGATCATCCAACATCCTGAACTCAGAACTAATGCTCTTGTCACTGAATGCAATAAAAACCTAACAGTAATGCTCCAAAATCTAGTAGAAAGCCTTTTCTTCTGGACAGTAGAAACAGTTACTCCAACAAAAGCAGGATAAACTCTAACAGCCTTGATTTCAGAAGAAACGATAAATGAGTATGTGTCCCAGTATAGCGCATGTTGTCTATTGCTTGGTTTAATGTAACAATGTCATGTAATGGTTATATACACACATTTTGAATAAGTGAAATTGATTGGTTTTATTTTTTAATGACAATCAATCAATACCTCCCATACCACAGCTATTCTTTTTGTGATGCAGAGCAATTCGGAGGCCACTCCCCAGTCTGCCTACAGTTGTTGCTAGCCCTTCTGCAGAGAAATTGCACCAAATTGTTTCATGCAAGTGGGTTTTTGTTATAGTCTTTTGATGATGACCAGTGACATGACCTCATCCTGTCAAAAGCAGGTGTCGTTCATGGCAATGTTAAGTGTCAAAACCTACCAGATTCTCTGCAGGTGTGTCTCACCAGACGCAAACCTCTTTGAAAACAAACCTCATTGCAAACAATTCTTATAAAGCACATTTTCTACTGCAGTTGAACCACGACATCTCCCCTCTAAATATGCGGACAAATGACTATGATCAATAGTGGCTGTTTAAACTCCAATACGTTCCACTGCCACAGGCTGGAAATTGCCAAGAAATGGGCTCAGTCGCTTCCTAGTGAGAGACAGAGCGAGAGCGAATGAGCGAGACAAATTTTGAGACAAACAGCCCATCATTTCCCGTTCTAAGTGGGATATTTCCTTATTGTTATTCAGTAGCTGAAGCATCCGGCACAAGCGGATCAAACAGCAACACTAAAAAAATGACAGTTTCCCCAGTGAACCCAACCTCATTTGACCTTGTGCTCTCTTTAACATCACAGTCTGTCCGACATCAAGTGTTTCTTCAACGTCTGTGCCCCTATCCACTGGATCTGTATAAAAGGTACATGCATATTAGAAAACCTTCCTTTGTAGCTTTGCCTTGAGGGTATTCATTTCAAACAAGGATGGCCAAATATAAATTCAGTGTCCAAAGGTTTGTGGATGTCAACAACAATTCAACAACATTGCAGACACAGGTGTTCAAATGCACACAGACGGATGTTAACAGTTTTTGTGCAATTTATATGCAAATTATAGAAATGACTTATAGATCTAGAATTTATAAACAATTTTGAGGGTTATATTTTGTAATATAATCAGTAGTAGCAAACCTGGTAAAACCTGATTTTTGTCTGTCATTTAATTATATGTGCATAAAACTCTAGGTCCTTTGGTGTGAACTACCTTTCTCATCGTTTAGGCTTATAATAGATGGCTTTAATTCTGTTATTCCTTATAGGGAGTTAAATATTTATAGAGGATGCGGCTCTTTGACTGAAGGTCAGTGCTTTAAGTGCTCCAAGCTCCATTCTAGGCCACACGGCCCCACCCAGGACATCACTGCACGCATCCGCAATGAGCTTGGAGGGCATAGAGTGAGTAAAGGTGGAAAAAGTAAATGTCTAATGTCTTTTTATTGCACAAACAGAGGCGTAGCAAGGATATTATCAGCCCTTATGCAAGAAAAATGGCTTTCCCCTAGCCCCCCCAAAAAAGCCCCCCAGTCCTTTCTTTGAGCACTTAGGTACCAAAAGTGCCTACCACTGCAAACTGGGAACACCCCACACAACCTGCCATTTTGGAAATGCTCTGACTCAGCCATCTAGCCATCACAGTTTGTCTCTTGTCAAAGTCATTCAGATTGATACACTCACCCATTTATTTATTTATTTATTTTTTTGTTATTTACTTATCGGCTTTAATGTTTTAATGTACTTTATATTAAATAAACAAAACAGGAAACATCAAAAAGCTATCAAAACATAATATTATGTTTTACTGTAGCTCTCCAGGTTTGCACCAGAGACCACCAGGTGGTAATGTGTTATCTTGTCTTTTCTAAAATGACCAGCAGAGGAGAAAAAAGTGAGAGCAGATGTCCAACATGCATCTGTTTGACCATCTCTGTGCCACCCAGCAAAAGGCTGAGTAACGCTCTTTAACAGCCTGTGATCCTTCCCTATTGACTGAAACAGCACGGCCAGCACAAAGGCCTGAGCTTGAACAATAGCGGGTGTCGTTAGGTGTAGACAAAGGGCAGAGGCTGGACAGCTAACAGACGTTTTTCAGATTCAGCAGCAAGGCTTTTCACTGGCCTATGCTGTTTTCACCTGCCTTTTGGAGAGAAGTTGGTCCATACATAGTATCCCTGCCAAATGCAATTGGCACTAAGTCCCCCAAGAGTTCTGCAGCTTTCTAAAGGATGATTTACTCTGCTCACTTGTCATGAGTTATATATTATATGCACTTAGAAAATGTAGATTAAATATTATGTCATTTTTTATTGTTCTCATTGTTGAGGTAGTCAAAAAACATCATCCATAACAAATTGTTCATTTCTTCTCACTACTCCTTATTTTGCTTCTACAAAAACTACAGAACAAATTCATAAGAAACCACAACAACGCATTACACTGGCAAATTTAGGTGACAAATCATCTCCAAATCCAGGGACATTTTAATGCAAGGTGTAAAAAAGCCTCATAAAGTTACAGTGGCTGTGATTTTTGTTCCACTGCAGTATATTCACATATGACAGCCAATCAAAATCGTCATGTTAATGAGCACATGCATATTAAATGACCCAAGTGTTGTATCTTTTAGTGGGTTAAAATGGAGCTGAGATTAGCTACAGATTCCAAAGAAAAAGAGGAAGTACTGTTTGTAAAGTACATCAATTGTATGACAAAAAAATATGATTATTTGTCAATCAATATCAACACAGTATTTAATACACATTTTGATTACTGTCAAAAACCAGCAGTGAGACAAAACAAAAAGTGAAGGAGAAAGCGTCCAGATACACACACAGCTTCTGAGACTGTATTTGTAGGACTTTTTAAGTAATAGCAGACAATTTCAAAGATTTGCAGATGCAGACTTCTAACTCGAGCATAAACACCAGTGTAAAACAAGCAGGTCGTCTGGCACGGCTCAGCTGCTCATGTTCCTACAGCCAGAGAATCTCCTCTCATCTGTTACTGTCAGCCAGTTCCTCTGGCACTCATGCAAAACACAGCTAATGGCTAATCACATTCACACACTACATCCCCCTGAGGCATGGTTCCAGATCCAGACATCTATGCAGAATTCAAAACATCTGGAGATAAGGCTAACATTTTAATGATGCTCACCAAAATGTTTCAATTAGGGGTTTACATCCACTTTTAATGCCAATTTTGAAAACATGCATAAAAACTGGTTGGAGAAAGAAAATATCACCAAAAAGTGTTACACTTGGATGAGGTGGAAAAGTTTGTTTATAGATAAAGGGCAAATGTGAAAACGGTGATGAGAACATTCATCCTTTTACTGTATTTTCATTTTCCGCTTCAGGAGGTCAGGGTCATTGTGGGTGCAGAGCCTGCCTGGAATCATTTGATGACAGATAAGAATACACCCTGGACAGGGCACCACACACAACCACTCACTTACACCTAGAGGCATTTGAGCATAGCCAATTCACCTACCGTGTGTATTTTTGGGAGGCAAGAAGAAACCCGCGTGGTCACAGAAACTATGCTACTATCAGACCTATTAGCTGCACAGTGTTTCCAGGAGTTCCCTAGGCCATGGAAAAGTGGGACTTCATGGACTTCAGTCCTCATTAAATGGGCCATTGCCTGTTCCATCCCGCCTCTCTGAACTGTTAAGGCCACAGCCGTGTACAGTCTGCTGCCTGCTTGATACTGAGAGCTTTGAGGTTTGAACCCCTCCAATTGTATTCTCCAAGCAAGTTGAGCAAGACCCATCTTGCCCTGTATGGTAGAAGTGTGATATTACTATCAGCGATTAATGCCGAACAGTAGTCAACAGAAACTGCATTTATTTTCAGTCAATAACTACTGCAGTTTGCTTAAAGGAAATGTGACTGAAAAATCAGAACACATTTTTCTTCCGTAATATGAGACATGTCAGAGTGAAACAGAACATGCGAGTTGGGAAATCATTGTGTGCGGCACATGACTGAATCTATCAGGACATGATTGGATCGTGACAAGCAGGTGTTTTAAGACAAATGATGCTGAACACCAGTCTGCAGTCAACCACGGAAGAAGACTCGCCTCCTGCAACATCCCATCGGCATCCGCACTTGGAGGAAGGGGAAAAAATCCAGGTAGAACAGAAAGCTGGAGGGGGATTTTGTCCCAGGAGTTAGACTGTTGTGCCTGTTTTATGCACAAGAATATCTAGATGCGACAAGAATTGTGGCACATTTTATTTTTTCATTTATGTAATTATACTCACTGAAAGAGTTGGATATCTCTGATATTTTCAGTGCCAGATCAAGCTGGTAAACCTGTTCACTTCTACAGAGGATGGCAACAGTTCTGGAAGGCACTGTATAATATCTCATGTATATAATAACTTACGACTATGATTAATGGCTTTTTTTCACTGAACAGTAAACGGTGACTGCAAATAACAAATGTGCTCTGTCTCTAATTATGATAATAAAGAAATAATCCATTCCCTGACATGATTTACAAGAAACCGTTCTGGACTCCTTCCAGTAAACGGCTGCTGCTGTTCCGTTGGAAAAATTTCGAAATTGCTGTTGTTTATTTGTTCGCTGGCTGAAGGTCTATGTGGAGACTGTAATTAAGAGAGCTCCAAATGTGAGCTTTAAAACGCTGTATTGATAAACAGTCAGTATGAGCGTCTGGCCGGGTTAATTGAATATCGACGCATCCACAGTAAACCAGAATCCATTCAGTTCTCCCCCCAAACAGTTGGGTAATGCGAGAGCGACAGGCCTCTTTTAATAAAGCCTTTATCCGGGAACTGTGAGAAAATCCTTCCGCCAAATCGACTTCATCACACGTGAAAGGCAGTGTTTGTTTGTGGCGTGACAGAGTGTGTGAGAAGTCAGTGTATGGAGAGATTTGGACATGTGCTGGGTCAAGTACTCTTCTCATAACCCCCCCTCTGGCAGTCCATGCCCTAGTAAAGCGGCCAAAGCCACAGGATGAGTGATGTCATTTCCTGCGTTGGACTTGATGAAGAACAGGCCTGGGCAATCTAACACTTTCACTCTTTCACTCTTCTGAGGAAATCTTTAACCCTTTCATATGTGAACTGCAAAGATGATATCTTAGATCTGGTCAGTATATCTAATGTTTCTCACTATGAGAATGTTGGTTGTATTAAGGAATTTGATATTATGAAATTGTCCTATTCTATTGGGAGATCTTTTTCATGTTACGTAACACCACTATTTTAGATGTTTCAAGAAATAATTCTTAAAACAAGCAAACTGCCAATAGAAAAGGACCATTTTAACTAAACTTTTTATTCAGACATGATTGTCTGCAAAACTACCATGTTATTCGATATCATTAAGATTTAACACATATGAACATTACAATGCAATTCTTGGCAGGATTTGAATCAATAGAGTTTAATTAAAATTTGTCAATTTTCTGAAATGGACCTTTAAACAAAGTCCACATATTCTGGATAGGGCAGGTCCAGAATGTGGGAAGGCCATTCCAAAAGCTTAGTGTCAGCCTGCTTTATCATTCCAGCCACAGAGCATGATCACGTCTATTACAAGTGTTCTTGAGGTTGAATGCCTCACCTCCACCCCTTAAACATAACTCTGATCACTGTACTCTATTTTTATCTGAGTAAACTTTTTTCAGACGTTTTAAGTATAAGTGGTCAGCTGCAAACTTTAGTCGAGCTTGAAGAGGTCGGGAAGCGCTGGGACTTCTTTCTTGGGTGGCAGCATTAGAGTCTATGATTAGGTAAATCTCACCTGAATGTAGACAGTGTCACTTGTGCTTCAGTGGTTCTTGGGTTGTTCCTGACCCAACCAAACGAATTTCATTTTGCCTCCTGAGGGTGACAGTGTGGGTTGTCTTACAGAATTCCTCACTTGTGCAATTCTATGATCATGATGATGATTTTTGCAAGCACAGAGAAGCAACCAGCTGTAGTAAATCACTACTAACAGAAAATTAAGAGGCCTTATAATACAATTTTGTATTTTCAGCACCACTGAACTCAAGTGGGTGTATATATATATATATATATATATATATATATATATATATATATTAGAACCCTGCCAAAATAAAACACTTTTCTTTCTATTTTAGATGTCTGTTGCACACTCATTCTGCTTCCCAAACTGATCAACAGTTCAAAGAAATCATTAGAAGCCCAATATTGCCACTGACCTTCAATGTCAGTCAATGATGGGTGTACATATTTCTAACCACAACTTTACTTTAGCATGATGTGAATTTGATGAAAAGCTTTTGTCATACTTGAGATCTTATTATGCACCCATTGTATGTTTGCTACATTTCTCATTTTGATATCAGAACAAACATAAAAAAGCTCAAAACTCATACCAAATGTAAATTGACTGTGAATGTAATTCAATATGTAACTACCTAAATAATCATGCAACATTGCAAACATACTTCAATACTACAGAAACATACAGAGACCAACTTAAATGCTGGATTCGGTGTGTGATAGTTGGGACATTTCTAGAACATTCTTCCCAAATCATAGTTGATCATTGGGCTTGTTTTGGATTGAATTTTGTTCAGTCCAAAACAAGCCCAATGATCAACTATGATTTGGGAAGAATGTTCTAGAAATGTCCCAACTGTCAGCTTTGGAATGTTGGGTTTTGCTGGTTGTTTGCTTGACTGAGATGAGATTAAGACAAATGAGATGAAGGTCTGTCGCAGTAAAACAGATTAGATGTAAAAAAAAACAGACAAGCTTTGAAATGGCCTTGATTTCAAACTAGCTTTATCTAGATTAGCTACAAGTCCAGGTAGTGTTTTGTTCTTTTTAGAGATAAAGAACTGTAGTTCACACAAAATCTGAAGAACTATCCAGTGTATAAAATCCATCATCTTACTTACAAATGACTAAATGCACCTTATGCATCGTCCAATATGATCAGACTGCACATGAGTTAAATTATTGGGCTCATAAAACTTTAATAAAACATAAAAATGTTATTTTGGAAAAAATTATTTACCTAATTAACAATTAGTCTGATATAGTATGTAGATCATTTTACTCTTAAATGCATATAAACTGTTTATCACATTTCTACTGAAATCAACAGTATTAATACAGAGTTTGTTCCTCCTTTGCTGCAGCAACAGCCTTTACTTTTCTTGCAAAGCTTTCCACTAGATTGCTATGAGAGTTCAGCTAAAAGAGCATTAATGAGGTCAGGTACAGATGTTGAATGATTAGTTCTCAACTCAGGGGTATTGGAGTTCCATTACTCCAGAGAATACAGTTCCACTGCTCCATAGCCCAAAGCTGGGGGGCCTCATGCCACACAAATCGACACTTTACATTGATTATACAAGCTGTGTGCAGCCTGTGTCAGCAATAGGTGCACCTTCAAGTGGCTGAATTTAATTCTAATTACAGTCAGTAACTATGTTACAGTCAGGACATATTTTGGCCTGCAGAAGATTACCCCAACCATTGTAACCATGGTAAAGTTATGAGCAATGTTCCATTCCCGGTTACTCTTGTAATAAGGCATAATACAGGGTAGCTAATCAGAACAGACGTAATATACATATATTAGGGGTGTGCGATATGTATTGGCTACAATATCTTATTTGGTGTTTTAACCACGTGTGAGCAGACATTATCGAGTATGTCACTCACTTTGGGGAAACCACTAAAAAACATGCCTTTAGAGTTCACATATTCACTGCTCCCGTTTGCCTAAAAGGATAGACTACTGCGCATGTGCACAGAGTGCATGCAGCGCACTAGCATAGCCTACGACTTCACTGCAACATAAGCTAGACGAGTGAACAAACTGCGCTTGGAGACAAAACAAGCACCAACTGTGAGCAGGCAGCATGTACCGCCTGCCACCAGCAGTGGGCCCAGCCAGCAAAGTAGGAAAGCTGGTGGGGTTGGAGCAAAGAACTCCAAGCCCCAGAATTCCCAGCGGTAATCAACGCTGAACGGACCCACCTGTGTGGCACGGTATAAATACACCCAGCCAAACACACTTCCCTGTCGCACCTTTGTAGATGTTGTGAAGTTGTGAAAAGAAAAGTTCACAGCTCACAGCTCACAGCTGTGGTGGCACACTGGGCTCCCATTACCAGGGTTGGGAGTTCAAGCCCAACAGTCACCAAGCACACACCACAAGAGGAGTAGTTTCATTTACTCATAATAAAACTGCACTTGAGTCCAAACCCCACACCACACCGTAACACCAACATCCTGACCCCTGTATACTTCTATAAAAAACAGTGCAGTCATGTAATTTACAGTTTAAGTGAAATAGATCTTAAATTAGTTTAAATCAAAAAGATGTTTAAACATACATAAAGTAAAAAGATAAAACTTAAAACCTTTGAAAATGGCAATAAATGACATGAAATATGAATATAATGTCATAGAAATATAGTACATTCATATTAAATTACAATTTAAAGTGAAAAAGATACAAGTTTGTCAGTTGCACTCCCAGTTATTTTTGTATTATTTTTACTTGAATGCCTCAGTTTTAAGTAAATAAATAAGTAAAACAAGCCAGCACAAGCTAGTTATCAGAGGGATCCCAGAAAATATTGAGATATATATTTTTTTTCAATATCACAAACCCACTGCTACCTATTAACTATCTGTTGTATCTGGTTTCGTAATTTTTATCATTAATGTTTAAATAGTTCTGACCAGAGGAGGATGGGTCCCCCTTGTGATTCTTGGTTCCTCCCAAGGTTTTTTCCTCCAGCTCTGAGGGAGTTTTTCCTTGCCACTGTCGCCGTTGGCTTGCTCACTAGGGGTCTTTGATCCTTCATGTCTTACGTTATTTCTTCTTTTTGTCTTTTATTAATTATTAAATATGTAAAGCAACTTTGTGACAACAACAGTTGTAAAAAGCGCTCTACAAATAAATCAAATAAAGTGAAAGGGAAAGGACACGCCCCCCTTAATGCCACCTGGAGACATTTGTGATATCACTGCCATCAAGCAAGCATGTGATTCAGCTTCTCACACTGCATCTATGGTAGTACTACAGAGGTTTTTCTGAATTATGCACTGTGTATAACAGATTGAACTGGCAACGCACATTCACCCTCATTGAAGATTTTGATTGTTTTGCTCAACTGTCAAAAATGCAGTAGTAAAACACAATCTATGAAAAACACAGACTACCCTGGAATTCCCTTATGCAAGCCTTTTCATATCATATCTGTGGTTACTTCTGAGAGGGACTGATGGCATTCAGCACTGCTGTTTGAGGAGAAGATAAAAACGAGTTTTCTGAAATTGTTTTTGCTGTTCAGCTTATCAAAGGCTGTTTTTAAAGTGCCAAGAATTCCACTGTTAAAATAGCCTCTCCACCACAAACTGAGGGAGGCCCATTTCTAGTGTCTGCAGAAAAGAAAACCTCATTTATCAAGTAAAACAAAACACAAAGACTACACACTGAGTGGATTGGCAGTGCGATGCTTAAACTAAGTGCATGTAATATCACAGCAGAAATGACATGTGTTTGTATGTGTGTTTGAGACAGAGAGAGATTGTGTTTTTTGTGGGGCCCAAATCCCTTGAGGATGATGAAAACATTAACATTTTGTTGTGGGCACTGCTGTGCTCCAAATAGCTTTCACTTTACAATATCATATGAAAGAGGCTTGATCGTTTGGTTGCTGTGATTGAGGTTAATAAAATTAAATTTTGAGTTGAACCACTTTTTGGGGATTTTTTCCCTAATTGTCTTCCCCAATTTAGTCATTTCCAACTCCTACCCTCTAGCTTGGAATACCATTACACAATGCTTCCAGTACTGGGACAGTAAATGCTGGCATATGTTGTTGTACTACTGCAAATGCAACACTATTGGACAGCTGAACATCTTTGGAGGACAACACTAACAGATGCCTGCACTGGCTAACATTGCACTGAGCAAATGTTATCCATCTTACTCAACCAGCAAGTGAGACCAATTGTGCTCTCCGGGACTCGACCCAGTGACCACTTGATGATCGACCTATTGCCAATCATTGAATCATTGAAAACCCCCTATTTTTAAGGTGTAGAATTGTTTTCGGTCAAGATCTTACTGGTCATAATGTCACTTGGCATAATGTTCAATACAGTCAACCAACATTCCTGTAAAATGAAATGTAATGCCACCTCCTGCTGTTCTGTATATAGATATGAGACCACCCACTGGCTGTCCCCACTCAACTGCTATGCAGTTACTGACACTTTTCAATTTGTTTATGCTTTCCCCTAATAACAGCTTGGACACGAAGTTCGGGACAACCATTGCTGACACAGGTGTTCTGTTGAGCGCACACACAGCAATCGTCACAGAAAATAACTGTCAAAAGAACAAGGTGCTCTGGCACAGCCATATACGAGCCTAAGGTTGCTATCCCCAAAGCCGGCCTGTGGCACAGTGAAACTCTGTTCTCTGGAGCAGCATTCAATACTTTTGGGATGGGTTGCCATCTGTGATCTAAGACTAATCATCCAACATCAGTACTTGTTCTCTCTAATGCTCTAATAATTGAATGCAAACAAATCCTCACAGTAATGTTCAGACATGTAGCCTAAAGCTTTCCCAGAAAAGTAGAGGATGTTCCTAATAGCTATGGTTTTGGAGGACACATTGGATGAGCAGGTGTCTACAAACCTTTGGACATATAATACATACAGCACTTAGCAAAAGCCAAACACCACCCTTCAATTTCATCAGTTGCATCAGGTGTGCTTGAGATAAAAACACATCAAATACCTGGACTAGCTGGGGGTTTGTTGACTGTGATGTTTACATTTTAGAAAGTTAAAGGAACACTGGCTTCACTACCTGGATGTGACAGAAAGAGAAAGCTATCACTGGCTGCCATCAGATTCCTTATTCCAAATGATCAAATGCTGATGGCAAAATACTGTTTATTGGATTGGGACAGTTCTGATGGTCTAGCAGGTCTTAAGGTCTTTTTAGCTCAAGTTTCTGTTGTTTTTTTACTTTGTTTACTTCTGTTGTCTTTTTGACTTTGGAAACTGTATATATGAAGGGTGGTCTCCGAATTTTGCACAGTACAAAGATGCTAACATGGTCAACATAGTTTTTTTTTTTTCCAAAACAAACCAATAAAACAAAGAAGGCCAATTGCAAATCTTCAGCCTGTCTAGAGCTGCAGTGGTTAGTCAATAAAGTTGATTAGTTGTGGCTTTTATTAATGCATTTCGTCATAAAAACATCAAGGAAGAAATTATCACACAGATTAAACTACGGATGATGTCTGCAAAGACAGCATAATCAAAAAATGTTAAATAGTCTGATGAGTTTTTTTATCAAATATATTATAAATGTATTATATATAATCTATAATAATATATTGTAGCCACACTATATCCTGAACTTAGCTGCAGATTGCAATTTTGGAACAGAATGGTAAAGGTTAAACAATCAACCCAACTGAACACACAGTTCATTCCTCTGCATTGCCATGGCAATATGGGAACTCATCACACAAGCAACAGAGAAAACAAACCTATTTTTGAGATTAATGAGAAACACTGTTATAAAGTAGCCGATGTCTTCAATAAATACAGGCCTAACTGTTCCTGGCTTCATAGGTTCTTAGACTTATCATTTGAAATACTTTGCAATAAATAATGAGTACAAAAACCTCATTATAAACTTGTGAAACAATGTCTATGGGTACACTAGAGGCTTCTAAATGGCCTGCTTATACACTCCATGCCCACTTTATTAAAGCCTCTCCCTTGTACCTGCACCTTGCTGCTGTACAGTTAGAGACTGTATCCCATCTGTTGTTGTACAATTGGTCATAGCCATCCTCTAGACAATATTCTTTCCAGCAGACATAGCCTCACCTTCAGCCTTGTCTGGCTGGCAAAGGCAATTTTAGTCATCAGTTATTATATTGATATTGCCTTTAAGAACCTACAGTGGAAGCCAAAATTTGGACACCCTTTGGTCAGAATGTGAATAGCTAAGCAAGTAAGAGATCACTGGATTTCAATAAGGCATGTTAAAGAGAACACATTTCTTCAAACATAAAACCATACTTTAATTCCATCTTCAACAACAAACAAGACAAAGAGGTTGATGCAATATTATGAGCACCCTGCATGGTCAGTGCTTAACACTCGCTTAAGCAAGCATCACAGGTCTGTCCGTTTTAGTTTGGGGCACTCGTTTAGGCTTCAGTTCTATAAGAATCTTGGGCCACTGCATACGGGAAACACCCCAGCAGAACTGCCCGTTTGGAGATGATCTAACCCAGTCGTCTAGCCATAACAATTTGGGTCTTTGGTAAAATCACTCAGATCTTTATGCTTGCTCATTTTTTCTGCTTCCAAAGCTTCAACTTCAAGAACTGACTGTTCACTGGCTGCCTAATAAATCCCACCCCTTGACAAACGCCATTGTAAAGAGATTGTTTTTTCTTACAGCATTTTCATACAGCAAGAAATCAAGAGTAGAACAAATAGTATAAATATATTTTACCATTAAAAGGTTAACTAAATATTTAACAAGTCATAAAATCACACAATCAGAAACACAGTGTACAAGTGTGACTCCTAACAACCAGTAAACAATATCGACCAGCCAATAAAGCACTGAATGGGACTCCACAGGCCAGACCAGGCAACTCCAACTGAACAACAGATTAAGCCAACGTGAACGAAAAAAAGGCTTTTGCAGAGTGAGATAACAGCAGGCACTTGGCTTCAGATAAGAGTTTTTCCCTTTAGAGAAGCTTCCACTCTGTTCCTAAGTCCAGCCATGGCCTGCACAACCCACAAACCCATCTTAGATAGCACTAATATCCCCACATACTGACACGGGCCTCCGCACTCTGATAACACACTCACACAGACGTGCACTGTTGCAGGCTCTGATGCCGTGGGCTTCGATGAGGATTATGATAAGGTAGAGCACCTGCAGGCTTTTGACAGGAAAGTTTCTTCTCTCCTACAAACCTGTTGGCACTCTGAAGCACCTTTGTCATCACTTGTTAGATCTAGCCTCAAAAGGCTAACAGCATGCAATCTGGTTAGCTTATTATCTCAGAACCCTCTCTTTCTCTCTGTAAAATCCAGCTACATCCACAGTGATTCCACAACACAATAATGGAGTCCTTGCCACACACTTCCTGGCACTACTGGGACAAGTACTCCGTTAATTTGTACTCTGTACAGGTGGGCGAAATGCTAAAAAAAAAATTTCATTTTCATGATACACAATATGTATTACAATATTTTGACAAACTGGCACTAGTTGCAATGATTTACTGTACAATTGTCAACCTTTACCTCACTACACCCAAAAAAACAGGAATAATTACACTCTCTGCAATGTAACATGCAATTAGTAAAAAAAAAATATTTTGTATCATGATAACAAAAAATATCAAAATGATTGAATATTGTCATATTACTCACCTCTAAATTAAAATTATTGTTAAAAGCCAAGAAAATGTTTAAGCTTTTTTAGGTCCAAAAGACACTAGAAATAAACTACCAGACTTAATGTTAGACTTGGCTGATGCTTCCATTATTCCTGTTCTAGCAGCTAAAAATCGTTCTAGATCTATCATTTGAGCATTGAACATATAGCTAATATTAGTAGGACAGCCTTTTTGCAGCTTAGGAACATTGCCAAACTAAGTAACTCCTTATCTCTAGAGGATGCAGAAAAGCTGGTACACCTCGCTTTTATTACCTCAAGGCTGGATTACTGTAATGCACTTTTGTCAGGTTGTTCCAGCAGGAACCTCAATAAACTTCAATTAGTTCAAAATGCTGCAGCCAGGATCCTTACTAAAACTAGAAAATTTGACCATATCAGTCCAGTTCTATCAGCACTTCATTGGCTCAAAGTTAAATTCCGTATTGACTACAAAATTCTTGTATTAACATACAAAGCCCTACATGGCCTCGCTCCTGAGTACCTGAGAGATCTTATTACATATTATGAACCATCAAGAACACTTAGATCTCAGGGTGCTGGCTTTTTAGTAGTTCCCAAAATTCAGAAGGCCTCAGCAGGGGGAAGAGCCTTTTCCTATAAAGTCCCCCAACTCTGGAATAACCTTCCAGATAATGTTCAAAACTCAGACACAGTCTCAATCTTTAAATACAGGCTGAAAACTCATTTGTTTAGTATAGCTTTTGGTAATTAATGTTTCCCCTTAGGTAAAAGCTGTAGGTCCAGGGGTTAGTGGACACAGGGAATTGCAGTATACTGCGATGCTGGACCTGTCGTTTTGCTGCTTGCATGCGATCACTCAGGTTTGTGGACGGTGGAGCAGATGGACGCTAGCGTTTCAGGGGGCTCTCGTGTCTGTGCTACCTTCTGGCTCTCTCCTTTTAATTAGGCTGTTATAGTCAGAACTGCCGGCGTCGTCAGACACACTCTGATACTGCAACATTCTCTGCTTTCTATAAATCCATTCAGAACTAACTGTCTCTTTACCTTCTCCGAGTAAATGGTCACCCAGCCCGACCTGCTGGAAGACTGCCCACTGAGGTCCCCTCTACCTGCGTCAGACCAGCTGCCACCTACCAGTCCTTCACTCTATCTCGAATTCTAAATGAAATAAAAAAAAATTACTTTCAATCTGAGGAAAGGACTTGAGGACCACTGAGCAATAGTCCAGTCACTCTTTTTTTGTGTCCAACCACTGACTTATACACAATAATTGACTTCTATAGTTGCTAGAGTTTATCTTCATGGTGTATTTGTAGCCAGGAATACTGATTAACTGACTGGACCTTCCAGACATGTCTTTTATTACAATCACTTGAGACACATTCACTGCACTCAGGTAATCTCCATTTCACTAATTGTAAGAGTAGCACCAAATGCCCGGACCTCTTTTGAATTAGGTCAGTCACCTTTAAGGGGTGAATATTTATGCAATCTGACTATGTAAAATAATATAGATATACACATGTGGACAAAATTGCTGGTAACCCTTGGCTAATGAAAGAAAAACCCACAATGGTTACAGAAATAACTTGAATCTGACAAAAGTAATAATACATAAAAATTGTATGAAAATGAACAAATGAAAATCTGACATTGATTCTGAACCATGCTTCAACAGAATCATTTAAAAAAATAAACTCATGAAACAGGCCTGGACAAAAATGATGGTACCCCTGAAAATAATGTGACGAAAGGGACATACTAAATCAAGGTGTGTCCACAAATTAGCATCACAGGTGTCTACAATCTTGTAATCAGTCAGTGGGCTTATATAGGGCTACAGGTAGTCACTGTGCTGTTTGGTGACATGGTGTGTACCACACTCAACATGGACCAGAGGAAGCGAAGGAAAGAGTTGTCTCAGGAGATTAGGAAAAAAATTATAGACAAGCATGTTAAAAGTAAAGGTTATAAGATTATCTCCAAACAGCTTGATGTTCTTGTGACTACAGTAGCATATATTCAGAAATTTAAGATCCATGGGACTATAGCCAACCTCCCTGGACGTGGCTGCAGGAGAAAAATTGATGACAAATTAAAGAGACGGATAATATGAATGGTAACAAAAGAGCCCAGAAAAAACTTCTAAAGAGATTAAAGGTGAACTTCAAGCTCAAGGAACATCAGTGTCAGATCGCACCATGCGTCGCTGTTTGAGCCAAAGTGAACTTCATGGGAGACGACCAAGGACGACACCATTGTTGAAAACAAGACAGACTAAAATTTGCCAAACTACATGTTGACAAGCCCCAAAGCTTCTGGGATAATGTCCTATGGACAGATAGAACTTTTTGCCAAGACACATCAGCTCTATGTTCACAGACTTTAAATTAAGCATATCAAGAAAAGAACACTGTCCCTACTGTGATACATGGAGGAGCCTCTGTTATGTTCTGGGGCTGCTTTGCTGCATCTGACACAGGGTGTCTTGAATCTGTGCAGGGTACAATGAAATCTCAATCCTATCAAGGGATTCTAGAGAGAAATGTGCTGCCCAGTGTCAGAAAGCTTGGTATCAGTGGCAGGTCATGGGTCTTGCAACAGGATAATGAATACAAAACACCCAAGAATGGCTAAGAGGAAAACATTGGTCTATTCTGAAGTGGCCTTCTATGAGCCCTGACCTAAATCCAATTGAGTATCTTTGGAAGAAGCTGAAAAATGTCATCTGGAAAAGGCAGCTTCAAACCTGAGACAACTGGAGCAGTTTGCTCATGAGGAATGGGCCAAAATACCTGCTGAGAGGTGCAGAAGTCTCTTTGACAATTACAGGAATCGTTTGATTGCCTCAAAAGGTTTTGCAACAAAATATTTAGTTGAGGGTACAACAATTTTTGTCCAGGCCTGTTTCATGAGTTTATTTTTTTAAATAATTCTGTTGAAGCATGGTTCAAAATCAATGTCAGATTTTTATTTGTTCATTTCCATAGAATTTCTATTTATTATTACTTTTGTCAGATTCAAATTATTTCTCTGACCATTGTGAGTTTTTCTTCCATTAACCATGGGGTACCAACACTTTTGTCCATGTGTGTATATCCTGAGTCATTCATGTACTCATGAAACCACCACTACATATTAAATCCACATTGCAGCTTAACATTCAATTGCAAAAACCCTGTTTTTTGCTTTAGAAGGTCTGATAATTGCTCGGCCTCTACCGGTCATTAATGAACAAAGCAAATGTAGAGATATCATTCTCCAGGCTCTTTGCATTATGTTTCTGCCCAAAGCCAAATGCTGAAGCAAGTAGCGTGGCGTATAAATGGTTTGCGGTAATTGTCCAGGAGCATTGAGGCAGCAGCCATGCGGCCGGCTCTTGTGTGATATGAGATGCAGATGACAGGTGGGGTATAATGGGATGGTTGCTGGCTAAGGGGGTCTGAAGTACTGCAGTATTATCATCTTTTTGTCAGGTCCACACGGGAACACGCAGCTATTACTGCCACTGACGGGCGTAATTGGCCTCTTGTGATAGAGAGGCTGGACACCGCACTCGAGTTAGTCTGATTAGGTTTAGGTCCACAGTGCCACAAAAGTTTCTGAGAAAAAAAAAGATATTAGACAGAAAAAGAGGCAACAGGGCCGTCGCATTTCAACAGGTGGGTCATCATGAAACAGATCTGAACAAATCTGCTTCATTGAAAGTGAAGGCTCTGTATGAAATTAATTCATGCAGTTTTGGTCTTAACCCAAATGGAGTCAATTAGTTAAGACGTGTCTGGTGTTTAAAGTGATTTTTGCCATCTGTGTGACAAATATGATAAAATAATTAAATAAGTCCTCAAGTGGTCCAGCAGACTAAGGTGCTATCACTATGATCAGAGGATCACTGGTTCAAATCCAGATCATGCTGCTAGCCATCGGCAGCTGAGGCCCCAAGAGAGCACATTAGACTTAATGTGGGACACCTATGCTTTATTTAGTGTATAATACACCTCAATCCTCAAATACGAATCCACAAATAAATGAATGTCAATAAAACTATGGGTTAACACAAGCTGTAATGGCCTGTAATTAAGAGATATTTTAACCATTTTCCACAATACTAATGTATTATTTTAAAAATTCCATGATAATTATTGAAAATCTGCACTAGCTTCACATTTTCTTTTGCCAAATAAGCAATCCAATCAAAATCATACTTGTTAGCTACATTAGCCTGAAGAAAATTTGTACATTTTTGGCCGAACCTTCACTTTACCAGAGTGCACATCATAACAGAGAGAAATGTACTATTGCAGTATTGTACTATGTCCTAATTGCTGCGGCACAATGATCCTTTTTCAATCATCCTTCTCAGGATAAACCGTTCCATTGGTAGGCCATTTACTAGGCTAATACTTAACCTAACAGTGTGTGTGTTGGGGGGGAGGGGGAGCAATGAATTGAATCACTGAAGGTAAAGGTACACTGAGAAAAGAACCACATAATATTAATTTTGCACACATTCATTAATGAATTTACAAGTTCATAACCTGATGCTTATTTTTGGGTTCTCCATGCAAAATATTACTGAATTACTACTGAAATACTTCAATGGCCCAGAAAAATTACATTTCAATATTAATTCCTAAAGCTTTTAACGCAATACATTCAATATCTTCGGCACACTACTTGTGGGACAGTGCTTGTGGGAGATATATAGGTAAATCAAGTGAACTAACAAAAGCAATTGCAAAGGAGAATACTCAGTGAACCTCCACAACAAGAATCCAAGCTGTATGAACAAGCAAGATTTCAAACAAAAGGCTACAGGCACAGGTATTGGAATTATTCACAGTATATATGCAGCCACTGTTGCTCTCACAGAACACTGGTCATGAATAAAATCATTCTGCCAAAGCTTATTAAAAATAAGTATAAATTCTCAACAGGAAACAAACTGAAGTAAGTACATTTTTAATCAAATATTAGAACACAATTTCTGTCAAACACAACATATAAAATGTTTGTATACATTCCACATCGGAAGAAAATAAACAACAATTGTGCCTTAAAATGTGTGTAACGTATTCAGTTTGGAAAATGAACAAAATATTTTATTTGACCAGGGGTGTCCAGACCTTTGCATGCAACTGTATATATATATATATATACACACACACAAATCTGGTGGTCAAAGTGAGATTTTGTCTATTCCAAAAGGAGAAGCAGAGCATAGAGCATCCAGATGATGGCAATGGTGCAAAGCCTGGCAGATGTATGCTGGCCACACATATACACACAAACACACAGACACACAAATCAATGGCACCCAAACAGCCAAATCTCAGCATTGCATTAAAAGGTTGAAGCCATGCATGAGGGTCCAGAAAGGAAGAGAACGCTCCAAAAACTCAAAACTGTCAATTGATGAAGCTTTTGATAAGAGTTAATAAACTACAACCAAAAGGCCTGACATCAGATGAGATGTTTATGTTACAACTTGACTATTCTGGAGAGGAGATCAGATCGGATAACTAGGAATGACTGGATTAAATGTTTCCTACTAAAAGTGTTTGACATGAGTCATATTTCTACATTTAGCACAGCAGAAATAAACCATCCTGTTAACCATGATCTAAATGACTATTTAAGTGAGAAGACAGCAACAGGCACAGTCCTAGAATTCAGAAAGATTAAATGATATGGGCACATAAAAAGCATTGGAAATGAATGGAAAGAGACTGCTACTCATGTTTATGAAGAAATACATCCAGTAAGAGAAACTGAGACTTTAGGCTGTTCTGTAGAAGAGAACAAATGGTCTACTAAAGAAAGACGAATGTTCTAATCCGTCCAGAGAATCAACGGGTAAGCCGTGTTGAATAATAAAGAGAGCTGGAAGAATTATTGTACATGGAAAATGTAAGCACGCCTTCAATTCTAACAAGGAAAAGGTTGTGATATAATGAAAAGAAATAAGAACCTATATAGATAATGTGGAGTTTGATATGGTATGGATAAATGGAGGAGGGTTAAGATGGCAGGTTAAGCATGTGTTTAATAAATGAGAATGGAGTGGTATAATGGTTACTAGCTTTACAATCATGTACATTACAGGCAGAAAGTAAGCACATAAATAGTTAAGGCACACTAATGAATTTTTTATGATTTCTTTGGACTACTACATTTAAACTGACCAGCTGTAACAATCCACAGTAACAGAATATGAACACTGGCTGACGGATGCCAATCTATGAAGTACCGCACTGACAATTGCACCATTTCTATGGTCCAATTCAATATTCAAACAAACTTCCATAGTTAGCCTACACTCATTTTCAATGGTTACATCACATCTATTTTCATGGTGTACTGTTGTCCATGGTCTCTACTCTATGGAAAAAATCTGACATTGCAATATTTTGTTGTTCTGCAATAAATATTAGTTTATGATTCAGCATGGCAAGATATTAACAATGCACTTGTTGTGTATCCAAGATTGAGTAACATAAATGATATTGGGCACATGAACAAACAAGAGCCATGCACATTTTCCTTTTGTATCAAGAAGCAAAAAGATATGTCTGAATTAATTTTGCCATGCATGGCGTTGCACGTCCTACAATGTGACTGCAATGCCAAAGCAATATATTGTGCAGCTCTATTCTACATCTATTTCAATGGTTCCAGAGAGCAGAATTTACACAAAGAACCTTTATTATGAAGTTATCCTAATATTCTAATGTAGAAAACTTTCTAAATTACATGGTAAATTAGATTAGAACATTTGTGGCGTCCCACAGGGCTCAGTTTTAAGGTTTATAAAGCTGGTGCTAATTGTGGAAGTAACATAGTTATGAAAGAACAGAAGTGATGACATACACACAGGCTTTAAGGGGATAAGGTACATGTGTATCTCTAGTGCACAAACATGTGCAAATTGGTTATAGCTTTACATCATTCAGTTTTTTCTCTAAAGTTCCAGTACAGTCCACTTCCAGTCTCCCGCAGTCCCGCACTTCTGAAAACAAAACTATATCCTTGCTCTCAAGTCTTTTGGACTGTCACTAGTTGAAGGTTTTTCCTGGCAGTGTAAAAGCCTTTGTGTAATTTGTATGTGTGTGTGTGTGCTTGCATGTTGGGAGGAAGGCTGCAATGCAGCTCACCTGGATGGGAAAGCAGCAGTGGTGCAACCTGTTTTTTACTTTAGTCAGTCTCAGTCTCTCTCTCCCTCTCCCCCTCTCTTTCTCTCTCCATCAGGCAGTTTTTTCATCTTTTTCTTTGCTCTCTCCCAGTACTGCCCCTTACTGGTTGTCTACTGCAGTTTTCCAACACTTCCAGGCTCCAGAGGGAGAAATGTAATAAGAACTCTCAGCTTCTTATTCTCAGATTCCAATTTATATTTTTTCATTTTAGATTCTTTAAAGAAGCCCCCTTTGTCTTGATGCAGCTTTAGAAGCCACCTGGGATGCTTCTCGAACAAGCTTAAAGAAGATTCACATATGCTCACACAACACTGACCAAGAAAAAAATAGTTGTTGAGGGCATGTAAATGTAGTTCAATTTAAATCTTCTCTGTACTAAATGACTTCATACATAGGTCAATCGAAACAAAGGGTTTCTATTCATCATATCCATATTGTTGACTATGACATCACTATGATTCTGTGTGCTGTACAGCTAAATACCATCACAGCAATAGAAATGCTGATGTTTCAATAGCGTAGTGTTTACTGTACAAAAGCTAATAAATGCATACAACAATACACTATATGCTCTAACGTTTGTGGACCCTTCCAATGAATGCATTCAGCTACTTTAAGTTATACCCATTGCTGACAGACAAATACAAAAGTGCACTCACACTGCTTATCTAGTACCTGTAGAGATGTACTGCCAAGGACTCTGTGGAGCAGGTAAAGATGAACCTATGTTTAATGCCAGGCATAAAAAGCACCCCAGTATTGAGCTGTGGAGCAGTGGAACTGTGTTCTCTGGAATGGCTGTGATGAGTTGGGGATGAGACGGGGTGGTGATCATCCAACACCCTGACCTCACTAATGCAATACTCTCATCACTGAATGCAATCAAATCCTCACAGCAATGCAGTACAGACAGTTACTCCAACAAAAGCAAGACTCTCTAATACCCTTAATTTCAGAAAAAACTATGAATAAGTAGATGTCCCAATACTTAAGTACATATAGTGTGTGTTTCATTATTAACCCCAGTTTTAATCTCTGATATTTATTTTCAAAATATTGTTCTTTGTTTGGTCAGAGGAAAACAAGGAATAATATTATACAAACAACCTACAATCATCTTTTGTGTTGAATGCAACCTCACCTGCAGTGAGCATACACATACAGCCTAGTAAGCATGCACAGAGTGAAGCAAGGAACAGTGAAGGAACAAATATGTGTGAGTACCTTACACATCACTATCCTACTAAATGAATGGCCCAAAGACACTTTTCTAAACACAATCAAACAATAATGACCTTGAACCAGGTACAGTTTTTCTTCTGGGGTTTTGGGGCTCACAACAAACGCTACACCTTTTGGAACTCCAAACCTGGTTTTGTAGAAAGTTTATTTACCACTAAACTGCTGTATGCCGAGGTATTGTCCACTCGACCCACACTACCACAGTCTCTCACACAAAATCCTTTATATATGAATTCTCTGCCATCAGTCTCTGGTTCCAATGGAGCAGAAGACGGTCACTTATAGAAAGCTGACATGACTCATCCTCTGTTTTTGCAGCTTATGTGGTGCAACTGACTCTGTATTTGAAGTAGCAAGGAAAATTACATTTCCATTCATTTCATTTTACAACTTTGATTACAATTGGGATTAGTTTTAGTTATATTACCTCTGTCTCTCAATATTGTTAAAATGAAGATCAGATGTCTAATACGTTCTCACTGGGTGTTCTAATTTTTTCACATAACTATATGATGCTCATGTAATTTATTTATACTTTTGTAAACCACTATAGTCATAGAAATTGATTAGGATTTATATGTGCATCCAATTTAATTAGCAAACTTACAAAAAATCTTGTAAGGATCTAGAAATTTTATTTCAGTTTGTGAATCTTCAGATGGTTGGTCTTAGTCAGATATCTTATGTGAGCTGACAACTCTAACAAACTATAGACTATTAAAAGCAACACAAGTTAAAACCTGGCTTACTGGCCTAGGTCTAGATCATTCTTTTGTAAGTGAATGACTAGACTTGGTCCTACCTGTATAGTGAAAAAGATCCACCGAGTGTACCTAGTGTATCTAGTGTATTTTTCCAGTTCAATCCTTTGTTGCTCATACTAGATTGTGGGACGGCGATGTTGAACTCATGTCTACGTTAAAACATCAATCTGTGCTAATTTATGTTGATCTAAAAATTCTAGTTTTGTGTGAAATATGGTTTCTTATGAAGACCTCCTTACATTGAGCCATGGTAGGTACAGTTTATTAGTGTAATGAGTGGTGGGGGGAGTGAAAATGCACAGACAACTCCACCCAGTGTTGGCTACGATGTTCAATTGATTTTCTTTGTTCAGTTCTTTTTGAGTGGTGGCAATTACAGTCCTTGCTCATAGAGTCACACACACACATAGGACTTTAACTCTGTGGTGGCCGGAGCACAGCTGAAAGAGGTATAGACAGAGACATTAACAGCCATAACTGAAATCCAAGCTGTCCAAACTGTGAAAGTTACTATATTACTGGAGATTCTCCTCATTCACTTCTACTTGTCTCCATACTGTATTATCTGGGGACAAGGATAGCTTTCCCTTTTATATCTTGGTTACTCTCAGTGGTTGTTCCTCAAGTCTTTAGGGAGTTTTTTTTTCCAAACACTTTCTCCAACAGCAATGCCCACTGGGGGACTGACCCTTTTGGAAAGCTGCTTTGCAAGTGCTTGGCACTGTATATAAAACTGAAAATTGTATATAAAACTAAAAATGTATTCACCCCCTTTGCTATTAAGCCCCTAAAACATTCAGTTTTAACCAATTACCTTCAGAAGTCACATGTTTAGTAAAATAAAGTTCATCTGTGTGCAATCTAAGTGTCACATGATCTGTCAATATATACACACCTTTTCTGAAAGGCCCCAGAGTCTGCAACACCATTAAGCAAAAGGCACCCCTAACCAAACAACACCATGAAGACCAAACAACAACCCTGCCAAGAGAGGGCCGCCCACCAAAACTCTCAGACCGGGCAAGAAGGGCATTAATCAGAGAGGCAGCACGGAGACCAAAGGTAACCCTGAAGGAGCTGCAAGGAGTTCCCAAGCAAAGACTGGGTTATCTGTCTATAAGACAACAAAAACCTGGGCTTAATGGAAAATTGGCCAGAAAAAAAGTCTTAACTTACAAACAAAAATAGGAAGGCTTGTTTTGAGTTTGCCAAAAGACTCCCAAATGTATTGAAGAAGGTGCTCTGGTCAGATGAGACCAAAATTAAACATTTCACCCACCAAGAAAAAAGCCCAAACCGGCGCAAAACCAACATATCTAATCACCCCAAGAACACCAGCATTATGCTGTGGGGATGTTTTTCAGCAGCAAGGACTAGGAAACTGGTCTGAGTAGAGGGAAGAGAAATGGTGCTAAATACAGGGATATTCTTGAGCAAAACCTGTTTTGGTCTGTCAGTGAGACTGGGACATAGATTTTCCTTTCCAACAAAACCTACAGCTAAAGCAACACTCGATTTATTTAAGGGGAAAAACGTAAATACACTGCTCAAATAAATAAAGGGAACACTTAAACAACACAATATAACCCCAAATAAATCAAACTTCTGTGAAATCTTCCACTTAGGAAACAACACTGATTGACAATCAATTTAACATGCTGTTGTGCAAATGGAATAGACAACAGGTGGAAATTATTGGCAATTAGCAAGACACACTCAATAAAGGAGTGGTTCTGCAGGTGGGGACCACAGACCTCTTCTCATTACCTATGCTTTCTGGCTGATGTTTTGATCACTTTTAAATGTTGGTGGTGCTTTCACACTCGTGGTAGCATGAGACGGACTCTACAACCCACACAAGTGGCTCAGGTAGTGCAGCTCATCCAGGATGGCAAATGCAAAGAAGGTTTGCTGTGTCTGTCAGCGTAGTGTCCAGAGGCTGGAGGCACTACCAGGAGACAGGCCAGTACACTAGGAGACATGAAGGAGGCCATAGGAGGGCAACAACCCAGCAGCAGGACTGCTACCTCCACCATTGTGCAAGGAGGAACAGGAGGAGCACTGCCAGAGCCCTGCAAAAGGACCTCCAGCAGGCCACAAATGTGCATGTGTCTGCACAAACGGTTAGAAACCGACTCCATGAGGATGGTATGAGGGCTCGATGTCCACAGATGGGGGTTGTGCTCACAGCCCAACAACGTGCAAGACGCTTGGCATTTGCCAGAGAACACCAGGATTGGCAAATTCGCCTCTGGCGCCCTGTGCTCTTCACAGATGAAAGCAGTTTCACACTTAGCACATTTGACAGACTTGACAGAGTCTGGAGACACCGTGCTGCCTGCAACATCCTTCAGCATGACCGGTTTGGCAGTGGGTCAGTAATGGTGTGGGGTGGCATTTCTTTGGAGGGCCGCACAGCCCTCCATGTGCTCTCCAGAGGTAGCCTGACTGCCAAGGTACCAAGATGAGGTCCTCAGACCCCTTGTGAGACCATATGCTGGTGCGGTTGGCCCTGGGTTCCTCCTAATGCAGGACAATGCTAGACCTCATGTGGCTGGAGTGTGTCAGCAGTTCCTGCAAGATGAAGGCATTGAAGCTATGGACTGTCCAGCCCATTCCCCAGACTTGAATCCGATTGAGCACATGCGACATCATGTCTCGCTTCATCCACCAACATCATGTTGCACCACAGACTGTCCAGGAGTTGGCGGATGCTTTAGTCCAGGTCTGGGAGGAGATCCCTCAGGAAACCATCCGCCACCTCATCAGGAGCATGCCCAGGCGTTGTAGGGAGGTCATACAGGCACATGGAGGCCACACACAATACTGAGCCTCATTTTGACTTGTTTTAAGGACTTTACTTCAAAGTTGGATCAGCCTGTAGTGTGTTTTTCCACTTTAATTTTGTGCGTGACTCCAAATCCAGGCCTCCATTGGTTAATAAATTTGATTTCCATTGACGATTTACCATAGCATCTGTGCAGGTGTGGGATATATTAGGCAGCATGGGAACACTTAGTTCTTGTTGATGTAAAGTTGTGTTGTGAAAAATGGGCAAGTGTAATGATCCGAGTCACTTTGACAAGGGCCTAATTATGATGGCCAGATGACTGAGTCAGAGCATCTCAAAAACAGCAGGTCTTGTTTTCTGGTAACAAGTTGGTAATATCTACAAAAAGGACAACCATTGACAGGGTAATTGATGCCATGGAGGCACCGTCTTACAGAACTTAAAGGATCAGCTGCTAACGTCTTGGTGCCAGTGTAGCAAAGAAGTTTTAAAAATCTACCAAAAAGAATTTGCATTGCACATGTGTAATTCATCACCAATTTGCCTTAAAACACATACATCCCAATGTACCACCCAATGTAAAGTTTTAAATTGCCTCGGTTCACTACTGTGCAACCAATTCTCACTAGCCAGTTTTGCAAGGATTTTCCTTTGCCTTTTAAAACTAGGCATAAATTTTTAGTAGGATCACTAAATCACTAGTCTATTTTTATGCCCAAGTAGAAGTACACCCCTCTATAATAATATCGTGTGGGAAAGAACACAATGAATACTCTTTTTTAGGAAAATTCACTTTAAGAAAGAAAAATATTTTAGTTTCGAAAATTTTACCAATCACTGCATTGGTAAGGTTTTGTCATGTTTTGTGCATTGTCTCTCAAGATGAAATTATTTTTTTCCAAGATGGCACCCACCGTGGCAGACGTCTGTGTGTTACTCTGGCAACCAAAGCTATTTATTATTTATTTTAACTTTAATATTTATTTTACATGTACAATTCTGGTTAGTTGGTTATGAATGGTTTGAACTTGCTTTTAGTCTTTCTGATTTCAACTTTCTTTTACGCTCGGACACCGGCGACACCAGCCAGCAAGGCCCAGCAGCACCGGCCTTGGGAAGGCGACGCAGCGGATGGACAGAGCGCCCAAGGCGGGGCATGAGAGGTGGGCTACATGATAGGCTAAAGGCAAGGGCTATGCGTCCACCGCTACACAGCCTGTTGCCAGCCAACATTCGCTCCCTTGAAAACAACCTGGATGAGCTGAGAACAAGGATAACAACCCAACATGAGATCAGAGAATGCTGCGCTCTAATTCTCACGGAAACCTGGCTTTCAGACAGTGCGCCTGACTCAGAGATCCAGCTACAAACGCACACCATACACTGCGGGGACCACACGGCAGTATCCCTGAGGAACAGAGGCGGTGGCGTCTGCGTCTTTGTAAACAACAGGTGGTGTTCAAACATTAAGACTGTCGAAAAACACTGTTTAACTAAATTAGAACTGCTGATGGTGAAGTGCAGACCCTTTTATCTGCCAAAGAGTTCAGCGCAGTGTTTATCCTTGCGGTTTACATTCCGCCAGACGCAACCGGCGCTGCGGCTGCTGCATGACGCAATCAGCAAACGAGACCGAACACCCTAACGCCATGTTCATCGTCGCCTGGCAATTTTAACCACAGCTACCCGAGGACTGTCCTCCCCAAATACCATCAGAACGTGAGCTTTCCGACAAGGGAGAACAACATTCTCTAGTTAGTCCACAGCAACGTGAGGAGTGGCTACAAGGCTGTGGCTTGGCCGCACTTCGGACAGTCCGACCACATCTCTGTGTTCTTTTCCCTCTCTGTACACACTCTTCACGTATGACTGCATGAGCTGATCTTGTGGACTGGTGTGATGACAACAATCTTTTCTTGAACACAGACAATACTAAGGAAATGATTGTTGATCTGAGGAGGAGGCAGGGGCTACACACACCCCTCTACATAGGTGAGACAGACCTGAAGATGGTAAAAACCTTAAAATTCCTCTGCGTTTACTTCAGTGACAATATCACCTGGTCACACAATACGCACCACATCGTCCGGAAGTCCCAGCAGCGGTGGTATTTTCTAAGAAGACTTCTACAGGAGCACGATCGAGAATGTTCTTACCAGCACCATCACGGTCTGGTATGGAAACACATTTAAAACATGCCATGGGAGTTTGTGAATGGGAGAACTGTGCAGAACTGCAGTGTTCAGTCTAAAGTGTCTTGCTAGTTCTGTTGTGCTGTGATACTCACTGTACTGGGCTGAGAGATGTAATTTTGGGAAATATAAGGTTAGTGATGATAAAAATCTTTGCTCCACTTTCCCTACGAGACTAGCAACATCCTGGCTGTGTCTAAAACTGGAGGTGGCTAGCTGACTTAATTACTTGCTGACTTAATTACACTGCAACAAATATGCAACAGGATAGCTTCTAGTGTCAAAAACAGAGCACTGCCTAATTTATGTGGATTTGAACACTGACATCAAAAGTAGACAGAAACACTCATGTTGAAAATATGAAAGTTGTCTGTACTTTCGTCCATATTACTGCATAGTGACAATTAATTGGGGATTTAATACTATATACTAGATATCTAAAGATTAGGAAAAAGTGTTTCTCTGTTGTCCAACATGTAAGTTCCCTAAACGGTATGCTAATATGATAAGCAATGGAATATTGTATGTCCTACCTATTCTGCAACAGAGACTTAACAGTATTTTGTTGTAAAAGCCTGTATTACTAAAATGACAAAGTTGAATTTAATAGAATTGAGAAACATTTAACACAACCTGTCTAGCACCAACGTAGTCACAAATACATTTTTTGCTTCCTGAATAATTATACAGAAAATGGCAACACTGATTACAAATAAAGCTGGCAGCATGTACCCACAGAGAGAGCCCATATGTCTGGCTGTTACCTCAAACTGCCATTTTGCGTAACAGCACAACAGGAGCCTTCCTCTGGGGAGAAACTCAATACGTTTTTCTCACTTTCTATCTCATTTATCAGGGGTTGTCAATGTGTGATGTTTAAATGTAAAGATCATTTACCACGGCCGACAGGGCTCCATGGAAAAGATGAATGCCAATTGTACTGAGCTGTATTTAGGAGGATATTAACACTAATCCCCCTCCTCACAGTTCATGGAAAGTGACTCTGAGATCAGACTCCAAGTGATCTATCTAAAGGCTAATCAAATGTACCTCAAAGCACCATAAGTGGAAAGTCCAAAACAAAAATGACACCAGTTCTATAGATATATAGAGAAGCTCAATTTGGCATGGAGCTGATTCACTAATTTTATGATGTGAATTTCTAAATGAAAAGAAGTTAAAACAAAATACAATACGACACACATTTAACATTTGACAAAACAAATCTTTGTACATGACACACCTTTATTATGTTTTTCTTAATCTGCAATATGTTACATTAAGCAAATAAAATAAAAAACTAAAATGTGAAGAAAGAAGTTATTTGTTAATGTTTTTCACTTTCAAAACAGAATTTGACCAGGTGCCCAAACTTTCGATTGGCAAGTATAAAACTGTATACTATATACTATTTATATATATCTGTATATCTGTATACTATTTCACACATTATTTAATCATCTTAAACTTTATAGTTTATAGTAGCTCACTTCCAATTTTTCTGCTGTAAGAAGAAGGATCATTTCCCATGTAGTGCCATTAATAACTATCAATTCATATCAATCATCATATTTGTGTTACAGTCCACACATTATACAAGTCTATAATATTTACTAACTCCACCTTCAATGTAACTACAGTAAGAATGACTTATGATTATGTCAAAATATATTACCTGAATCCCACTGAAAATGTTCACAGTTCAATCTTTTGTCTAGGTTTGTACAAATTATAACACACTATATATAAGTCCAGAGAAAAGATAAAAAAGGCTGGAGCAAACCAGCTAATAAACAGTTTTTACCCTCGTTATCAGGATACTAAACATGTCATAAATACTTGGTTTTTTTCCCTCAGATTATCTTTTGTGATAATTTTGTATATTGTAGAGTTCCATACTTAAGATTCTCTTGAATCTGCATATTCTCTTGATTCAATATATTTCTGTATATTTAGTTCAGTATATTAGTGCTTTCCTGCAATAGAGGGTATGCATTGATGTCACATTCCAGCTGGAACACGGCAAAATATTCTGCAACACAGCTGTGTTTATTTGGAAAATGGCCAAACCGGAAATGAAACAAGCAATTATCTGGTCAAGTAAATGGCAGTTGGACAGCAATCTATCCCAATTACTAAAGGACCAATGTTTCATGAGCAGCAATGTGTAGTCAGAAACATTCAGCTAACTGAGGCTCAATCACACCAGTTTAAAGGATAAAACATCATATATGAGAGGACAAAGCCTACCCTTTTACTTAAACTCAGCATATGGCTAAATTCACTACTCTAGTGGGCTTGGCTCAGCAGAGGGAAGAGCCTTTTCTAATAAAGCCCCTCAACTCTGAAATAACTTTCAAGCCTTCCAGCATGATCACCACAGGTTTGTGGAAGGTGGAACAGATGGACGCTAGCGTTTCAGCGTGCTCTCGTGTCTGTGTTACCTTCTGGCTCTCTCCTTTTAATTAGGCTGTTATAGTCAGATCTGCCAGAGTAGTCAGACACACTCAACATTCTCTGCTCTCTATAAATCCATTCAGAACTCTGTCGCTTTACCTCTGGTCACCCAGCCCGATGGAAGACTGCCCAATAGATAGTTCCCCTCTATCTGCGTCAGACCAGCTGCCTCCTACCAGTCCAGTTTTTTACTAATTACTGATTGTGTAAAGCTGCTCTGTGACAACAACAGTTGTAAAAAGCGCTTTACAAATACATTTGATTTGACTATTTAGTACTTTTAAGTAAAAAAATAAATAAATAAAAATAAACCAACAACAACAAAAAAACAACCATCCAACATCAGTACCCAACATCATTTACGCTCTTGTGGCTGAATGCAATCGAATCCAGAAATGTTCCAAAATACAGTGTAAAGCTACGCAGAAAGGCATCCTTGGTCACTTTGGACCATTACACTGACACTGCGCTCAGGCTGCTACAACTGTGACAGCAGAGTGCCAAAGCTGAGTGCTCTCTGATAACAGGTTATAGGGACCATTTTCTTGCAGCAAAATAAAGCCAAATGTTTTGCACACCAAAATGAAAACTATAAAAAAAAATGAGAGCCTTGTCATTTATGTCAAGAGTTAGGAAAACTGTTTTGCAAACAGAATGTAATGTCATTTTTTAAATTATTTTACACATAAATTATTCATATTGGCTCTTCAGTGAAATCCCACAGTGAAATTGTTTTAAGTCTCTTACAGCCCCGCTCTCAGATCAAAAAGAGTCTCGCTTGAGTTTTGGCTTAAATTTTAATGTGAAGGTGGGATAAAGCTGATCATTGGCTGCGATTATCCCATCACAGCAATTCAACCCATCCACTGAATCTACCTCACATTCACACTATTCCCAATGTGCTGTCTAACATGTACTGGTGCATGTAGCTGATTTCATGCAGCAGAGACTTTTAGAATATTTATGTTTGCTGCCACTGTAACTAGTAAATTGCGTGGATAGCATAGTGATTAATGTCAGAATTCTTCAGTGCAATCTCAAACCCTCAGCTGACACAATTTGGACACAACTTGGTGTTTACAACAGGACAATATCCCTAAACACTGCATCAATGGCAGTTGTAGAACATATAAAGCAAGCTAGCATTCAGCTTTTCAAAGTCCAGACCTCAATCCAACTGAAAATATGTAGACTATGCTTAAAAGTCTGGTTCATGTCAGAAAACAACAAACTGAATTGAAAGAAGAGTGGTCAAGTGTCCAACCTGAATTCTGCCAGAAGCTTGGTGATGGCTACCAAAACCATCTGGTCAATGAACAACTTGCTAGGAAACATTTAACCAAATATTAGGTGAATTAAACATATACGTTACCCCTGAATGTATCATTTCAATCCTGTGTTGATTTCAAATCTCCCACCCCTCCAAATAAAAGAAAAACCCAAAATGAAAATTGTGCACTAAACACTCATTCTGCCGCAGGTCAGAGAAAATGTTGCCCAATATTGCCATTACATTCACGTCCATGATGAACGTATGTAAAGTTACGAGCACAACAGTATATTCTGATGTGTCTCACCCTACCGCACTATGATTGCCTACTACCATCTTCATGTCCGTACTTGGATTAGCTGCTAGAACACACTTTCAAGCGGTTTGAATATAATGGACTGCTAAAATGACTGTAACCCAGGGCTTAAATACAAAAATAATAAAGTGCCTGTCATGCCTACTTTATGACGGATCAGTTCCATAATTTCACACAATTGAAAAGGCTTTGGAGAGCAGTTTAATGATAGAGCTGTTCCTTCACGCTCTCTGTGCTCTGACTGGATGTCTGAGCTGAAGGCAAGAGTGTGCTATAAATAAACTAAGTTCATTCTGCATAGTTGTTTGTCTAGTCCAACTCAATTAACACATGCTAACACTGCTTAAATGATCACAGCAACCTAGTTACAGCACTTTACTTCATGACTGATGGTTTGACCTGTCCTGATTTTCAACTCCACTTGTCCCTTATTTTGACCACTGTGATTACTGCAGTCACTGTCAGATGAACACATGAACACATCTTTACTTACCTGTAGTCCGATATCTGTTTATATGAGTCGACCTCTTGAAAAACAACAAAGGCCTGCTGGTGTAGTTTTTGTGTTGACGTGGCTACACCACTGTCAGACATGTGGCCTTATTCACCAACCATTGTTAAGAAGAATTTTTTTCTTAAAACTAGGGCTGGACCAGAATATTCAGGTATTCATGTATTTGGATATTCAGATATTCGCTCATTGAGTAGCTATTTGGTTTTTAATTTTGGTATTTGGATATTTGTTTTTTTCCTTACTTAGTTCCACCTCGCTCCACCTCACTTCAGTGCAGGTTCAAATTTATTTTTAATATGTACTCCGCTGCTATGATAGGTGCTACTCCTGTTCCATTGTTATATTTCTTAAAGTTGGGATTTTTTTTCGTTTGGCATTTAAGATGCTCTGTAATCCATCATAATTTAATAGCGATTTCTTTTAAATCTATTAAAAGTTTGTTGCTTACAGAAGGTGTTTTGCATTTTTTTTAAATAGTTTAATAATAAAAGTAACTTCTTTGTTTCTACATAAGGTTTTGCTTTTTTCCCTTTACATTTTGTCACTACCTTCTTGTCCCTGCAGTTTATTTTGGTTTTTTGTACTTAATCTAAAAATAAATAAATAAATAAATAAAAATCAGGAGCTCAAAAAATGGTATTCGAGCCAGTTCTACTAAAACCCGCTTGATTCCATAATTTACCTGCATTTTCTTTTTTGTAAATTGTTCAATCTATGAGAACAATGGGATTCATCATTATAAGAGCATAGCTGCAAACAATTTTGCAGTTTTAACACAACATGTAACTGATGTAGACTTTATGTTAGTACTTTTCTCAAAATCAACAAACTTAAGAAAACTCTTAGGCCCATAATCCTCATCAGACCTAATCAGAGAAATTCCGTTTTGTAGCTTTTCACAACATTTATCATCCCAGATTCAATATTTCTACAAACCTCTTCACAAATACACAGTATGTCATTAATATTCAATGCACCGCCCACCAGACTTTGGTAATTGCAACATACAACTCTTTGCATCAACTAAATTCAGTATCAATATATGTTAACACTAAGTGAACGTCAATGTAACAACAACATCTTTAAACCAGAATAACTCAACCCAACTACACTACATTTGGTGATTTTTCTATTACCTAACAACACAACACAGTTTGAGGCTTGCCCATCATGCTTATTGGTAGTCAGATATCTATTACTTGTTAGCTACATTAGCCTCATAGCTTGAATGGTCTTCTAAATGCGGGACCTTGTATTTACAGTGGGGGAAAAAAAGTATTTAGTCAGTCACCAATTGTGCAAGTTATCCCACTTAAAAAGATGAGAGAGGCCTGTAATTGACATCATAGGTAGACCTCAACTATGAGAGACAAAATGAGAAAAAAAATCTGAAAATCACATTGTCTGATTTTTAAAGAATTTATTTGCAAATAATGGTGAAAAATAAGTATTTGGTCAATAACAAAAGTTCATCTCAATACTTTGTTGGCAACGACAGAGGTCAAACATTTTCTGTCTTCACAAGGTTGGCACACACCGTTGCTGGTATGTTGGTCCATTCCTCCATGCAGATCTCCTCTAGAGCAGTGATGTTTTGGGGCTGTCGGCAGGCAACACGGACTTTCAACTCCCTCCAAAGGTTTTCTATGGGGTTGAGATCTGGAGACTGGCTAGGCCACTCCAGGACCTTGAAATGCTTCTTACGAAGCCACTCCTTTGTTGCCCTGGCAGTGTGCTTGGGATCATTGTCAAGCTGAAAGACCCAGCCACGTTTCATCTTCAATGCCCTTGCTGATGGAAGGAGGTTTGCACTCAAAATCTCACAATATATGGCCCCATTCATTCTTTCATGTACAGGGACCAGTCGCCCTAGTCCCTTTGCAGAGAAACAGCCCCAAAGCACGATGTTGCCACCCCCATGCTTCACAGTTGGTATGGTGTTCTTTGGATGCAACTCAGCATTCACTCTCCTCCAAACACAACAAGTTGTGTTTGTACCAAACAGTTCTACTTTGGTTTCATCTGACCATAAGACATTCTCCCAATATTCTTCCGGAACATCCAACTTCAGGCGCGCCCGGATATGTACTGGCTTAAGCAGGGGAACACGTCTGGCACTGCAAGATCTGAGTCCCTGGCAGCGCAGTGTGTTACTGACGATCATTTTGACCCCACGGGCTGAGATCTTGCGTGGAGCCCCTGATCGAGGGAGATGTGGTCTTGTAGGTCTCCCATTTTCTGATTATTGCTCCCACAGTAGATTTCTTCACACCAAGCTGCCTGCCTATTGCAGATTCAGTCTTCCCAGCCTGGTGCAGGTCTACAATTTTGTTTCTGGTGTCCTTCGACAGCTCTTTGGTCTTCACCATAGTGGAGTTTGGAGTGTGACTGTTTGAGGTTGTGGGCAGGTGTCTTTTATATTGTTAACGAGTTCAAACAGGTACCATTAATACAGGTAATGAGTGGAGGACAGAGAAGCCTCTTAAAGAAGAAGTTACAGGTCTGTGACAGCCAGAAATCTTGCTTGTTTGTAGGTGACCAAATACTTATTTTCCACCATTATTTGCAAATAAATTATTTAAAAATCAGACAATGTGATTTTCTGAATTTTATTTCTCATTTTGTCTCTCATAGTTGAAGTCTACCTATGATGTCAATTACAGCCTCTCTCATCTTTTTAAGTGGGAGAAGTTGCACAATTGGTGCAACTTTTTTCTCCCACTGTATGTGCACTACTAATAACTACCTTGCTTACTTTAGTTTTTGGTACTTGCTTGACCACTCATGCTCGCTTCATGATCCTGGTACCAAGGCATTACTGGTGTGCAATTTAGTCCTTATAATTAAATGTTGCAGAGGGCTTTTTATCTGTAACAACGGACATAGGAAGCGGACACGTGATGCCACACAACCCACTCTTCCTATTTCTATGCACCCGAGGTTAAACTTAACAAAGTTATTTTTTTTTAGTTTTACAGAAAAGAATATTTGCAATGTAACGTAAAGAACGTCTTACACCGGATGCACCCAAAAATTGAAAATCATAGTTCATAATGCAGGCACGTACACCGTCACTTTATAACTTTCAGCACTTTTACTGCCTCAGGCAACCAGTGCTAAGGCCAAGTTAGCTCAGCTAAAGCTCACATCTTCCAGCTTAAAAATAGCCAGTTCACAGTGGTTAAAAGATGCTATTTGTATAAATGGATCTAAATAAATAGTTTACAAAGTTTGTGCTGCAGTCTAGTCTCACTGTGTTTTACCTCTCTGAAAAAAGAAACATTCATTTAACATTTGAAGCAAGTCAATCTTTTTACATATTTGATAGTTTTACAGTTACAAAAAGCAAAAGGTCTGGGCATCCTGTTCTCCTTTTTGAAAAGTATTAAGTCCACAGTAGATTTTGATGATCATTATCCAGCTGTAGACGCCATATAATGAACAGCAGCTTTTTTTTCTACAGACGTTGTGATGTTTGCTTACAGAATTTGCGGGTATTTAACTGAATCCAGGAAAGGTTTTCTTCTGATGACTCTTACATGAAGGTCATATTTGTGCAGGTGTCACTACACAGAACACCACCACTCCAGAGTCTGCTGAAGGCCTTTTGCAATCAAACAGGGGTTTTGATTTCCCTTTCTAGCAATCATACAAGCAGTTCTCTCAAAGTGTTCTCTCAGGTTTCTTCAACTTGACCTCTACTGTTCCTGCTAACTGCCATTACTACGTCTTACTAACTTCTCATTATAACTGTATCCTGCTTTGTGGGCATCAGTCATTCTGATTGCTGGGACAAGGTTTGAGGACCCTTTATAAGGAGTATTTAAAAACCTTTCCTAACTTAATAAACATTCCTAAACAACCATAGTGAAGCCACAGTGATAAGCCAATTAAGGTCTGTGACCTTGGTCAAATTTATCTAAGAATTTAAATCTTTTGGGTTGCCAAAACATTTGAATGGTGTTTCATTTCCATTGTTTTACAAAGAAAACTTACAAAACAACAATAGACTAGTCTCACTGAAAAGTCTGAAAAAAAGTTCCATCTTTGGGTGGAAATCAGATCATTTTTTACTCACAAATGCTGTTCACAGTAACAACTTTTTTGACTAGCGAATACCCAAACATTTGCTTGCCACTGCAGAATCACCCAAATCTTTTGACTCAAGTGTGGTTTAAACTGGCAAAATGCCTTTCATCTAACTACACTTGAAGTTGTGCAACACAAATAGAAATTCTCTGAAAATGCAGCTAGGACTAAAAACATTAAATTTAGCCAAGAAACAGCTCCCTCAGCATTCCTGTATGTGTGTGTGTGTTTCAGTTTGAACTCCAGCTTTTATGCTTATTTCAAGGTAATGTCCAGGTAAGCCTGGAATTGATTTCATTTCCTCAGACACATTAGATTACACTGGACAAAAGGTCAACTACAGTGAGACTGTGCAAACCAGTCAGAAAATCAATAGGCTCCAAAACATTCAAGACAAATTCATTTAAAGTAATAACATGCTTGTGTTATTGGTGACCTTGGCATTTTGGTTTTTTTTTTTTTTGCTCCAGCATCCAGCCTCTGTGGACTTAGGAAGGTTAATTGAATCTAGACAGATGTGGTTATGATAATATTTTCATTTAATGAGTCTCATCATACAGTAAATCCTGTATGAATGCACTGTGACCTGCACAAAGCTCAGGTTATTTACTGCTTATTTAGTTTGCTTCACTAAGAGGATTTCTTTTTCCAGATTCACAAGGATCGCCGTCCTCAGGGATGGAGTGAGGGGGAAAGTGTTGATTAAATTTAAACACCAATGCAATTTACAGCCATACAGCTGCTGTGTTTTAGCACACCATCTGCCTCGTACATAAACAAATCAATTTATTTGACCAAATGCGACAATGCACAGGGGACACTCGGGCACAATAACATTATGATAAAAAGATAATGGATAATGGAAGATGGAGGAAAATTATTCTCGAGCTGTTCTTTCAGATGTTTGTGGGTTATTGTGTCTTTGTTGTTGTCTTGGGAAGGAACTCTTTTGCAGCCCCCTAGGTGTGAGTCTGGCTTAGAGTTGTGTAAGCTACAACAACCCAGTACATAAAACATCCTTTAAATCCTGTAAGATCACATTAATGAGTCTGAGATCCCTGTCGCCAGTCCACAGGTTGTTTAAATAGAGTTTAAGATGTGTGTTTGCGCACCCATGCCGTTGGGGGGATTCAGTCCTTTCGTGCAATACTAAGTATGTGTAGATGGCGCTCTCATACTTTGTATTATATATATATTTTTTATATATATATTATACACTATAACATTCTGAGGTGGCCACATGTCACTAAATGTAACCCATCATGGGCCAAGCCCAAAAAAGACAGGTGTTCTGGGTGAAATGGTTCCTCTAGCGCCTGAGAGGAGATCCCTATGCAGCGGAAGGGGCCATGGCTGTTGATAAAGTATTTGTGTTATCTCCACTAACCATTGTTTCAGAGGCCAAATTGGCACTATCAGAATGACTGACAGACACGTGTCCCCCACTGTGGTTAAAGTGGAAGGTATCAGAGCTAGTGGGGGAACGCAGGAAAGGACAGCACGTGGGCACTCGTGTACCAGTGCCTCCACTCAAAGAAAAACAGAGGACACTGTTCTCCCTGGAGGTGTACAGGTCCACTGATGGGCAACCAGACTACAACCAGAGCATTTTCAACTCCCCATAGCTAGGGTGGCCCTTGGGATAGAAGATCTGCATCCTGATTTGACACCCCCAGCACATGAGTCACCCTGTCGCTCCAGACAATCAGTCTGTGTGCTAGCCTGTGTAGGGAGCGTAACCCCCCGTGCTTGTTGAAGTAAGGGACCACAGTTGTGTTGTCCATACGGATCAATACATAAGAATTTCTCACATACGGGAGAAAAGGACATAATGCCATTAGTGCAAGATTATTTATGTGAGTTGAGCAAAAGCCCATAGTCCTTTGCCCATTTACCAACCTCCCATTGCATGTGGCTCCCTATCCCCATAGAGGTGCTTCAGTAGTGATTACTTCTGGCACGATTGTGTCTAGAGCGTGCCCTGTGACAGGAAGTGCGGTCCAGGCCAAGGTTTGCAGGTTTTAGTGGTGAAAATCCCACATGTGTAGCCTGCCTAGGGGAACCATGGCCGGCACAGAGGCCAATCAGACCCAGAAGTCTGTAGCATAGTTTCAGCGCTATATAACGCCCCCTGCAAAACTAGGCGAGGCATGCAGGAAACATCTGTTCCATCTGGGGATAGCAGAGTCTTATTGTGACCAAGTCTAGAGATAGCCTGGTTAAAGTAACAGACTGGGTGGGGTTTAATATGCTTTTTTTTTTTATTTGACTTGAAATTCCAGAGATGAGCGGTGTGTCCTTAGGTATTCGGTGTGTGCGATGGCTGTCTTCTAGACCATCGTCTATATAAGTTGCAAGACAAATTCCATTTGCCCTGAGCTGCCCTATAGCTGCCTCTGTGCATTGGACAAAAATGTGAGGGCTCAATGAGAGACCGAACAGAGGTACCGAAAACTTGAAAGGCAAATCTGAGAAACTTTCTGTGGAGGGATAAATGGGTATGTTAAAGTATGTGTCCTACAGATCAATATGGCTTCGAGTTAAACTATAGAACCGGTTCCATTTCAATTTTCTATCACTCCAACAGCAGCTGCTTCTAATAACTCACCTTCTGGTCAAGTTATTGTCAACACTTGTGTCAGTAGTAGTGTTGTGTGCAATTGCTGAATTCGCAGCAAAGCTAGCTAAGCAAGGAATTCCATGGAATAGGTTTCATTTCAGTTTAGACTGATTTAAAATTGGGGACAATGATAACAGGTGACTATGAGCAAAAATTATATTTACTTGTTTTCAGTTTTGAAAAAACACAGAATGAGATAAAAGTAGGACAAAGCCATGGCTGATGAACTGCATTTGGGGTATAGGGGAGAAGTGGGTGTTTTTGTGCCAAACTATCTACTAAACATTGCTCAGTGTTTTTTTTATGACATGCAAATGGATCATCTAAAATATAAAAGTGATCTTTCAGGCCAAAGGTGCAAGTGATCAGACTGCAGAAATAAGGCCCACCAGTCCCTCTGCTGATAGAAGCAGATTTGATTTTTAATAGGTCTCTCTGTGGCAGAAGGTTTTTTCCCCCTAACATTTTCAAGTAATATTCATCCTTCCTCTTGCTTTTGTCTATTCCATGCAGCGGTTCCTCCTGGCGCTCATTTACATGACTAGGTCTCCAGAGACAAGCACCATGCAAGAGTGGAAATGTGTGTATGGGTGAAGGACAGAAAATATGTGAGAAACACCGACACCCTTGAGGTTGGAGGAGTAAAAACACGGCTAAAGCTGCACATGCTTGTTTCACACAGAAGCTCAAGAACAAGATTATTAAAACAGCTCAGCTACACACTGCTCATCATAAAGATGTAGAGAGAATGACAAGAGCAGAAAGAGAAGGAAATAGACACAGTGAGTGAGTGAGAATAAAAGATACAGCAAGAATAAGGAGAAAGATGTTGAGACTGAGAGAGAGGAGAGAAGAAGACAAAGGGAAAGAGACAGAGGGAGAAAATATAGGGTGTGTATAAGACTAGACTATACAGAAATATATATATATATACATACACACACAGAAAAATCTGTACAGGAAATAGTACTGAAAAACAAAGAATGGGTAGAGAGAGAGAGAGAGAGAGAGAGAGAGAGAGAGAGGGAGAGAGAGAGAAATGAGTTCCCCTTATAAAGGAATACTGTTTTTTTCAGCCCTGGACCATCTGTATTGTACCATCGATTACCACAGGCAATCATTTCAACACATTTTTCTGCACTTAGAAAAGAACAGAAAACCATTGACTGGAAACACACTTACAATAGATGGGCACACTTAAAACACAATTACATGGGCAGATGCTGAAACTAGATCTCTTCGCTTTAGTCTACACAGTCCCGTATGCAATGGAAATACTGTAGATAAAAGTCAGCTGTGGTCATTTGCCCTGACCCTAAAATCTAAATGTTTCTGTGGTCATGTTTAGCTTGACTTTAGCTGGTCTCTCTGTTCTAAAACACAAGTGATGAAAGGATTAACTGATCTCTGAAACACAGGGAGGGATTGAGCTAAAGGATTTGCACCCAAACAGAGCAGAGGAACACACAGACCAAACTAAGACTCAGTGACGCATCTAATAATACTGCATTTATTTTTTGGAATTGTAAAAAAAAAAAAAAAAACAAACAAAAAAAAAAAACATAATTCTGTGGCTCATAGTAAAATTGGTGCAGCAATGGTAGGCTGATAGTAATGATAGCATCCCTGTTCCTCAATATACTATTTTTTTGAAGCCCAGCTTTTCCTGTACATAAACAGATACACCGAGACCATTTTCCCAGAAAAATCAACACCTTGTTTAATCCAATCATGTGGCATACCAGGAACGTTCTAAATAACTTTTTTGTGTATTACTAACCACCCCTAAACACAGATTGACCAATCGCAGCCTAGAAATTTTGACAAATCTGCGGTAAAGTTTGAGGTGGCGAGGGCTGGAGTTTTAGTGCGGGATTGCAGGTATTTTTTGATTCCTGCAAACTTAGCATTAATAAAACAGGACATTCCAGTACACAGCAATAATGTCCACCTAATATTTGCAATGGTGTTGAATAAGGGCTGACTGGCCAACACATTCGGCACACTCACTCTCGCTCTGTCTACAAGGCTATGAGCACCCTCTGTTGTTGCAGCATTTCTCGCAGACAGGTTTCAATGATATGAACCTGAAGGTATACAAACATGGACCACTGTCAAAATGCAAACCTACATTATCTGAAATTAAACTTCCTCAGAAAAAAAGCACCAGAACTTGAAATACTAATTCAAACAGCAGCATCAGTGATGTCGATGTTAACAACATTAACCCTCATGATTCTCAGACAGGCAAAAGTAGTGTTACCAAACTACAGAAGCAGTCCAAAGAAGTTCCAGGCTAACTGGCTTACAATGTATAGATGGCTAAACCTTAGTAACGGTGAAATGAGATTCTCGATTTGTAAAACGTACAGCGCTGTTAACTAAAAGTTGCCCCTCAAATTGCATTTCTCATACAGCTGCATGATTGATTCATGAAAGAAGGCTATGGCCAATTCTGCTGAAGTTGAGCAGATCTAGTGCGAGGAGAAAACCAAGAATCTTCTCAAAACCACCAACTTTATAACAAATCAAATTGGTTCATTTAAAATACTTTTATTTTTAGATGGAATACAGGGAAATAATAGAGAATGGAGACAAGAGAAAAGAGGGAGCCACCAAAATCAAGGACACTAATGAAGCTCAGAAAAAGGAGAAGGACAAAAAGACAACAAATTACAGAAATGCGTACATAGTTCAGACAATGCCTTAAGTTGGAGGTGAGCAACAAAATTATATCTACAGTTAAGCTCACAAGTTGTATCCCCTACCACCCAAGTGTATAAAATCTTCCCTTTATGTGATGCATTTAGGTTCGAAATTAACCCTCATTTTGAAAGATGAATTTCTTGCCCTGGCCCACTGGATTTAGCATCATATGTAACTAAAACAAAAACTGAGATAAAAATGAACATGAAGAAATCATCCATTAGCTGAAAAGCACAAATGCATTCTGACTTCACTGCAGTGTTTTATGAACGTGCTGCCTGCTCCTGAATTAGTCTACTCTCTGTCTAAGTTTAGGTAGTCTAGTCTAGCTAACTATAATTGGGTGAGACAGCCACAGTTTACCCATTACTTTAGACTAGACTACTGTGTTACTGTCCTGCACAGTTCTGAGAGCCTCCAATGCCCCCTCCTGTCAGAGGGAAAATGTCCAGCTGCTAAATCTCTAAATCCCTTTGTGACAGAGTCAATAACTACCATAGTGTGAGGATCAATTTAAAGATGTCCACACCATGGGTCACTGTTGGCAGCTGATCTTAGAGTGTACCGATTCTGCAGAAGGCAACATTCAGTGAACTACTGAACATTTCTGCACTTAATGCAGTGCAATGCAAAGAATTTTACCTGACTTGCACTTACTCAATACTTAATTGGGCTTCGCCTGCCTCATCAAATATTACTCTCATTATTCAGCAGTTTTCTTTCTGGTGAAAGTGAAAGGTCTATAATTAAATTTTACATGTTAAATATTGAACTAAAGACAATAACATTTCAATTAAATTAAACACTGGTGTTTTTCTGTAAATCTAAAAAAAGTTTCTTATTAAACTTAAGGTGATGAAATCTAATTTAATCTAATTCTTACACTGTAATAATTCAATAAAACAATTTCCTATTTTAGGGGTGGCAAATGTATATATGACTACAAATTACTGAAGACTGAAATGACTGGTAATTGGTGCAATACACTTTTGCATACACATTGTACAAGGAAAGTTTTATAGTGGGGACACTCTTCAAAATAAAGGCTGATGTTTTTGTACCAGAAATGTTCTATTGTTCTCCTAATTAGTGTTTACTGGATTACTAAATTGTGTGTACCAGCTACAGAATTTACACCAGTATTACTTCTCTCACAAGCAAATTTTTCCATATCCTCCTTTTTACAACAAATATTTGTTGTTTTATGGCAGATTCCTCAAAAACATACTAAAAATGTGTAACTAAAATATAATTTTAAAAATATTAGCATTGTGATATTTGCTCTTCCACTTTGTGGTGTAAAATATATGTATTATGTTTGACACAGATTTTTTTTTACTAATCATAGTTGCTAGTGTGCATCATGCAAAAATGCATTGAATTTATTGTGTTTAAGCTGATTTACCAGACTTTTTAGTGACCGTTACAACTAGCCCGCTACAATTGACAACATGTTATATCGGCACTCAATATTCATATTCAACTGAATTGTTCTGAAATGAAATACTTCATGATGCACTGGATCGTTTCCTAATAGAAATGTAATCCAGTCATACCCCTGTGCTCAACATATTTGAATTATTATTATAGTTGTTCAATGTGAAAATGTTATTGTTTATTGAAGTTAAAGAGGGACATCTGCAGTCTCTCCTGTCCCTAATATTTAGTGAAAAACCAATGTGATTGCAACATTCATCAGCAGGGCCCACCTGCCTAACAGCGTGCATGTGGTGAAGACAGAGGAACACCTCTACTCTCAGCAGCTCTATCAGCTGGAGGTCTTCAACACCCTGCAGCACTGCTTCCAGATTGTAAGCGTCCTGCTGCAGATTCGGAACGCCTGGATGGTTTCTTGGAACAGATTGAGCCTGGCGGGAATCAAACTGAAGGGAATATCACTCTGCCACCACCACTCTACACCAGCAAACACACAACCCCATGTTCATTTTGTGCCAAAGGTTTTAAATGAAATTATTCACCAGCACTAGGGATTTAGGTCTGCAATATAAAAAATATGTTGCAAACGCACATGAGGAGAATTAAACAACACCTTCTCTTCTTTTCTGCAATCCCTCTCCTGCTCCAGACACATTTTAAAGGGTGGGTGGGTCTTAGAAGATGACATTCACTTTTCATAACTAATCTCATTTTGGAAAGACAAAGAAACCAGCAAGACACCATCCACATCCACAAAAAGAAGATGCAACGGCCCAATACCCCTATCAGACATCCTCCTGCCAAAGAGGCCATGTACCTTGCCACACTGTCCATGAAAATCACAAGCAGGAGCAGAGACAAGGACAACCCTGCCAGAGCCCAACACCAACACTGATCAAGCTTGAACACACAGGACTGAATAGCTCTCTCTGGCACATCATTCTCTTGGAGCACCTCCCACAGAATGCCGCACAACCATAAGCCTTCTCCAGATCTACAAATACATCTAGACTGGGGTGGCAAACTTTTCATTCTCCTTCCTTGAAAACAGGAACCACTGCCCTGCCACTTGCCATTCCAGAGAACTGAAGTCTATGTGACATTGAAGAGGTGTGTCAACCAAGGCAGTTCCAATATTCTGGGACTGAATCACATCCACAATGGTTGCCACAGTGGAGCTTTCCAATTACATCAGTGACTTTGACCAGAGAAATAGATTCTCCCCTGACAGCTTGACTCTTTACAAGAATGTGTGAAACATCAGGTCAAATAGCGCTCACAAAGTCGATCATTTACCTTTGGCCCAAGGTGCTATGGTACCAGGTACACTGAGAAAGCTTGTATTTGAACACAGTGTTTATTAGGGACAAACCCTAACTAGCACAGACGTCCAGTAACATCCCTTCACTCTGGGTTAGGCAAGCCATTTCTTCCATTTACTCCACCCCATGTTTCTCAGTCATTGCCCACATGAGCACATCCCCGCATTTTCTGCAGAACAATGGAGTAGGTACATGGGACCTTCTCCAGAATTCCACCCATATTTTCCAAGAATACCAAATACTCTCTCTGCAACACTTGTCACACTGTAGTGACCTTCTCATCTATTGGGACAAACTCCAACTGTGTGGCTGCCAACTCTGGACTCAGTTGCTTCTTATCTAGGGTAACTCCTGAGTAGGAGAAAGATCATCCTCTATCAAGGAGATCTGTCTAAACTGTGTGTGGAGGGCAACCCAACTATATCTAGTTAGTGTCTCTATACCCCCCGTACCAGCTCAGGCTTCTCATCCCCCCTTCTGAGGTTACACATCTGTGTTCCGACCAGGGTATGAAGGCAACTCAGCCACCAGGCACTTGCAAATGAATACTACCCCAAGATCCTGCTCCAGGGGTAGGTCCTTGTAACCCTCTTCCTGACAGGATCTTCCCACACTCTTGTTCATCAGGGTGTTTTGGATCATATTTGCCAGAATCTTCATCCCAGGCCCTACCAGGAGCATACAGACTCCAGGTTTTAAATCCCACATAGATTGTGTTACAAAAACAAAATTCTTCCATTTAATAAATATCATGCAAGTTAGACCTTGCATGGGGCAGTGGTGGCTCAGCGTTTAGAGCGCCGGGTTATCGATAACAGGGTTGTGGGTTCGATTCCCGGGCTTGGCAAGCTGCCACTGTTGGGCCCTTGAGCAAGGCCCTTTACCCTCTCTGCTCCCCGGGCGCTGGAGTTGGCTGCCCACTGCTCTGGGTGTGTGTGTGTACTCACTGCCCCTAGCTCACTAGTGTGTGTGTGAGTGTGTGTTCACTACCACAGATGGGTTAAATGCGGAGGACCCATTTCGCTGTATAGTGCACACTGTACAGTGACAAATACGTGCACCTTTACCTTTACCTTTTCTCAAACTGCAAGACGCTGAGACCTGTTACCGAAAACAACTGAAAGACTACAGCTTGTTCAGATGGCTGCAGAGTGCTAACACACAAAAAAGAGAGCATATAACACTGAGTTTAGCTTCATGACGTGATGCTAATTACTCCATAGATACACAATATTGTGGTTTCCCTACAACTGGTGCAGCAAAAAAAAAAAAAAAAAAGTCTACACATGTGGTATCCAGATATATACACAATTCCGGTTGAGTGAGTTTTGTCAAAACATTCAGAACCTAAAATATTAATTATTTTTTGTTAATTGCACCAGGCAGCTGGGCAATTTGATAGGAATTTTATACCACAAAGCTGATTTGGCTGTTTTGATTTAAATAGCAGGATTTTTTTCCAACTGATTTCTTTCTAAGAAAATAAATGACAATTCAAAATATTTTTTGTTCAAATATTCATGAATTCTATTAAATATATTATTAAATAAATATATAACCGTGTGTTTAAAATTTTTAAAGCTATTACAGACATCTGAAGCTTCTAGATTTTATCGAAAGCATGTAAGAAACATTGATGGTGAAGCATTAATAGTAGCTTCAGCTGAAAAACTCTGATCATTATGTGTAATTTTTTATCCAGGCAACTCATAACACAAGAGTTCAACTGGACCGGAGATGCAGGGCTGAATGGTGGGACAGATTTACTCATATTTGTGAATCAAAATGCTAAACTCACTACAGTTGCTAATGTTCACTCTGACGTAGTGGGAGAATTAAATCTGCTGGATTTGACTGTTTATTCATATTACGGCTGAACTCTATGCAGCTGTAAATCGCACACTGCAGCAGCCATGTAGGGTCACACAAATGTGAACTTTTGGGTGACTTGCTTCAGCCAAGAAAACTACCAAGAAAACAAAAGGTCCATGTTGGAGGGACTCTCCTGCTGGTTGTGCTGAAGCCTACTGAAGATTTTTGAGGAATGCTGCAGACTGGTGAACGCACTGTTATGCACTGAAATGCATGTTTATTACTTAAAGAAGAGCTAACACTTTATCAAACAAATGCTCCATATTCATCAGGCATTACATGTTACTTGCCTTAAAAACAGAAAAAAAACTAGCATTATCTGTTATTGGTTTATTAGTGGTATATGTTTATTATACAACTATTTTAAATTAAAAACATCTCAATTGTTTTTCTTTACTACTTACTGCCTATCTATTAATTTATAACCTTACTTTGCCATTTACTGTTTTCCTTACATGATTATGTTGATAATTTTATGGTGAAGCAGTTTGAGATGCATTTTTATGTAAGAAAAGTGTTTTAAAAACATATGAAACACTTAGACCAGGCTTCGTGATCATGTTTAGATGGCTGAAGATTATCTGTAAGAGGCAACTATTAGCACTCCAGGAACTTTTGTGTAGGATCTCTAAAAAGGCTGAATACACATTAGCAGGCTTTGTTGAGTGTGGTAAATAAGTTGCTTTGACAGCAGTAGAGCACAGGTTGAGTAGCTGGTGCTGTTATATAATAGTGCTGAAGTTTATTTGTAGATTTAGCATGCCCATAGCATTATTTGTATTGCAACTGGTAAAAGACCTTTTAAATTCAGAGGAACCCGCGGCACTGTGGGGGAAAATGAGAGAAAGCATTCCAGGACTGGAACATTTTTTGTTTACCACAGGATGAGACAGTAGCAATTTTTGAAAACAGCATTCATTATTCCATTACAGAAATACTACTTAGACCCACAGTGTTTAATATGAACATGATGACAACTTCAGAATGATGCATTTTCTTTGTCTTATTTTCTTTTTCTGGTTTATGATCAAAGTATGTCAGTAAAATGATTTTGTTTAAACTGGTCAATAAAGCCACAAATTATGTTGACAACCCAGATCCTGGCAGCAGGGTCTTTAGCATTTCATGCCTGTAACAAAGAAAGGCAAGAGAAAGAAATGGAGGCGAAATGAAGACCGACTGAAATGAAAAGTCCTGATGGAGCAGAGCAACAGAGATAGCGGAAAAGAGGAAACATAAATTCAAATGTAGGAGAAATTTCCGAGGCAAGCGCACTAAAGAAGCCAGGAAAAAAACTGCCCTCATAAATTATTAACATTAAAATCTTTGCCACAGGAAAGCACCATGTTATAAACAAATGCAAAACATCTCATTCGGCCAAAAACTGCTGAAGGTGAAGTCTGTTATCTAAAGCTTACTAAAAAGCAATTACCATAGAGAGAGGGCACTGCATGCATAATGCCTCCAAAGCTTCATAAACCACAATGATTTTTATTCATGGTGCGGTTTTATGTAAACAAACTGCAACAAACTGTTTAAGCTTCAATCTCAGTTTTCTTACAGAGCTGACCGGACAGTGCTGCAGACAGAGATACGCCTCTAATGGTTTCTGAACTTTGCAAAATTGAGGTGAACGTGACAGTAAAGGTGTGTGTGTATTACAGATCGGATTGGGTCATTCCTCTTGGTCTCTGTGGAAATCTCATCATATCTGACACCACCTGAAGTCAATCTCCCCATTTCAACTGCACACGCACCGCAATGATTTTATCTGACAGCTTTCATAGTTTTATTATCAGGAAAAAATGCATGCTTGACACAGACAACCCCACACAATCATTCTGCCACTGATAAACCAACAACGTATGGTATTCCTGTATTCCTGTGTTCCTGTATTTGTGCATGACAAGATAAAGATAGTAGAAAAGGTATATTTGTATGTTTTGAGTTGTATGTTTGTAAGTTGAGAGGGAGCTTCTTTATCAAAACGAGTAATGTCATCTGATTACTGCCTGATACTCTTTTATGTTTTTAAAGACAACCAAAAACAATATTATCATTGGCACACCTGTGTCAGAAATGGGTGCAACCTACAGTAGCTGAATGCATTCATTAGAAGGGGTGTCTATAAACATTTGGACATATAGTGTAGGTGATACAGCTGTCTGTGTGCTACATGTTAACCCATTTAGAACCATGTAGAATCCTAAAGATGGAGAGGACATAAGCAGCTGATATTGTGTCTCAAACAAATCATCAGCAATCTCATGTTTAGACGAAGATGACAAATGTGCATGGCGTAAGTTCACATGTGCAGAAAAGGGCACAAGTTTAGAAACAAAGTGCTGTAAATTCCAAACAATCGCTCCAAACCTCCTCCCCTTCATCTCCTCTATCATAAACAGCTCTTTGTCGTCAGGTCAGGTACCATCGGCCTTCAAGTCTGCCAGAGTCGTGCCCATCCTAAAGAAACCAACTCTAGACAGCTTGGACATCGGCAACTACAGATCTATCTCTCTTCTCTCTTTCCTCTCAAAGATTCTCGAACGTTCCGTCTACAACCAACTGTCTCTCTTTCTCACTCTGAACAATCTTCAGGACCCCCACCAGTCTGGCTTCAAAGCTGCACACTCTACTGAAACTGCTCTCATTGCAGTTACAGAGAAGCTCCATGCAGCTAAAGCTGCCAGACTGTCCTCGGTTCTGATCCTTCTTGACCTCTCCGCAGCTTTTGACACAGTGGACCACAAGATCCTCCTGTCTATCCTTGCCGGCCTTGGAATTACCGGCTCTGCATGGCAATGGTTTGCATCATACCTGCAGGGACGCTCATACCAGGTAACGTGGCAGGGCGACACGTCCGCTCCTTGTAGTCTCTCCACTGGCGTTCCACAAGGCTCAGTTCTTGGTCCTCTTCTTTTCTCACTGTACACTCACTCTCTTGGTAAAGTGATATCCTCCCATGGATTGTCTTACCACTGTTACGCCGACGACACTCAACTCATGCTCTCTTTCCCACCGTCTGACACACAGGTTTCTGCCCGTATCTCAGCATGCCTTGCCAACGTCTCGTCTTGGATGGCGGCTCACCACCTCAAACTCAACCCCAGCAAGACGGAGCTGCTGTACATCCCGGGAACTGCTGGACCAAGAAACGATCTTGCCATCACCTTCGAGAACTCACTGGTCACTCCCTCTACTGAAGCCCGAAGCCTTGGTGTAGTGATGGATGATCAGTTATCGTTCTCAAGTCATGTTGCAAACGTAACTCGGTCCTGCAGATTTCTTCTGTACAACATCCGGAGAATTCGACCCTTCCTCTCTAGAGAGGCCACCCAGGTGCTTGTTCAGTCTCTCGTCACTTCCAGACTTGACTACTGCAACTCTCTTCTGGCTGGTCTCCCTCTGCGCACCATCAGGCCCCTGCAACTCATCCAGAATGCAGCGGCACGGGTCGTCTTCAATGTCCCAAAATTTAGCCATGTCACTCCACTGCTGCGTTCTCTCCACTGGCTTCCAGTAGCTGCCCGCATCAGATTTAAAACCCTGACGCTGGCCTACAAAGCCAAGAACGGACCAGCCCCTCCGTATCTGATGGCAATGGTCAAAAGCCGATCCGCACCAAGAGCCCTTCGAGCTTCAAGTACGGCTCGGCTCGACCCGCCATCCCTCAAAATCCGCGGAAGACAAGCGTCCAGGCTTTTTTCTGTCCTGGCACCAAAGTGGTGGAACGAGCTGCCCCTGGGTGTCCGAACGGCCGAGTCACTCGCTGTCTTCAAACGCAGACTGAAGACCCACCTCTTCAGAGAGTACTTGGACGAATAGTTCTATGGTCGCCTTATTGTATTGTGTTTAGTAATGTCTAAGCTTAGAGGTATCTTTTGTATTATTAGTCTATTCTAACTAGCTAAGGCTTTTCTTGGGTAAATAGCAAAGCACTTTGTAAGTCGCTCTGGATAAGAGCGTCTGCTAAATGCCGTAAATGTAAATGTAATGTAAATGTAATTTGTATGCGGCCCATCAGTAACCAAGCACTGCAATTATTAGATGAGATTCAGAGTCCACACACACAGACAGAAAGAAATAATTAAAGTGCAATCCATTTCAAGATGCAGAAATTTGTTAAACAATGATACATTGCACATACTGACATTTTTGCATTCATTGCTCAAAAAATATACAAGAAAGAAATTCCACACATGAAAATTCCAAATTTAGAAACTACACAGTTCAAATAAACAGGAGTCAATCAAAGCAGTTTGCTTTTATTTACCTTTAATGTATTCACACACTTGCCTAAAACCACTTTGAATTGGTAAGCAATCTGAAATGTGAATGTGACATTTAAATGGACATATCTATGTCTTTATATTCTATGCTTTGGCACAAAACAAAGTAGCTAACATAGGTAGTGTAGCTGTAGTGCTTAAAATTGTGTTGTGTTAAGTTCTGGGTCTAAGCTGGGTTTCAACAGCAGAAATTAATTGAGTTTTAAAAAAATCTGTTCGATCATGTGCTGTAGTAAATAAATCTATTCAGAACTCTTAACGTTTTGTTCTGTGTAAAGTTTTCTCCTGTACATCACTGGATCCTCTGAACTACAAGGACCTTTACGAGTCATAATGCTAATACATCTACATGCAAGATTAAAAAAAAAAAAGAAAAAAGGTGAAAAACACTCTCACTCGGGTTATGTTGAGCAGTGTAGCCTGAGTGCACATCAGCTTGTAAGGCTTGTTAAAGCATAGTAAGATGTGAAAGCTCTATCACGTTTCACTGGTTATTAGATAAAGAATAGGTAACTGCATCATAACCTACATTTCTTCCCTGACAAAAAAAAACAGCTCAACACAAGCGTTTGCTGAAAGCTGGTTTCAGATCTAAGCAGGTTCTTGATGGTCAAGGTGGCTAAAAAAGCTACCTCATCCAGAGTGGTTAAAAAAGCTAACACATACCATGTGCTAATAAGCGAGCTGGCTGAGGAGCTTAACTCTTGACCAAAACAGCATATGATTTTTTTTTGATGAGTTTGATGGTTTAACTGGTCTTTCAGTGTGACCAGCAGTTTAATCAATCTGGAATTAATGGACTGGTATGGTAAACAACTTTTTCTTAAATGAAACTTGCTAACATCACTTGACTGCCATACTGAAGAAGCATGTTGGATTGTGCCAGTCTGCCAGTCTAATGACATCAATTCAGTGTGCAGTAGCATTAGCTTACATGTCGCAATATTCATATTTTGACTCTTTAAGAACCTCATAATTCAGACAATCCAGTAATGTACAGGAGAAAAATGGGCACAAAACAACATGTACAAAGTTCTAAACATATTTATCATCGAATGTGATAAATGGGATTTAAAAAAAAAAATCCAATCATTTATGCCACTAAAAATCATCTGCTTACTTCATAACATAACAATAGCATGCACGTTTTAAAATGCAATAGCACATAAATAGTGCAAGACAAAATGTGTATATACTATAACACTACTAGGGACAATGCTTCTATGTAATGTGATTAACATTATAATATATATAATGTGATAACATTATGTTAAAGGTTAATAAAGGTTAATAAATATGTTAAATATGTTAATAAATCCTTCACAAGGAACTAACTTAATATTCCATATTTCTACAAATCAACATTGTTAAACACTATTTCTATGCATATTACATTTTCCATCCAATACTGGGGGGAAAAAAGACTGAAAAAGAATGCCCTAACCTTTATACACATGTGGACAAAATTGTTGGTACCCTCGGTTAATGAAAGAAAAACCCACAATGGTCACAGAAATAACTTGAATCTGACAAAAGTAATCTATACTATCTATAATCTTAACTGAGGGGTACCAACAATTCTGTCCATGTGTGTACATGAGTGTACATGTGTGTACATTTTTTTCAAATATGCTAAATTCAGCCAAAAAACAGGAATTTTGCATTTAGTGTGCTCTCTGTAGAGAATGTGTAACTTATTTTCACTTATCAACCAAAAACCTTTTTACATAGAACAGTAGTTATGTCTATTCAATTGTCTATTTGAGATTACATACCAATTTGAAGTGTTTTAAGGAAAGAGTGTGATGATTTAGGCATGCAGTAGTACAATGTTAATTTGTGGAGGTTTTCATTACTTGCTACCTACTTTAGCTCTGTACTCAGTATATAATCTATAAAAAAAATTAAGAAGTAAATTTCATATACAAAATATCTGGTATGATTAAACTTTCTAAGAACAGGCGTAGACAAAAAAGATGAAAATTAGGACAGCAGTAACTACATTTTCCTGTACACACACACACTCATCCCAAATTTCAATTAATGTACCACCGGTCCCTCAGAGAGATTAGCCAAATCTGTATCAAAGCTAATTATGAACATTCATTACATTTCATTTTGTGTTAAGTGATTTAGATGATGAATATTTATCCAATTTACTCCAAACAACCTTAAAGTATGCTTTTGATCTCCACAGAAACCTTGAGCTGTAGATTCTGTTTTTCACAGGTGACTCTGACGGACCCAGAATTTTGGGTGTTTTGACCCTTCAAACTGTATAAACTATCTTGATAAAGTTATTTTATTTCATTTTACAGGGTCAGTCCTCTTGTCTGTCATACTCATGAATGTGCAGAGCCATTCGGCAGCGTGGGTTGCAATTTTAGTCTTAGTGTTTACTGAGTGACTTTTTTATTCCTAAATTTTTAAGGGGCCACAAGGTTCAGTTTGAAGGGTCAAAACTCATGGGTCACCAAAATAGGACAGTTGAACGATGACAGAGAAACAAAGTAGTTCCCATTGCCTTCATTCACTTTCAACACCCCCTCACCATGAGAAAAAAATGTTTCAAACCAGCATGGGCCCAGTCATTGGGAGATCACATGTTTGATCCCCAGCAATAGCACCACTGTCGTGGCTGGGAGTCCAAGAGGGTGCAGAAGTCATTATAGTAGGGAAACCCTTACAGCAACAGCCACAGTTAGATCTTTAAACAACAACATTTACCTGACCTGACCATATCAGGAATTGCTTTAAAAAACAGTTTGAATTTTGAATTTATTATGCATGTGATGTCACAATAGATGCACACGTTTATTTTCATTTTTTTTCAAACAGTTTATTGCTCTAACAGCGCATTTTTTCACTGTATCACTCGGCAAAACGCTGTTAAACCAAGAAATAACAAATGCGCAAAAGAAAACAGGAACAACATAAAACAAAAGTGGGAAATAGTTTAATTTGTTGGTCTATGAACGGAGCTGGAGAAGGAACTGCAGACTGTGCAGAGAGAGAGTGGACTTGTTAAAGAACTATATTTTGGTAGAAGAAAATACATTCACATTTCTATTTATCTGTTTCTTACTTTATTTTCTGAATTGTGGTAAAAAAAAAAAGGCAATATAATAGTCAAGGTTGTGTGTTATTGTGAAATAACAGCATGGCTGTGAATAAAAATACGACACTTGTACTCGTGTCTGCTTCATCACAGCCATGCTGCTATTTCACAGTAACAAACTTATTGCTTTAGTAACATTGTAATCTATTGTGGCATGACAAGCATAACAATGCCGGTGATGACAGGGGACACAGGGAATCGTAGAATACTGAGAGTATTGAGTTGAACTTTTGTTATTGACCAAATACTTATTTTCCACCATAATTTACAAATAAATTCTTTAAAAATCACAATGTGATTTTCTGGATTTTTTTCTCATTTTGTTTCTCATAGTTGAAGTGTACCTAATTGTAAAAATTACAGACCTTCTATTAAAGTTTCAATTCAACTTTAAGTCACTGGATTTTCTGTTGTAATTGAAAATCCAGATGTGGCAGGTTTGTAGCCCAAAATGCAGCAAAGGGTGATCAAATCTAGGTAGAGAAAGCACAGTAAATTGGCTGTGTTAGTTACAGCTAAATGCACAGAGTACAATGTTCATTAGAGCTGGAATGAAACATAGCATTAAATTCAAACTTCATGGCTTGTTCACACTGTAGACAAAGTTACAAAGAAGGAGATGAAACTCAACCCCTTGTGGATCAATACTCCAGCCTCAGAGCCCATTTAATCACACCTCTTGGCTCACACGTACCCTGTTCAATCTTGATTGGTCAATAATTAATTAACAAAGCGATTTTGCCAAAACTGAATGGAATAAATTTGCACTCCTCCATTCTTAACTTTCCCTTTATGAAACCATATTTCTTGGCAGTGAAAGTATAGTCTACTTTACAACAGCAATAATTTCTCATCTCCACTCAGACAGAAAATGTGGTGTCGAGTATTTCATCAGGTTAAGAGTTTGCTCGCGTGCATGCTCTCTCTTTCTCTCATTCTCTATTTCTCTCTATGCCTGGGTGGTTGGTACAGGCTCTGCACTTTTTTTTCTGTTCCTTTTTTATCCAGGGAGGGGTTAGCACCCTAGTGCCTAATCCAGCCATAGAAATGACACAAAAGCAGCTGGCCAATTGAAGCCAATTAAAAGCTAACTAAACACTGCAAACACAGGCACTTAAGCCTTTAGACAAAAATGGCAATTCTCCATACTGCAGTATTTCCATGATGATTTAAATCACAAAATAACTTCTTCTTATGTAACAATTTAATGAAGTAAAGCAAGCCGCTGCACAATATTTAGTTGAAAAAATATATTAAGTCTAAATTCAATTACATTTCATTAGTCCTATTGTTTCCTAATTCATTCAGCTGCACTCAGTAGAAATATTAAACAATTACAATCTACATCTCAAAATCCCCTTAAGTTAAAATTGTACTGTTAATGTTAACAGAACACGCTACCAACTTTGTAAAGCTGTCCAAAGTGCACGGGCAAACACACTGGCAATACCAACCAGTTCTATGACGTTGGTGTGTGATCAGTGTTCATTGGGCTCAGTTGTTTTTTGTTTGTTTGTTTTTTTAAGAAAAAGTGTTATGGGCCATTATTCAAAAATATGAATTCACAATTTTATGGAAATATCTAATATAATATGATCCATGGAGAAAAGGGCACCTTGTAACTTCACCTTCACCCAGTTATCTATGCAATCCCGACATTCTTTTACATATAAGCACCTTCGCAGCTTCGTGTTTGAACAACTCTGGCATCGCAGTGGCCAGTGTCTGTACGGGTGCTCTGGCACTATGGTATGAACAGTGTCCTGCACAAGTTAGTGATTGACGTTTCTGGTGATCCATCATCCACAATAGCGCCAGTGTGTTATCTCTTCAGGTGCTTGTGCATCACGCAAGTGTTGCTGTGGTATGACTATCAGACTTAATGCTGGACTTGGCTGATGCTTCCATTATTCCTGGTCTAGCAGCTAAAAGTCTTGGCGTCATATTTGATTCAGATTTATCATTTGAGCAACATATAGCTAATATTAGTAAGACAGCCTTTATGCAGTTTAGGAACATTGGCAAACTAAGAAAAGCAGAAAGCAGAAAGCTGGTACACCTCGCTTTTATTACCTGTAATGCACTTTCGTCAGGTTGTTCCAGCAGGAACCTCAATAAACTTCAATTGGTTCAAAATGCTGCAACCAGGGTTCTTACTAAAATTTGACCATATCAGTCCAGTTCTATCAGCACTTCATTGGCTCCCAGTTAAATTCCGTATTGACTACAAAATTTTTCTATTAACATACAAAGCCCTACATGGCCTCGCTCCTGAGTACCTGCAAGAACTTATTACATATTATGAACCATCAAGATTACTTAGATCTCAGGGTGCTGGCTTCTTAGTAGTTCCCAAAATTCAGAAAACCTCAGCAGGCGGAAGAGCCTTTTCTTATAAAGCCCCCCAACTCTGGAATAACCTTCCAGATAATGTTCGGGGCTCAGACACAGTCTCAATCTTTAAATCTAGGCTGAAAATCTGTTTAGTTTAGCTTTTGATAATTAATGTTTCCCCTTAGATAAAGGTTGTGAGTCAGGGGTTCGCGGACACAGGGAATACTGTACACAGTATGCGGACACAGTATACTGAGATGCTGGAGCTGTCATCTCGCTGCTTGCATGCGATCACTCAGGTTTGTGGACGGTGGAGCAGATGGACGCTAGCATTTCAGGGTGCTCCTGTGTCTGTGTTACCTTCTGGTTCTCGCCTTTTAATTAGGCCGCAGACCTGCCGGAGTCATCAGACACACTCTGATACTGCTTAACATTCTCTGCTCTCTATAAATCCTATATAAATCCTCTATATAAATTATTATATTATGATTATGAATATATTGCACATCTGAGCAGTTCAGCAGTATAGACGGCTTGGTAACTTATATCAATTATTTATAAATAGTTCTGACCAGAGGAGGATGGGTCCCCTGTGTGAGTCTTGTTTCTGCCCAAGGTTTCTTCCTCCAGCTCTGAGTGAGTTTTTCCTTGCCACTGTCGCCGTTGGCTTGCTCACTAGGGGTCTTACATTTTTCATGTTTTTTTGTGTTATTTTTCAGTTTTTTACTTTTACTAATAACTGATTATGTAACGCTAGGTTGTGACAACAACAGTTGTAAAAAAGCGCTATACAAATAAATAACTTGACTTGACAAATGCATAGCACTATGCTGACAGTAGGCTAGCACCCAAACGCCTCAGAAGACCCTTAGACAGTTCTTCGCATCCACCTAATTTAAGGTAACCCCACAAAGGACATTGCAAGTCCTATAAATATTTTGGGAGAGGTCGCCAACCAGCCGAGTCTATGAGACACTTGAGCCACAATCACAATCACAATGTAGCTTTTTCCAACAACAACAATTTTTGTAATAAAATAAGCCACTGTTAACCTACAAAGATAGACTTACTGCTTCTAATAGGTTTATGTTTTTAAAAAGAAGACAATTCAGTAGAGTTAATTTTACTGTGATTTACTTCAATATGCATTTTTAGCACAGAAGCAAGGGATTTGTAAGTGTAGTTTTTTAATGCAAACAGTTCTTCTATATATTGTGTCAATATACTGGGTCAAGAAAGCCCAACTCAAAGCTTTTACTTTATACATAATGATGTTTGTGTTTTTTATATATGTACTCATGAAAATAGATTGAGCAATATACCTTTAACGTCCTAGTCATCCACAAAAATAAATAATATAAATATGAAATATGCCATAAAAAAAAACTTACAAAAGGAGGGTGCCCATGGCCTTGACTACAAACCTGGCCACCAAAAACTCCTCCATTTCGGTGCAGTTAGCAAACTAATGTCACATCTTCACTGTTGCATTTTAAACCCACTCAGGTAGTTTAAAGAGACAAAAGTCCCAAACATTGTATCACTGTCCAAATACTTATGGCCCTGACTATATACAGGATGTTTCATTTTAGGTACACATTATAAAGTATTATGCCAGACAAACATTACAAGTCAAATGAAATGGCAGTGCAGTTACAAACTATAGGAGGAATAAGAGGTCCAACACACTGGGCATATAAATGAGATTTAGTTGTTAAAAGAGTTGACCTTCCTTCTAAAATCTGTGCAGGGAGTCACATTTCCATTTTAAGCTGGAAAAACGTCACCTTTTTACTGTGTGATGACTAAGAGCATTTTAATAAAAGATTAAAGGTCTAATGTAAATGAGGCAGGGTGTTAGTCAGGGCCAATAAGCCCAGGCGCTCTGTATCGATCACGTTAAACCACACACACCCCCACAGGCAATGATACCACTGCCAGACACACTCACTCATATAAACACTCTGCCAAAACACACACACACTCCCACCTCTAACACAAAATGCATTTGATTAATCCTCCCCCCCAGAAAGCAACACATCCATAATTCATCTGCCTAAATGACAAATGAAACTATCAATGTGTGGCATATGTTCAAAGAAGAAACACTGAGAATTCTGTCCAAATTAATTTTACACATCTTCAACAGCACATAAAATACCAATATGTCAGAAGTCCTCTGATGATTTTCACAACAGTGCATGTTATCATACTGTGTGGATAACAAATTAACCAAAACAAGACAACGTAGCTTAAAAAAAATCACTTTTCAATAATAAATTAAAAATAAATAATCTCAGAGTCAACTGATTCAGAACATGTACAATTCATTTAGAAGTTCATAACCACTGCAATTCATTATTGTATTGGATGATGCTGGGAAACTGGCAGATTGTCCACCCACTATTTCTTTTAAACCTTTGGTTGGTCATTCATATTACACATTATGGAAAAAAGTACTGGGCACCTACACAATACATCTTTAATGACATCCTATTCTAAACCCATAGGCATTCATATGGAGTGTGTGAGCACTTTGCAGCTACAACCTCCACTCTTCTAGGAAGGCTTCCTACAAGATTGGGGAGTGTGCAGGATGTTATGCTCATTCATCCAGAAGAGCATTTGTGAGGTCAGACACTGAATTTGGACGAGACAGTCTGGCTCGCAATCTCGGTTCTAGTTCATCTCAATGGTGTTTGATTGGGTTAAGGTCAAGTTCTTTCACACCAAACTCACCCAACCATGCCTTTATGGACCTTGCTTTGCTCACTGGGGCATAGTCATGCTGGAACAGAAAAGGACCTTCCCCAAACTTTTTGGCATGCTGAATATGTTATATATATTTTTTATTTTAGAGCCTATGAAAGTGATGTAAATTCTAATAGTAATGAAGTGTGGAAATACATACAGGGCTTAAGGGTTTAAGATTTCCTTTGGCCTAGGCCAACCTCCACCAAATTTTATCTCCTCCACCAAATTTTACAGCTGGTATAATGCGGTCAGGCAGGTAATGTTCTCCTGCTATTTGCCGAACCCAGACCTGTCCATCAGACTGCCAGATAGAGAAGCGTGATTCGTCACTCCACTGCTTGGGGATGCAAGGCTTGCATTTAGCAGCTCAGCCACAGAAACCCACAATGTACAATGCTGCCTTTTATGCACTATGCGGCTCAGCACTCTGCGACCCCAGTTTGTAACTTCACATGGTCTGCCATTTAATGGCAGAGTTGCTGTGGTTCCTAAACACTTCCACGTTTCAGTAATACCAATCACAGCTGATGATGGAATATCTAGGAGGGAGGACATTTTACCAACTGACTTGTTGCAATGGTGGCATTCTGTTACAGTACTACACTTAAATGTAGTGAGCTCTTTAGAACGACCCATTCTTTCATTAATGTTTAAAAATTCAATGATTAAGAGATGTGTCCCAACACTTTTGTCCATACAGTGTATCTTGTGCATTATGTTACTAAATACATTATGACCTGTTTTATTCACTATAATGCAATTTTCATCATAGGAATACAACTGTGGCTTGTAGCTCTGTCTGTATGCGCAAAGTTAATTTTGTGAGAAATATCCTCAAAGCCTACTATTTCCAATATCTGCAAGAAACAAGGCTTGCACCCTCTTATGAGCCTGTCAGCAGCGTTAGTAAGTGCAATTAATGAACAAAAGCTCAGAACACAGAAGCACTTTGCCTTCGCATTTGTTCCCTAATTGACCGAAAAATTCTGAATTACTTACCGGGTGCAAATCAGATTTGGCACTAAAAAGAACAACGTGCAACGCCCCCTAATGCTTTAAATGGCACCTACAATCAGGAATCATGAATTTCTCTTGCTTTTTATAAATAATTCTAAACACTGAACATAATGTAACTTGAACCAGAACTTAAAAACAATTGGCATAAGCTGCACATTATGAATTCACTATGGCCACATTAACATTTGACTAGAGCAGTTTCATCCTACAGCACTTCAGCCCTGACTATTCCTGTTCTGATAGGATGCATACGATTGTTACTGCAGCAGTTTTATTGTAGTGGACAATGTGGGGAATATGATTCAATTATGATATATTATGCTAATATAATTGTTTATTTATAAATTATGCTTATTTTGCTGTTTAACTGACATTGTTTGACATTGTTTAAGCTTTGCTGCACTCACTACAACTCTGAACTATGAACTCTGGTAGTATTGATATAAAGCTGAAAAAAGAAGCAAATCCAAATGAAACTAAATAAATAAAAGCAGACGAGTTAAATATATCTAACATTCTATGAACAGTACAACATGCCCAGGCCCTGGATTAACACTACACAGGTCCCTGGGGCTTTGGCAAATCCTAGGACTCCTCCACAGCATCACAGAATATTTTCAGGCTGTTGCGGTATTATACTATACACAGACACACACACATTAACAAATTGTACACAAGTGCAGGTATAGGCAGACAAACACAGCTACATTTTGTAAACACACACACACACCTGACACTTTACTGTCAGGATCTGGATAAGATAATGGAAATTAGAATGAAAGGCACAGATTTGATTTTCCATAATACTACAATATTGAAATTGCTACCTGTCCATAAAACTGGTCTTGAATAAGAGTGAATATTCCAGCAGGCTGCAGTATATTAAGAACTGTTCCTCCAGATCTAAAACTGGAGCACCATGACTTGAGTAGCAAACCTGAACCCAAAATCTTTACACAAAGAGCCATCTTAGCTTTCTTTTTTGCAATGAATCACAAACAAAAGACTTCACTGACAGTCAGGGCTGGATTTCCCAAAAGCTTCTCAGCACAAAGATAATCGTTACACGGTGATGAAAAAAACATTCCCTACCAGTTAACATGGTGGTAATACTGCATAGTTTAGGGCCTAGATCAGTAAAAACATGCACTGCCACTCACAAATAATCACACAATAGAGACAGCATCTGAGCATAGTTATTTACTGTTTGAACAAGGGCATACAAGCTAACTTCCCTTTGCCATCAGTGAGTCTTTTCAGCTTAACGTTAGCTAATGGCTAAGGTCACATTACTTTCTTTAGCATACAGTAACACTAGAACATTTCCAGGTAGATTTTATAACATTAGGGAGATACAAGATGTTATATACAACTGCTTGTAAAGATGTTCAACTTAAAGCCCCATGGGAACCCAAATCATTTTTCTTCCTAATGTAATCTGGATCAAATGCACAAAGTATATCTTATGTATAGCTTCCCAAAGTCTAAGAAGTGTCTGCTGTATTTCACCAGTCTTTCTCACTTCTTGATGTGGAATGATTCGGTCCTAAAAGTGGGTCAGGTTTTACATCAGCATACAAAAATACATTTCAATTTAAGGCAAGTAGCAGATGCTCATATCCAGCCCTTTAAAAAGTGACTGGTATCCTCAGAAAGTATCATTTGCTAGTTTGTATTGACTAGAATCCAAAAGATACCTCAAGCCAGATGCTGCCAAATACAAAAGTCAGTGTCGATACCTAGATACACAATACTCAAAATACTCTGTACGCATGCATTGTGACGTCTGTTTTCACAAAGCTTTCCCAGTCAACACAACATCACTGGAAACTAAAGTTTAAAAGAAACATTCCACATTGGTAAGCATTCCCGTTTTCAGTGACTAGAAACAGTGTTTTAGTGTGCATGGAGGCCAAAACACAGACAAAACCTCTTGTAAATTACCCAAATACGTACAACCTACTGTGTGTGTACGAGACATACTGCTTGTTTTTGGTATATAAAACCATAAACTTCCTATAAACGTATACTTGTACCTTAAAAGGTAACCAAAATGTATAATATGGGCCCTTTCATGGCAATGACATTTGTATTTCTGAGGGCTGGAAAAAGTACCAACCAGACCAAGCATATAAAGGCAAAATTGGGCTGACAGGCCACATGTTAAGAAAGTTGATACTTAAACGGAGTGAAAGCAGAGGGCAAAGCAGAGAGTTACAGGACTATGATAAGATAGCAGATTCCCTTCTCCAATAAGTTCTAGTGTGATAAACTGATACTTTCATGAGCTGTGATAGGTAATACAGCAGCAGTCCACTTTTTCCAGCTTCAGTATAACCTGTAGTCACGCACAGTGAGCAGAGGTAGCTATCCGTGAGTGCTATGACTGGCCATATTGCAGAGTGTTAAAGTCATAGATGCTGAATGAGCTATGTAAGAGAAACAAAATGCACTGGCTGCCCAGTACAACACTGAAAAATGAGGTGACATTGCAGGCCAAAGCTTTTACCAGGGTTGATTGTAAACCTGTCTTTACTTTAAGCTCAAGTAGTTTAAAAAAATGTTGCTGTCTTGAATGCTATTGCTCTTAATTGCATAGCTCATTATAGGCCTAATAACGCTTTGAAGCTTTTACACTTTGTGTACAAAAGTATCTAGACACGCCTTCTAATAAGTGATTTCAATGGAAACTGCACCCACTGCTGACACAGGTGTATGTATCCATAAAAAAGCACTGGCAATAGAATACGACACTCTGGACCAGTCACTTATGAGCCTAATGTTGCCATACCCAATGCTAAGCATCAGTTAGAGGGATATAATTGGTTTCTGCAGCAGTGGAAGTGTGACGCTATCTGAAGTGATGAAGCTCCACCCAGTGATTTTAGGATAGAGTTTGTGATCCAGAACTAATCATCCAACACCCGTGTCTGACCTCTTGTGGCTGAATGTCACAGACCAAACCTCAGATCAGATCAAATCCTCACAGCAATGTTTCAATACCTAATGGAAAGTCTTTTCAAAGGACTTGTGTGCTGTTACTGCTGACTAAAAATAAAAATATCCATTTCAGCCACACAGCCTAGCATCTGTTATTCAAGCTGGCACTTGACTGACGCTGCTACTTTCTATATTTCTATATATCGGTCTATATTAGTATGGCGATCGGTATTAAGCCAAGTTAGGTACTGAATGTCAGCTATCTGGATAAACACCAGCGATAGCCTCCAGAAAAATGCTGTCTGTAATGTTCAGGAAAGTGTGATTAAATATAAACATATTCTAAAAAATTTCTTAATTAGTTCTAATTGCAAGTGTCTGCCTACAGAAAAGTCAAAAACATTTTCCACATTTTGTGTGTATATATATATATATATATATATATATATATATATATATATATATATATGTGTATATATATATATATATATATATATATACACACACACACACACACACACACATATACATATACACATAGACACACACACACTCGTCAACATAGCCTTATCCACCTGCTGGGATCCACAGCTGGGAATCCACACAGTAAAACACACTAAGCCAATTATTATTTGTACTGTTCTGTATATTTCTGACAAAACGTATATAGTGATTTTCTTACATGTATGCAAAGTAATATGATGATGCATCATAACCATAAATGACACTTGCTTTGTCTGTTCTTTATCAAACATTAGTCTACATCAAAAAGAAACCACTATAAATAGCCCCTGCACATTTAGGTAAGAGCCTGTTTAGCAGCCACAGGCTAAAAATATCTATTTCAACCGCGTAGCCTAGCATCTGTAATACAAGCTGGCATGCTGCGTTCATTAACAAAAGGAGCATAAATCATGAATTCAATAGCTATCTTATCCATAGGAGCCCAGAGATTCATCTTGGCCCTGCCACAGCTAATCAGTGAAGCAATGACATAGACTTGGGCTGCTGAACACATTTTCTCCAAGAATGTTTTCAGAGCCCATCTGAGAAATTTTAGAATGCTCTCTGTGCCAAAACCCTGGTATATATTCATAAATTCACACTCATCCATCATATACATGAGCTATTCCCACACTGAAAGGGAAACTGACTGGAGGCTAACAATCTTGCCGTGCAGCTTGTGCACGGTCTCGCACAGTTGAAGGCGATGGCCTTTCACTGAATTACTTTCCCTTTAATCAATGACACTGAGAGTCAGAAAAATATCTCCCGGAAAATGGGGACGAGACACGTTATCAGTCATGCGAGTGTGTGATGTGACTAATTGATTACCCCGATACATCACCAGGCCTCGACACCAGGAACATTCATCATTCCAAAAAAAAGGGGGAAAAAAAGTTAGTAGAGAGTGGGGATGAGACTGTATAGACATTCCCCATCATGATATCAATGACCAATGGTTTTGTTTCATTGCTAGAAACTGACAATGTTTACAAAGCTCAATGTGTTTAACTGATTTTATTATGAGTATTATATTGATACTTATATATTGTCGCAGCCAACATAACTTTACAGGAGAAGGAAAAAAACTTCAGATTATGACTTCAGACTCACATTATATTGCACATTTGTAAGTGTATATATATATATATATATATATATATATATATATATATATATATATATATATATATATATATATTTCTTCCAAAATTAAGAATATAAAGAGTTGATCCTGCTTTTGTTGGAATAAGTGTCTCTACTGTCTAGGAAAGCCTTTCTACTAGATTATGAAGCAAATGTACTTCATTATTTAACTACCTATAAGTAATTAAAATTGCATGTTTATGGATGTTACACACTGAAAATGTTCCATCACAATAATAGTGACCAAAAAGAACATTTCAAAATCACAGCAGTAATTATTAAATACCTAGAATTTCTCCTTAATAATAAACAACAACAATTGAAATAAAAATATAAACTGATTCGCTTTTATTACTACTGTATACGTCCTGAAGTATCCAGACACCCTTTCGTCATTTGTGAAATCAGCTACTTTACAGTGCACTTGTTGCTGACACAGTCATCCACGAACAGCTGTAAACCAATCATTGACAACTGATCATTTGCTCAGCCAATCAAAGCCATATCTAAGCACTACATCAAACATCATGATAAGAAAACATTTTTGCTGTAAGAATTGCCAAAACTATAAGGCGAGGTTAAAAGACATTTACTGAGGAAATGTATAATATAGACATACTATCCTACTCATTTGGGGGCTGCTGTTTCATTCCTGAAGCTAATAAAGTTTTGGGGTAATATATGCTTGCTGTCACACAAAATCCTTGTATCTTTAAAATGGCAACTTTACAGGAGAAGAAAAACATCTTAATGAAAGTCAAAGTGAAATAATTTTCTCTAATGATTCATTATTACAGAATGTAAAGGATAACTGCCAGAATCAAATGACAAAAAAACACAAGAAGGCTGTGCAACGATGATATGTGGATAACCACACTAACAGCTCAATGTCAAAACTACAGTATTAACATGCATAATAAACTATTTGTTTGCTTACTTTTCCTTATACATAATAAACAGAAGTTTGTTTGTATTATTTTAATTTGATGTCTAGCAATAAAATCATTACAGCACATATATTAGCACATTAATACACATTAGTGAATGTAGACAGTCTGAAAGCTGTGAATAGAAGCTTTACTGTATCTAGAGGTTGATACCTGTTGTTCCACTTACGCCTTTTTGAAAGAAGCTAATTGTCCATGGTAGTCAATTTTGGACACCTGAAATGATATGATTATTATTACCACAGTGTATGATTAAAACCAGTACTCATCACATCTCTAATACAGAGTGAAGAGGCAAGCGCATAATCTAAAATCTCGCCTCTCAGACATATTGAAAGCATTCTATACTCCAGAGACCTTCACAAGCATTTCTGCAGCTAAAACATTTTTAACTTTGCAGCAGCGTTGTGTTTTTATTCCGTACATAAACAGACCCTTCAGATAAAGCAGGGAGATTTGCAATGTTCAGGAAAAGAGCCTTTTAAAAGCCAGTCACTGCTATTGTGCAGCGGACAAGCGTTTCCTTCACATTCGTCCTGGGGGTGGAGAGAGGAAACAATTCAGTGAATCAGCACGAAGCAACCGGCTTCCCTCCATAACAACAGCAAGAAAGGGTAATGGATACTGCTTTATGCAATATCCTGCTGGCACACTCGTTGTTTTGGTCCATGGCAGCGACGCCAAAGAATTGTTATTATTTCAGGCATTAAATGAGGCCAGGTCAGCCACAGAGTGACCACTTCATTTTATCAAAGCAAAGGCCTGTACATTACGTTCTTGCCTGAAACAACAGGTCAGATTTTCGTAAACCTCAGCCATAAATCCACTGAACTACAAGGCATATGCAAAAAGGTAAAAAGTCCTATTTATGAAGTCACCAAGGTCTGATTAGTGAACCGCTCTATCCTTACTGCTGCACATTAATCAAACATTCTCCACACCTGTGTGGGTGCCTAAATGAACATGCTGTGTCAAAAAAACTATAATAATAAGAGAATAAAAGCTCATAAAATTCATGTATTCTCTATTAAAAAAATGTATTTCTAATAGACGGATAACAGACACCTATGCTGACCAACATCACACTAGGACTGATTTGGAGAGGAAGTGCCATCAACCTGCTATTAAAAAGAGGCAAGACCTGGGATTTGACCAGCGATCCTTCGATCATAGTGGCAGTGCCTTAGTCCACTGGGCCACTCAGAGCCCTAATTCTTTACAGATTCTATTAAAAAGATTCTGGTCTCGTTTGTGGGATGGGCTCATTGGTTTGCTTTCATACAGAAGAATTCCATATGGACCATAGATTGCAATTCCGAACATCACTTTTTTTATAGATACAAACACTCAAGCAGCGAAGAACAGTGCTTTCTGGAGCCATGGCATTTCAATGTGCAGGAACACCTACAAACGAGAAGCCTGGTAGGAGAAGTTTTTCAGCCATGCTGGCAATAAGCTGAAGCAGTAACATGAAAAAAATTATCCAATCACGGAACAGAGTTCACTAGATGCGAACCCCAGACTACCAATTTCAGGAGGAAATGTGGTTTTGCGTGACTGGTTAATTTTTCCACGTTACTGCTTCGACTTATCCCTTGCTCGGCTAAAATCCTTCTCCTATGAGAATGACTTCTCATTTGTAGGTGTTCCTGCACGCTGAAATGCCATGACTCTACAAAAGCGCTGTTCTTCTTTGTTTATCCAAGAAGAAAATGGAAAACAGTAAACAAATGAAACTAGGGATGAAACTAGCAAAAATTAGTGCCGAAAAGTGACGTTCAAAATTGTGCAATCAATTCACCCCAACATGAGCCCAAAATCGGTCCAGGATGCGGACTCATGTATTTGAGAAGTGTAAAAACACCAAATATGAAGTTTAGCAATGGCAAAAAACTACAGAGATGTGTATCCACAGGAGACTAAAACAGACCACCAATATCTGTCTGTAATTTTCTCAGAGAGAGAAAAAACACATGTAGACAGAAATAAAATCACAGAGGAGCCTCAATGAAAGAGAGAATTATCCCAGGACCCTATGAAAATGTAATGCCATTCAAACTACAGTGCATTAATTTTTAATATATATATTTAAAATATATTTATATATATATGTGCCATATTCTGTGCCAGGGCAGAAAAAATGTTTGTCTGGATGCTTGTCTTCTGTGGACCATGAGGGATGGTGGGTCAAGCAGAGCCATACTTGAAGCTCAAAGGGCTCTTGGTATTGACCGGCTTTTGACCACTGCCATCAAGTACGAAGAGGCTAGACCATTCTTGGCTTCGTAGGCCAACATCAGGGCTTTGAGGAAACCGGAAGCCAGTGAAGAGAACGCAGCAGCGGAGTTACATGGCTGAACTGAGGTGCTGAGCTGCCATCCAAGATGAGACATGCTGAGATGCAGGTAGAAACTTGTGTCAGAATGTGGGAAGGGTGAGTTGAGTGTCATAAGCAAAAGAGAGTTAAGAGAATCCATGGGAGGATATTACTTTACCAAGAGAGCCAGTATAGAGTGAGAAAAAAAGCCGACCAAGCACTGAGCCTTGCAGAACGCCAGTGGAGAGACTACAAGGAGCAGATGTGGCCCTCCTGCCATGGTACCTGGTATGAGCGCCCCTTTAGGTACGATGCAAACCACCGCCATGCAGAGAAGGTAATACCAAGGCTGGTAAGGACAGACAAAAATATCTTGTGGTCCACTCTATCAAAAGCTGCAGAGAGGTCGAGGAGAATCAGGACTGATGACAGTTTGGTAGATTTTGCTGCATGAAGCTACTCTGTAACTGCAATAAGAACAATTTCAGTAGCGTGTGCCACTTTAAAGCCAGACTGAATAGGGTCCTGTAGATTGTTCAGAGTAAAAAAGAGAGACAGTTGGTTATAAACGAAAAGTTTGAGGATCTTTGAGAGGAAAGAGAGAAGAGATATAGGTCTGTAGTTGTCGATGCCCAAGCTGTCCAGAGTTGGCTTTTTTAAGATAGGGACAACTCTGGCAACGGATGGTACATGACCTGAAGATAAAGAACTGTTAATAATAAAGAAGATGAAAGGAAGGAGGTTTGGAGCAAAGTAAATAATGTGCAAAGTACTGAGGGCACACAACTGTACTTAGGAGCACACTGTAATAAACAATTAAGCACTTACAAGTAAATATTTGTTGTATACTTTGCAAGTATACTTTTCATTATGTTAATACAGAATAATTACTGTAAGAAATACCAAGCATGGTTCACTAAATACTAAGAAATTGCATAGTACTCAAATCAAATCAAGTACTCAAAAGCAAAAAAAAACACTGATTCTGCACTGATTTGTGTGACCTCACAAAACAATAATGATAGTCACCAAATTCAATATGCAAATTAAATGGTAATGTATCTTTTTTAATGAAATATTCTACCACCATGCTCATTGTTTTGGTCCATGGCAGTGTCGCTAAAGAATTCTAATTAAACCAGATATGAAATAAGAGGAGGTCAGCTGCACAGTGGGTCATTTTAGTGTCACTTCGGCTGTCAAAGCAAAGGAATGCACTAATGGTTTTTGAACAGTTCATTAGTACTGTGAACTTCAAGAGGCTAAATGCCGTTAAATCATTTACCCCTCTCTTTTAAATAAAGTGACATTCAGTTATTCAAATTGTGACATTTAGAGGCACTTCCATTGCTGTCAACATCTTCTACCCTGTTCATTTTGTACAAAAACAGAGCTCCTGACTTCAAAGCTTTCAGTTCTCCTCAACCTTTTAACCTTTAAAACTGCCAATCTGAGCCAGTATGCATTGCTTTGCATGTAGTTACAGATTAGTAATACTTGGGGTGTAATAAACGTCGTGGAGCAAAATAGGTTAGGGAAGCCATAACAGTTAGAACAACATTTATATACAACTTTAAAGGAATAGTTCAGCCACAATCAAATGCTCACACATTTCGTCTTGCAAATGCTAAATGAACTAACAAGAGTTTAAGACACGATTTAGCTTCTGCATATCTAATATATCATTCACTTGTTTCAAACTACATCAAGTTATTAATTCAGAGATGGGGAACTCCGGTCATGAAGGGCCTGGTTACTGTATAGATTACTGATTTTCCTGCTCAGGCACACCTAATTCAATATGAATTAATCGCCAGGTTTATGTGGAATAGGACAAAGTTAAGTACCCTAATGCTAACCATACACTAGAGTCTGACACTCTCTCAAATCTAAGACAATTTGTCATTACTTACCGAGTTTTTAAGTCACAGACTGTAATGTTGCAAATACTCAGAATTGTGCAACTTCCTTTGAGATAATTTCCCATCATTCTTCTGACAGAAATTTAAAAGAAGATATACTGTTCAACTATGGAGCACAAACAGAAGCTGCTTTCAGGCAAAGCTATCCTTGTGTGTAAAGTAGTTTGTTCAGGGAAAAAAAGATTCCGCAAAATGTGGCTTGATTTTATTGGAACAAAAAGACTGTTAAGACGGCTATCTTGGACCAAACTATCACTTAAAAAGTCACTTGGTGTAAAGCAAAGGCTATGATTTTGATTTGATAAGATCTCAGACCCTGATTAACAAAATACAAGCAAATCCTGGGTTCTACACTGAAGCTGAAATGAGGATGACTTCTAAACTCCACCACTAAGACATACATAGAAGACAGGGACCACACTTTCCCATATAAACATTTTTAGTTGTGTACATTGGAGTCAATAACACACTTATTGATGAGAGTAAATATATTATGAAATAGAAATTTTACATTCTGCAGCAGCTAAGTGATGAATTAAAATTGACTACCGTTTCTGCAGCATCCTCCAGAACACACTAAAGGGGCAGATTTAGCTCGTTTCCCCCAAATTATGTCTATTGCAATATATAATCATATGCAGTACAGTATCAGAGAAGAAGTTTACACAGTTCTAATTCAGTGCCTATGAGCTACCAATACCATTACTTCAGTTCTAGCCTCTCAGCACCAGCATGAAACTACACATTCAGACTTCAGACACCAAACATGGTCTTGACTGATCAGCTATGTTTGGGAGAGGAGAACATTGTGGAAATTAGATTTTTGGAAGTATAGCTTTAAGCACCAGAGCCTCTTGTTGAGTCCCTCTTGGCTGATCTAGCAGCGTCATTAAGGGATCAGATGTCGTGGATGCGTGTGTAATTTATAGGCTGGTGGGAAACAGAGCAGTGGCTGCACTCAGCACCGTGCCACTGGAGTTGAAATTCTGATTAATTCGCTGAAATCTGCTGATTATCTACCCACAGCAGATAATTAAGAATGAGTCATCAAATTCTCCGCTGTCCATGTTTCCTCCAAGCCCTGCCTGCTCATGAATAACAATCAACTGTGCAATTCTCTGGAATGCAGAAACAGTGCCTGATGGCACTTGCACCTTTCTCTCTCTCTCTCGCTCTGCCTCTCTCAAATACATAAAGGTTCTTTTGATAGATACAGGCTTCAGGCTGTGTCCCAATTGTACTACACACTAATACTTCAAGGTATGTACTATAGACTAATCTCAATAGTGCAGGTTTGTAGGGTAAGTACACAAAATATTGAGACAGTAACACATTTTGTACTAACAAGAAGTGATGAAGTGTTGCTATTTATACTCAAAAACTATCAGTATTAATAATTAGTACACAGGTGGGGCCCACCCATAGTATAGGTATATGTGTAGATATAAGAATCTATGTTTAATAATATAGTTAGCACATGGCCATGCATATGTATTGTATGCATTATCCTGTATCAACACTACATAGACAAAAGTCATCTGTTCATTCCCTGTTTTTTCTGGAATCAAAGGCATAAAAAAAAAAGTTTGTCCTGCTTTTGTTGGAGAGACCGCACCTACTGCCCAAGGAAGGATGTATACTAGACTTTTGGAGCATTGCTATGAACATTTGACTGCATTCAGTGACAAGACATCAGGATGTTGGATGATCACCACACCACCTCATCCCCAATTCCCCATCTCATCCCAAGTATTAGATGGAGCACCACCATTCCAGAGAATAGTTCCACTGCTCCACAGCTCAATGCTAGAAGGCTTTATAGTCCCCTAGCCCATGCCTGGCATTCGGCAAGGTGTCAAAAGCTTCAGTTTCTCTGCTTCAGAGAATCTTGTTCTTTTGGCAGTACTTCTCTATAGGGACTAAAAAGTGTGTACATTTGTACATCTGTGTCAGTAATTGGTGTAACTTAAAGTAGTTAAATGCATTTATTAGAAGAGGTGTCCACAAGCATTTGGATATATAGCGTAGGTATCTATTTATAATATGTTGTATGTACATATAACTGTATGTACCTGTGTGTGATAACTTTCCATATACAATTATTAAGCCTATAACTACCCGTTCACAGTAATCCTCTGTCCTATATTGTATATGTATCTATTTGTCTACAGAGCGCTAACATTAACCTAACCTGTTGGTCCTGATGGTGTTTCTCTAGGTTTCCACATTATCACAAAAAAAATACAAAAAAACACAAACATATACACACACACACACTTGTAAGACAAGGCTCTGAGGGCACTTCTATAAACCAAACAATTCATAGCGTGTGACAGTGACAGGATTCTGAGATAGTATCAACTATCAGACTACTCGTTTCAGGTGATCTTCACATCTAAAACACATTACATAATAATGTCTAAAAAAATTTTAGAAAACTAGCGTATTTACACATCAAATATCTTGCAATAGATAAGCAAATGTGATTCAAAGGAAACTGGTCCATTTATGAAGTTATAAAGCCATACAAGTTATGATTGCCAAATTTTATATTGACTAGTTATCATATTGTAATTCACAGTTCAGATTAGGTGTAGCTTCTCGCTGCGTAACTGAACTTCAACCAGCTCTTATTCTGCAAGATACCTTCCTGCAGAGTCTTGTTCCAACCACAATCTGCCACACCTGCTTTAGCTAATTAACTTCTTCAGAAGTCCTTGGCTGGCTGCATGAGATACATGATCGGATAGGTGGGGTGGGGTTGAGTGGGGCGTGCCTCATGGCTGTTGTAGGTTGGAACGCAGCAGGAAAGCAGATCTCCAGGAGGAGGATTAATGACCACGGTTTAAGGGATACACATTTGATTAATAGTATTTACAGAAGGTTCAGTGCTTAAGCTGTGTTGCTCTTTTTTTGTGAGCTAGGTTGAAAGTGTCAGTGCGTGTGGGGGGTGTGTTTACCTGTGCGTCCATCAGCAGGTGCCTCATGAGGGCCATGCTCTGTTTCAAAGTGTCCTTCTCACTGGGCAGAAACGCATCGTCCTCATGACTCAGAGCATTTGGCCTGTTCACCATGAAGTGGGCGATCTGATCATTTAGACTGTTCAGAGACTGCACGGCTGTAGATAAAAAGAAAAAAACACAGCATTACATACTTTGTGCTACCTTTGTCTAAGCGGCACACCAGATGCTAAAAATACGGCCTATGGCCTCATTCTCTCTTTCTTATTACTAAAAAAACATGCACTCAGCTAGAGACGGAAAGTAACACATTACAAGGTCCTTTTTCTTCTAACTAAAATGACAAATTGTACTTGTAGATAATACAGTTAATTAAAAACCAACACTGTGGGTAAATCCACAATTGAGGTATCATTCAGGCCTTGTAACTCAAACATTGTAACATTAAACATGTGTTATTGAATAAAAAAAAGAATTCTATGCCTTACATGAATTTAAAGGAAAAATACACTTTTTTTGACAATGGCATAAAGACAAAACAGGATTAGAAGTGACCGGGTTGAGTTTTTAGCACAGAATTAGCAAACAATTTGTGGTAATTAGAACCTATACTAACAGCATTTACTATAAAAGCATTTCATTAACAGTTTCGTTTACTTTAATTCTGTTGTCATAAAGGGACACAGTCAGTCAACGTCACAAATCATTGAAGACAATTCAAGGAGAACGGAAGATGATGTGACTTTTAATGTTCCAGTTATATCAAAGAGGTGGATGTGTTTAGGTAACAGGGATGAATAAATGGCAAAGGAAACATAGGAAATGTATTCAATAATAAGATCAGACATCAGTCCCGATACTGACAAAATTATCCATTCGACATTAATTCTTATGCTATTCTTACTAACATACAGACGTAATACACATAGCGTGGCAGACAGCTGCCCTATCTAACCCCTCAACATACTATCAACTATAGTGAGTAATCCAACTCGGAAAAACAGCTAAAATCCACACACATGGCCACAGCAGCCTGCTCTGTTTACTCAAGACACACGTGCAGGCACACAAGGCCGAATGCTGTTTTGAGTCCAAGAACAAAGCAAAATCAACTATTACATGTTTTTTTCATTAAACATTAATATACTCCAGATTTAAATCCCCCATCTACACTTTTAAAAGCTACAGCTTTCCTGTTTCTGTCATTTTTCAGCGATAGAGACAGACGAGAACTGAACCACTCGGTTGGAGACTTCTACCTGTAATGGAGGATAGCCGAGAGTGAGGGGGAGGGGCAATGATGTCACTGCCACAGCTGCTCTTCCATATAAGGAGAATGAGCTAGCTGCTTTTTGGTCTAACCCTGTTCAAATTTCAGAATAAAAGTCCTGGGTGTTTCAGCATAATTATTCATTTTAATGACAAGTAAATAGTAAGTCATTAATTTATATCTGTGTTTATTTATTATTATTTGTTTTACAAAGTTACTGAATTAATATTTAAGTCAAGCCTGATGCCTTAAGTCTCTTCCACATGTTGAGGTACATAGTTTAATAATTATATAAAACATTTTATTGGGTATTGACCAATTTGTAAAACCTATGTATCATTATCGGAACAGAAAAAAGGCGATCAAACAATAAATGAATAATAATTTAGACCCTAGTCTCAGTGAGCTATTAAACCTCTGTTAAATCGCTTTTAAAGCCTTTAGCTTGCTAACTGGCACACTATTAAGGTTTGTTTCAGCAGTCATGAATACTAGATAAAGGAATTTGCTACCTAGAACCCAATCTACTATACAGTACAACCCCTCAATTAATGAACTTAACTTGTTAATAAAGGAAAAGAACAGCCCTTAAGAAACAGAGAAAGACGAAGGGGCAGCTTTGGTTAGATGATTTGGGCACTGATCTGTATAAAGTTCCAACCTCTGCTGTGGCTGATACACTTGTACCATCTTCACACACACTACCAGGTCAGTGCCACTGCTCCTCTGAGAAAGGCCCACAGTCATTTCTAGTGAATGGCTTTCTTATAAAGTGGAAGGGGACTGTATATCATTTGACCACGACAAAGTCCAGCCAACAGATTTAAAATGAACCCAAAACTCTATTTTCTAGATTAGCAAAGAGAACAGCTTATTAGCCTGACTGTTTAATGCTTCCACTGTGTTTTAATGACTAGCCACGCAGAGGCAGCGGACCGGCGATAATGATGTAATAACGTCTCAAATCTATAAAGGATGAACTGAAGCAGCTTGTGTTAGGGCGGATATCCAAAGCTATCGCTCTGGGATAAAAATGAAGCTCAGCCGTAGAAATTACCCAGATTAGCTAAAGCCCAGGGCTAACAGATCACTGCTAACCATTTACTGAAAGAATGATGGTTAGAAAGACTATCATTAAAACAAAGATAGCATTGTTTCTAACTGCAGAGACTTTCTACATCGTCGTAATTGTCTTGTGTGAAGTGGTCAATGGGCAGTCCGTCTCATTACTGCTGGGTTGTGGCGGTGTGTGTGTGTGCAGCCTCAGCTGGTGTGTGTCTGGCTTGTTTAGCTCATCGAGCACCACGCCGCCTTCCCTCCAGATGATTCCGTTCATTGGCATGCAGCTGGCCCCATTCTAATCCGGCCCCCACAGGCCCCTGCACGCTTTCATTTATCATTAATCCCCCTCACTTAGCCCAGTCTGCCATGATTATTGTAAGTCCATTACAGGCCACTGTAGAAATATCGCATTCACACCCATTCCAATGTATTTATTCATAAAGTCCCAGCCAATCATGGCTAACTCTTAGCTTGTTTCAATCAATCAGAGCATCAACGTGTCCAAGATGGACATTGCAATGTTTCTCTCCGTCAACATTAGGCTAGAGTGGACGCCACCCTCGCCGAGAGCAGTGGAGGGGAGAACCTATGCAGAAATATACAGAAATATACAATATATATGTTTTTTTGCTTAAATCGCCTTATAGGCTATGTGTGCAGAGAGGTAGAGAGAGATTGGAAAGAGAAGGAGGTAGGAATAGAAGGAGAAAAAGAAGAGAGAGGTCAGTGAGAGAAGGGAAAGAAGGAGAGACAGAAATGGAGCAGGAGAAAGAAACAAAGAAAGAAAAGACTACAGAAAAATAACCGGAGGAATAACATGTGAAAGAATGATGGGGGGGGGGGGGGGGGTTCGGGGGGGTGGAGAGGAAGGAATGGACACACTCTCTTCCAGTCAGGTCAGTTCAGTTCATCGTGCTTCGTGGGTTGAATGGAGGTCTCGCTAATGAGCTTCACTTCCACACAGCTGCCAATCAGAGAGGCACTGAGGGACCCAATGCATCATGGGAAATGCGGTCTTTGGGGAACAGCTCTTATGGAGCTGTCAGCCCTTCCGCAGCATCTCTGCAGTGTGTGAGATTAATGCACAAATACAGACTCGCTGCAGCCTGGCGTACCTTCAGCAGCTGTCGGAGGAGCGTATTTCAGGGCGTGAAGTAAAACGGCCACACTGAACACAGCACTGCTTTAATGAAAAGTTAATTAACTCTGGCAGATGTGGCTCTGCAGCCTGTGAGACTCCGAACAGGAAAACAGGAGCAGCGAGGCATGAAAAAGCCTCGCTCATCCGATACCTCTGCTGAGGTATCACCCAGAAATCTGCTTACAGCATTGCAGGGGGCATTTAAGATACTGAGAGGCAACTGCAATAACAACAAAAAGACAGTTAGCTCCAACAGACAGAGCTCTTTCCTACCATGACTATTTTGTATTTCCAAGCAGACAATTTTCCTGACATATGGAAGGAGATACCGGAATCACATTACAGGAAATCGCACAATGCTGACAGAGGCATAAAACAATGCTGGAACAAAGTCGCATCATTTCCTTATTATCCGCAGTGTGGAAAGATAGTTCCCGTTGTGTTCTTTATTGTGAATCCGGTTTCCATCCACACGCAGTAGATCTACCATACACAGCCTTAAGTCTTCTCTCATTATTGTGTATACTCTTACCACTCGTGGAATTAACACAAACTGCCACACCTCACATAATCTCTCCTCTCACAGGCAATTTCAACTGGCTCTGGCTAACTGCACTTCTGTGCACTGCTTTTATCATTAAATGTGCTGGATCCCATACTAATCCAATTCTTTTTTTGGAGTCTTCCAATCTGATCCAGTGGATCGGGATTGGGCCGGTCCATGCATGTTTCAATGGATCAGGTTTTGGCTATTTTAATCCCGAACTAGTTCTGAGTCTTTGTTTTGACCACGGCGTTCAGAGCACCATCTGGTGTCCTCAAGGAAACGTTAACGAATATTCCTGCCCAGCCGTAACAGAAACACTCTGTTTTACCAGCGGGTAAACCCCGCACCTTTCTTTGTTTTCAAACCAGCACTAAAGAACACTCTCAGAACCGAGTGGTGGCTAACACTAATGCTAATACACACACGCCGTAGAAACCCAAATCACAGCACTGTCACCCACTATAAAGTTATTTCACATTAGTTTAGGAACATATAGGAACGATAAGAACCATTCTTTAAAATAGGGGTAAACTGATCTGATATCGATGCAGATACTAACAAAATAGCTGGATAGGGTATCAGATAATTAGGCCATTCCAGGGGACAGATCCATTCACTGAACCCAATCCCACACTGCTGGGATTCTAGGCTTAATAACTCAGCATCAGAGTAGCATACAGGCATGAACACACATATCGTAGCAGGCAGCTACCCTATCTAACATTAGTGACTGCCCTCAACTGGTCATCAAGTTATCCAGCTTGGAAAAATAGCTAAAAACCATACTCATCGCCTGTATCTGTTTACTCAAGTGCATCACATGGAGGAGGAGTATGCAGAGGATCTCACACACACACACACAGACACAGCCGATCACTGTTTTAGTGTCCAAAATCAACAGATTACATGTTTTTTCACTAAATATAAGTTTATTCCAGCTGTTTTTTTAATGCCACAGCTTTGCTGTTTCTGATGTTTTTTAGTGATGGAGAGAGACAAGAGCTGAACTTTTTGGTTGAATGCTTGTGTCTGTAATGGAGGATAAAGTAAAGCAAAGTTACTATATTAATGTTTAAGTCAATCCTGATGCCTTACGTCCCACGTGGTGAGGTTCATGGTTTCTTAATTCAGCAATGTTATCGGATCGAGTAACGACCCATACACAAAGTTTATGTATCCTATTGTTTTGGAAAACAGAAAAAGTTGGATCGGTGCATATTTACTTTGAAACTTAAATGCCGTTACTACATTTATTATATTGTTACAAATCAGGAAGAATTTACATGACAAAGGCTCTTTCAGTGGTAATGGCTCTATTTTTTAGAAACGTACATTGCCTTTCAAGAACCCCTAAAGATTCTTTAAGAGTGTATGTGTGTAATCATCTCTAAACAATTTCATGCATCCTAATGTGAAATCACATCTGAGGAAGCAGCACAGGAGGGAGTCATTTCCTTAGAGTGCAATTAACATGCCACCAATCTGCATACAATCAAATTAATGACAAGTACCAATTTAGTTACGACCGCACTACACACTGCAGGCTTACCATGATGTTTACTTTAATAGCAACAATTAACCCTTAGAAGTCACAGTTCCTGTCAGCATTGTGTTTTTTATTAATTATTTCTTACAAATAGCTCACTGATAAAACATCAAATCAACACCACATCTGCTTTTGTGCAGAGAGGTTATTATGTTCTAAATTTAATGAAAATAAACTGTCAGTTTTAGACATCAAAACAAACAAAGTCAATCAAACCTGTTATTAAAAACCTGCACAGTAAGAACACTAAGGCTGGGCAGTATAATGGTAATAAGGTATACTGCAGTCTTTAAAAATGATGACGGTATCTCCCAATGAGAACAGTAATCAAAATAATGATATGTATGATGCTATTTAAGTTATTTTCTGTCATATTTAGGTTATTTACTGTCTAGTATATAGTCAAAAAGGCCCGTTCACCCATGTGCATATAAGAGGGCCACAAGGTTGGGGTACTGTGGGAGCTCACTGATTAGTGCTGAAAGTAGGTGGTTTGCATGGATGCATTTTGCCACTAATGTTCGTAAAGTTACGAACCACAGATTAGTCACAACCAGATCACGGTCGATATTGGCTGTTACATTTTGTGGTATCAGATATAAGTCTTTATCCTTTAAACATCTGTCATTTTAACACTGTCTGTACTGTAGTGTTTGACCTGCTAGTTAATTGTCTAGCTGGCCGGCTACAGGACCAAACAACATAACCTTGCATTTCAACTGTTAACAGTCTCTCAATTAAACACCAGTCGCTCAACTTCACTGATTTTAGTGGGGTTTTTCTCAGCTAGACTTAAGTGGGTTCTAGAATGCCAACATGCTAAGTAAGTTAATGCTAAGCAGCTTCTTTCTCCTGATTTGCAGTAGTTAACATTTGTATTTGTATTTATGAAATGATAAAAGTAAAAGGTGCACAGTGTTCACTTAATTGTTGACCCTGTAAAAACTGAACTGTGTGTTTAAACTTCGTTTAGTTTTCATTTTTAAAATAGGTTAATGCAGGATGAGAAGGCACAAATACAAACCTACACAAATAGCTAAGCCCCTGCCACCAGTAATACCATGTTAACATCTGGAGACATTATGATCGTTAAAAAAAGGGTATACCGCAGAACCCTAAAAAATACATTTATATAACTACAGGAAAAAGCTAATAACTAATAACAGACTTCCATGTAGCAACACTTAAGCTAGAACACTGTGTGTGTATAAACAGGAAACATGACCTCCGCCAACCGAGACAGCCTCAGATCCCAGCTGTGTTTGGGCACTGAGGGCTAAAACAACTCCCATACAGAGTCACTCAAGGGTCATTTGGACGGTCACAAGGTCACTGCATGTGTGGACCAGTCTACCGACCGCCAAGGTCACTCCCAGTAAACACTGCTGTATTGGTTCATTAGAGTGCCACACAGGCCTGCGGTCGGTAAAAGATTTAGAGCCACACTATTCCCCAAGGCACTGCGCTGCATATTCAGGAGCAAAGCCACTAAATAAAATGTTTATGATGCTAGTCTGATTAATGGGTTCTGATTTTGCAGTCGGCATTTACAAGGCATGGTCCCAGAGAGAATACCACAAGTCTAGGGCCGGCTATGGGCATCTGAATAGCAAAGCCAGCGGAAAATCTGCACAACAAACTTTTATTGTTGAGAAGCATATTGTCACAAAAATGTTATGTTTTAATAGTAACAAAATAGTGAATATGATTTTTAATGCTCCATTCATCATTAAATGTTCACATGAGGTAAAGCTGTAGGCTATTTTTTATCAATTCAACATCTTAAAAACAATATTTCACATGGTTACTTTGCAAACAACACCGTCTGTGTCACCACGGGCTGAAAGCTACCTTGCAAAGGCCTTTATTCAATTTATATTTTTTTATATAGTTACTCACAAATAATGTGATTACACTTGTGGTGTTAATGTGCTTATAGACATTTGAGCATGGAAAATGTATGATGTTAGACTAATTCTGAAGATGGACCAATTATGCTACCAGGTAATTATATATAGGGCTGCACACTGCAAAACAAGCAAGGTATAAATAACTGTCGTGGCTGGTGGCAGTGGAGTGAATGATGCAGCTTGGTTAGCAAAGGAGCTGACCCAGCAGCAAGCTGTCTAACTCTCTTATGACAAACAGCAAAAATGCAAAAGTAAAGAGAGATTTCTCCTAGTTGACTTTGTATATTCTAGTTTCTCATGTATGTGTTGATTTGGGGCGAATGGGGAAGAACTGTTTAAACAATTACAATGAGACACTGCTAAATTTAGTTGTTTATGCATTTTTATATCTTCATTGCTGATATGGTAGAAACTGAAGTCCAGAATCCAACCCAGTTTGGAGTTCTCCTTGCTAGCTAGCTGCTTGGGTAAATTGGGAATTGAGGTGTAAAATCATCAACTGTATAGGAATCTCTATTCAATTGAGTGTATTTTGGCTGTAACTGTGAATGTAAATGAATGATATTTTTACAGAAGCTAATGTGAGTGGGCCTCAACCATAAAAACACACACAACTGCCAGTAATTAATAATCTACGTCAATTTAGCACAGTAAGTACTGGCTTACTAATAGTTCCTAGGCGCTCATAGGGCTGGGCTTTGTTCACATTCTTTGATATCCATACTGATATCTCAGCTTTAATGCCAATTCTCAAACAAAAAAAAAACGATAGGTCAATTAAGTTGATACGGTAAAAGCACTACATTTTAATAACTGTGCCGAGAATGGCATGCAGAAAGTGATGGAGAAATAGATGGACACTTTGCACACTTTTCAATTTTCATCGTCACAGCTGAGAGTGATTCAATAACAGTGCAGCCACAGTATTCCCACATAATGACTGTAGAAGCAATACAGTAGGGGAAAATAGCCTGCCACTCGTATTACGCTGTGGCCATTCAGACAGCCGCCAGTCACACTCACACACACGCACGCTCGCTGAGTGTGGCAGTCTTAGTGATGAATGGCTCAAGTGTCACGACACCATGGATATGAATTGACCCCAAAAAAATAGATATTATATATGCAAATTGTATTTGCGAGACATCAATGCAATGTATGAAAGTAGGTTAAACTGGTGCAAACTTCTAACAGACAGCTGCAGAATACTTTACTGACACGTCCCTTCCAGTAAAACGTCCTTTCCTTTCAGGAATAGCTGTTTTACTGAGCGTCTGCTGTTGGAGGGGATTTAAAGGTTTTAAAGGCAGACGGTTTCCTATCATATGATGTGTGCTTTGGTCTAAAGGTGATGTGTTTTTGAGGTGTTTCCTCCTTTCATTCCGAATGCTCTGTGACACCGTTTGCATACAGATGAAGTAGGAGTATTATGCTGCCCTCTTCAGTTTAGTGCAGCTGCTATTGACTAACTGCTGAGCCACTGACAAGTGTTGACAATAAAAACTGAGTGAAGTCAACATGTCCCCACTGGGGTTGGGAGTAACAGAAAAGTACAATGAAGTTACCTAGGCTTAGATATGTTAGCTAGCTAGCAAGCTAAACACCACAGCATAGACCGTGTTCCAGCTTTATGTAGGCAGCGACTTTATGTAGGTCTTTGTCTAGGTGCATCCTAATCTGTTTATGTCCACAAAGAAACACCAAACTATACCTCATCTTGCTAATGAGCACTCATGTGGTGGAAGGAAACTAAAGAGAAGAAGAGGACACAGGCCATCTATTATTTTCCTTCCACTTGATGTGAATAGGCCTTTACTGAATAAAGCCTCATACCTGAAAACACAAGGAAATTTACTGTTATCAGGCACATTTAGTTAGTTCAGGTTATGCAGGTGCTTTGTCTTTCAGTCAAACTTGCAACGTCAGAGCAACGTCCAGTGGCCTGTATGGAGCAAATTAATTATTTTTCTTTTACACATGTGGTCAATCAGCTTCTTAATTAATGTGGATTATTTAACTCTAAAAAAATAGGCTCTGCATTAGCCACCAGTGGACATGATCTTGCACTGAGATCATACAGATGTATTAGCTGAGACTGATGACCGCCTAGTTAGTCAACTTTAGACTATCAAGAACCATTTTATGGTCAGCTTTGATAAATAAATCCCACAGATCCATGCTATCCCCGTAGATGCACATGTTTGGCTCCTTGGATACTGGAATGTTGCAGCAGGGGATTGTTTTACATGGCATAATCCATCCAAAGTTATATAAAGTTCCCTTACAGTGAGTAACATATATATTAAATGAAAATAAAAGGTGCTGATTTGAATGCACTTCATTTAATAAAATATAAATTTTCATGTCAAAATAGGGTGAATGCTTTTGCTGTAATTTCACAGTCTAAGAGCTCCCATTTGTAATTCATGGACATGGATTATGGTAATGTATGGTCATTGTAACTTGTTCATTTTACTTGTATTTACTTTTTACCTGCTTTTACATGACAGTTTTCATGAATAAGGCTAAGACTCAAGACTGTTACTTAACTGTTTTTTGGCATATGTTTTACTTATGCTAAGGTACTAAATACAGTTTCTCTCATGCCAATGTAAATAACATTTTTCATTCCTTAGCACCTTTAAACAAAAAGTCTGATGCCTATTTAAATTAAATTTAATTAATAAAATTCAGTCACTTGTACTTATAAATTCAGCCACTTCACAAAATTCACTTATAAACACATAGATTTCTAAACACACCAGTAGTTCATTGTGGTGCAGTTCATGTTTAAGTTGGATAACAAGTGGATAATATAATCGTATTCAATAATAAGTATTTAGTATATAGCTATAATTAATTTACCCTATAGAGAAACAAGAGACTTTAATCTTCTTAATTTTACCACTTTTTGAAGCTACCTTATTGGGAAAGAAAAAACATTTAATTAATTTAAATATATTTATTCAGTTAATTAAAGTACAATTCCAGCTCATTCTGGCTTTTAGAGATTTGTCTTACTTAGTAAATTAGTCATGGTGTGCAACAGAAAAGAAAGAATGCACAAAGTATAATGAACTTGGACACACTTTAGGGCTGTTTGCTGGGATGGGGATTTTGACAATGGATATTAATTAAACTAATCCCTCAAGGCCACATTCATTCCAATGCATTAAAGCCACTGTTATTATTCTATTCTTCTTATAAGGATAATGCACTCTCACTTCTTCTGTGGCTTTGTATTGGAACTTCATTTTAATTGCATATTCAGTTCTATGTCTGAAATGTTTTTACCAGTAAATACAGTCTTTGTGTGAAACTGTTATGCTATAAGGAGGTGGGGGGGGGGGGGGGGGTGTCTGATGAACACTTTGATTCTTTTGTAGCTGCTGGGAGGCAAGAACAGCCACCATGGGGTCCAGAGTGTCAAAGCAATTTAAGGAAGTTCCAAGGACTTTACACTCCCAACCCGACACAAAGAGATATGGGCAGCTCTACAGTCTCCCGGGTTTCTGAGAGCACCAGGTGAAAACTGTCAACTTTACCCCATTACAGCCAAACCAATGTAACCCATTACAGAAAACCACCACTGCAAACCCAAACACTATCCAATCGCAAAACTGTCCTGGAATCTATATTACTCAGTGATCAACCCTTCAAAACTGTCGAAACCAAGGATTCCAGTCTTCTAAAGCACACAATGCTGAGGACTGCAAAAAACTTGCAAGCACTGTTTGTATCCGCCGGTCCCCAAGGGAACAGTGCCTGGTTAAAAGTAGTTTTGGTGCAACCTCATAAACATAAGCAAATCTGTTCACTCAGCAGGTGCCTTGGCTACCCAGCCTGGGCAGTTTTTTCCAGTTTTCATACTAAACCAGGCTCCTCCCAAACTTGAAACATGTGCATGATGCTTTAAATATAAATGTTTATGCAATATACAGTTTCAAGTAGAAAATGGTAATTTTCTTGTAAATCCCATAGCAACAAATCTGCTAACTTCAGTATCAGTACATACAGTAATCGTAAACATAAGCCTCATGATGTAACCTTTTTAATGCTGTCCTGTGGTCTGTGCAGGAGTGATGGAAGAAAGGGAGGAGACGGGCAAGGGTGGGTGTGACGTTTGTTCGACATAGAGTTGTATTGGAGAGCCGGGGTATAGAACATTTCAAACGAATATTAATGAGTGTGGGAAATGATGTAGCTGTTCCAAAGAGACCGCTCTGTTCTGCGGTAAACAACGTTTAAAATAAATGGAAAGTAGCCAGAGCCGCTTCTCCTCTTTTGTGTGACATATTGGTTGTTTTAATGACAGGATGTCGAAATTAGGATCATGTTGTTCGCTTGCCAAATGTTCTCTCAGGTGTGGGAGAAACTTGTGTACTGATTCTCAAAAGACAACACACAGCCAGGATTGCCACTATAAGGAGAGACTTCTGGAACTGGGAACTGAGGCTGGGATACCCACTAGCACTGACACGCTGTTCCACAGCAACAAGAACTGCTGCAACATGACTGCAAACCTACTGAGAGTTACCTAATCTGAGAGTCACAAACATTTAAAATCAGAGGTCACTACGAGCTGGTACTGATGCCCTCTCCTGTACAATATAGGAACAGATATTTTGTTCTAATCCTATGATGTTAGCCATAGGCAGCCGGGGCCCCTAGAGAGCACAATTGGCCTCTTTAGGGTGGGTAAAAGAATATAATAACAGATAAACATATAGAATAGAATAGAATAATAGAAAAGAATAATAGAATTATTAATAATGTAGCTGAGTACACAACGCTTTCCTCAGAGCATGTTGGTTGCTTTGACTGCAGTTCGGAAAAAGAGGCGACAGCTGGCTGCACACATCAGAGGAGTTCACTCTTCCAGTGTTGGGGGGAGCATATGAATGGTTTTGAGTAATAGGCGATCCAAATTGGGCAACAAATGGGAAAATATTATAAGTAAAACTTGCAATTGTATGCATCCACTGTGGTATGGTTTCACTGACTCTCTAGTGAGAGAGGTTCATATTTCTCCTATATAACATCACAGTGGTTCATTTTCAAGACTTAATATAGGCATTCATCAAAAATGTACAATTTATTCAATGTAAACAAAATATTTTGAAATTTGATTATTTTACTAAAAACTTATTTTGATGCATATGATTTAATGTATTTAGGTTGGATAACTTTTCTGGTTTAAACAGAGTTGTATTTGATTGATTTTGTTTCCATCATTTTAATTGCTGAGCTAATGTGTCTGTAAATGGAAGGGGAGTTGAGCATAGTAGGTTTATTGGGGCAATCCAACACTCACAACAAGCAGGGGTCAAAATATAGGCAGACAGGCAGGCCTAGAGAAAGCAAAAAACAAGGAACAAAGCTAGTGGATCTAAACTAGTCTAAGCTAGTGGATCTTGTTTAGCTAGATCTAAACAAGAACAAAACCACTTGGCAAAAGTATTCACCCATCCACTGTCAAATTAATCTACAGCTACAATTACAGCTGCAAGTCTCTTGGGGTATGTCTCTATTAGCTTTGCACCTCTAACCACTGTTTTTATATTCTTCAATACAAAACTGCTTCAGCTTCTCCATGTTAGAGGGTTTGTGTTGATGTACAATAATCTTCGAGTCACACCACAGATTCACAATTGGATTGAGGTCTGGTCTTTGACTAGGCCATTCCAGGACATTTTAAACACTCCAGAGTAGGTCTGGCTGTATGTCCTGTATTTAGTGCCATACACCTTTCCTTCAATTCTGACAGTTTTCCAGTCTCTGTTGATAAAAAGAAACCCCACAGCATGATGCTGCCACCGCCATGCTCCACTGTGGGAATGATGTTCTCAGGATGTTTGCACCACACATAGCACTTCCCATTATGGCCTAAAAGTTCAATTTTAAGCTTCTTCAATGTGTCTGAGGAGTCTGGCAAATGCTATTAGACAAATTCTCATGTTTTCTTTTTTTAAGCAAGGCCCCTCTTCCAGAAAGCCCCACTCTGTGGAATCAATGTCGGTTGTGGATATTTGTAGCTCCTTCAGTGTTAATTGTCTGAATTTCTGATTAAAGCCCTTGTTTCTTTGTGAGTTCTGATAGCTCCTCGTCATGTTGCTTGCCTAGTGGTGATGCAGACCCCCAGGGCCTTTCAGAACAGGTGTATTTATACTTATTTACATCATGTGACTGATTATAATACACTTTAATTGCTCTCATGAGAATCGTAACTAATTATATGACTTCAGAGGTTATGTGATTGGACCAGTTCTTATTTAGGGCTTTCATGGCAAAGGGGGTGAATACATATGCACCTACACATTTCCATTCCCCCTCCCCAAAGTATTTTTTCATTCCACTTCAACAATGTGGACTATTTTGTTAGGTCAATTACATACAATCTAAATAAAACTAGTCCCAGGTTGTAGTGCAACACAACAGAAAAAAACACCAAGGATGTATTTTCCCATAAGGCACGATATGCAACTGGATTTGGTTTTACCAGTCATCCTTTCAACCAATCAAATGGCTCCCTAACTGATGATACAGTCCTTTCTGAAACCTCTTTATAGCATTTTAAAGAACACAACAGTAAAAGCTAATCAGTAACAGAAGACAGAACTCTATAACAGTTGGATTCTAGTTTAAATTTTTTCTTTGCATATGAAAACACAATTCTACAATTTTCTCAAGAATCTGCAATTTTTCATGCTTGCAGCTTGGCAATACAAGGCTATTTGTAACAGCGTCCAATTCATTCCCTGAGCGCCTCACTGATTGTCCGCCTGATGAAATGTCCCTGAGGAACGTGACAGAAAAACACGCCGGGCACAGCAGGTCTGACAACTTCATTCATGCTAGTCCCAGGGCCTCCATTAGCATTTCACATTCTACACCAATGCAGGCCTCTTTCAAATACACAAAATGTGACAGACAGGCACAATTTAAAGCAGGGAGACACATTTCTTTACAGAGAATCTATCTGCGTGTTCTTTATATTTGGGATAGGGGTAAAAAAAAAAAAACAGGAAAAAAGTTCAATATATCACATGTATCTGTATAACTAAAACATTTTACTAAAACAACAAATGCATTTTTTGCATGCAAATCTGAGCATTTCTGTAATTAGCCAGACAAGGAATGATTACAAGGAATGACCGAGGTCAGGCTGAACAGCCTTACAGCATAAAAAATCTAAAAATATAAATACAGCAGATAGCTCGACACATAGATGCATATACTGTGTTTACACATATAAAATACCAAAAGACATAGCAGAGTTACAACAGTACACAAAAGCATTGTATCATATTCAAGTAAAAGAGAAGTGGTTTTATACAGTGACAGGCGCAATGCGGATGCTGCACATGAAAGGGAGAGAGATCATATACTTGATCTTAAGCCCTATTCAGGCAGAGTTAGGTTTACACGGAGGTGGAGTAACGTAATTTGTATGACCGATTTGCACAGGATAAGAAATCTCTGCTGAGAGGGGAGTGGCTACTCATTTTACACTGCAGTCACCTTAAAATGAAATATTACGTTTCAGTTTGAACATTAGCTACATGTTCTTAACACAAATGTAGGTTATAGGTTTCGCTACACAATGACTTGCCCCCTTTGCTTGGTCTTCTGGATTTGAGATTTGCCAGACTTGAATGACCCGAGGCATCTGTGCCATGCAGAACAAAACCAAATGCCTCCTCAAACACCTTCATATATACAGTATATATATATATATATATATATATATATATATATATATATATATACATATATTACAAGAGGCAAGAGGCGCCGAAATCTTTACTAAAATGCGAGTGCGGAGTTCATAAGAGTAAATTGCCTTGGCTCATTCACACAGGACTAAAATCATGTAAAAACTAAACAGGACTAACACAGGACTAAAATCTGGTAATAATGACATTACCCCACCACCTCATGTAAAACTAATCCTGTCCAAATAGGGCTCTAGTCACATCCTATTTCACCTCAACTATTATTATTATCATTATTATTATTATTATTATTATTATCCTAGTCACACATATAAAGAGAGAAACTGCTATTAGATTTTTTAAACTTTCATGTTTGGCATCATAAGGGGGCAATGCCCTCTTAGTAGTTGGAGAACTGTGCTATTAGCTCTGGGAGAATTTGTTCACTGATTCACCAATCAACACATTACTTTTGTCAGTTCAAAAAGATTCTTTGATGTGAATCTCAGAACCGATTAACTAATTCATTGCTCTATAATCATCAAATGACCTGTAATCATTCAACAGGCCTTAAGAAAAAAAGATGAATTACCAGGACTCAAGGTCTCAAAAAAGACCAAATAGCACAAAGACATTTTCACAACAACGTGCAACATTATGCAAGTGAAACTAAACATAAAGCCACTAAGCCACCTGAACACAATACTCAGCATTCCTTGCTCCCCGCAGTCCACATTTTCCTGCAAAGAACTCCTCACCGTAGTGATAGATCAATACTAGACAATGCTACATTAGAAATATTTTCAAAAGCAGACAGTTGTGAACATATAACATCAGAATTACCTATTTAAGGACTGACATAGACATTTCTTCTCAAATATCTGCTCTGAGCTGTATTTGAGTAGGGAAAGAATTGGACAGAGCACAATGCTTAATGTCTATAATGTAAATTAAGCACTGAACTACTTTATTTATTTATGATTAATATGACTAGATATTTCATCATGTACTTTATCATTTGTTCCTGTATTAGTAGTAAAGTTACTAGTTTGTAGACTGCTATGTTTAGTGTTTAGTATTGTGGTTATTTGTATGTAGAGCTGTTGACACAATTCCACCAAGTCATGTGAACAAGTATCTGACTGCCATCTGCAAACAGCTAGATTCAACAGAATCCTGCAAGATTCAATCAAGTAGGAGTATTTAAAGGTTGAACAATAGGAGTGCAAGAATTTATCCCTAAGGTACCCCACATGTCAAGAGATTTTGCTCTGATTCACAATTGTCAGAGTGGCAAAATAAACACGTCTTTCAAGAAACAATTTTAAGAAGTTTCAGAAGTTTCTAGAAAATATGTCACCTAAAATTACTTAAATAAGAAGTTATTTATATAATTTATTAGCTCCTAAGGCCAGGTCAGACTCGAATAACCTTTGCAGAACATTTTCAGTTCAAATTGACATTTTCAGTTTAATTGATCCAATAAAAGCTTTAGCTGCCACTCACTTCCACCAAACCTATAATCTGTACTGGGTACCAGCTGGTTAGCTTTCTGGCCTTCCACAAGTCCAGATTTGCTGGACCGGATTGGCAGAACAGGCAGAAGTTCAAGCTAAGCAAAAGTCTGGAGCAGTAAAAGGCCAAAGCATAGGAGTCAGCACTTCTGCGTGCAGAGAGAAACTAAAAGCCAAGCTCAGCACAATGTTATTTTTTTTGTCTACTTACTATTATTCTTTTCCATGTCAGGATCCTAAATTCATTTGAAACAGACCCAAGTTACACAGTATGAATGACATCAGGAGTTAAAATACAATACATGAAAAAAGCCACAAAGATATGACTAAAAAGAAAACCTTACAAAGCCAAAAGTCTGATGGAATGTTGGCTTTTGAATCATGCCATTATCTCTGGGGTTTTGCTGAGGCTTGTATCAAAAGTTACAACATTGTCAGAATTGAGTTTGCCTGACAATTCCATCACTTTCTAAGTACATAAGCTTAGTTTTATTATGTGCATTGCCTCAGTGAACCAAACAATCCTGGAAGTTAAACTGCATGCCACTAATCATTTATTCATTTGCACTCATCTTTATACACACTTCATCCTGGTCAGGGTCGCAGTGGGTCTATGTCACTGGACACAAAGGAATCGGTCAATGACAGATGAGGTAAGATGAGTTATTTTTGAGTTAAGCACCGTTTTGGAGGTATTCTGTGTCAAGGCTATTCTGTAGTGAACTATTATTTACCCTTTACTGCCTTTTGTAGGTAAAGTATAGGATTTTATTGTCTGTTGTGCTGTTTTTTGTGCTGTCTTCTAAAGTATATCTAGGCATGTTTTTGGATTTGCCATGCTAATAACACACCCAGTCAGGACAGCACAATTAGGTTATCTGGTCTTTTTAAGACTGAAAAATATCTACAGTCCATGTCCTGCTTTACTATAGAAATATAAGGCATTGTTTTTTTTTTATTGCAAAATGCTATGAATTCTGTGGCTGGCATGGTGATGATGTCTGTAGTATATCAGTAACATTTTGTTTTAAGGTGAGGAAAATTGAATGCAAATGAAGGCTGCTATGCTGAGCACAAGTTTCTCTACTGTTAGGATTGTGTGGGTCACAGTTGTTTTTTTTAACAGGTCTTTAACTTTGTTGTTGCGTTGCTGTTGTGTTCTTACAGTTGTTCCTTAGAAATAGAAAGTCCTGCCCTCATGAAATGTCGGTGGGCTTCAGGGATTTATAGTTTCTGAACTGTTCACAGGTAAACACACTCATACCGTGAACAAGATAGTTGGTAATATCAAAGAACAAGGTAGAACGTAAGATCACAGTTGATGCAGATGAGAGTCCTTGTCACCCTTGCTGAGTTTGTCCCATATGGTATTCTCTCATTTTGCATTTTTTCCCTTTTTTATTTTATTTATTTTATTGTTTTCAAGGCTCCCAAATATTACAAAAGTATGTTTCTAAGTTTCTACTACGTTCACTGCACCGCTCACTGCAACAATACCTCCAACATGGCGCATCAATTTCTTTTCTAATGAAAAGAAACAACAGAAGTTCCCTCATTGCTACTGATCACCATATTGCATATTTATCATATTTAAATAGTCAGGCCTGCTCTTATCATTTGTAGATTGAAAGACAACTTGTTTTAAAATGTTTAAGGACGGTTTTACTTAGTATGCAATGCAATTTCTGGGCACAACAGTCTATATATAATGTCACATTTAGCAAAAGGCAAGGTAGGTTTTATTTATAGATATTATTTTATTTATAGATATCATTTATATACATTTCAAACACAAGGACAATTCAATGTGCTTTACACATATAAAAGCAAAAACAAAAACATTACTGCATAAATGACTGCATATGTATAATCAAAATGCAATTTAACAGCAATGAACAACTTCTCAAATTTAATGTAAAAATCATTAAAAGTAAAATCTAGCTGCTGCCTGTGTACATCAAACATCTTTTGTTCCAGCTGACTGTAGCATAGTGGCTACAGACCGTGTCAAGAAGAAACTAGTTTTAGTTTTGACACAGTTATCTGCCCAGGATCTGGTGACATGAGATGTATAGTGAGGCTGTATTTTTCTTGCATGTCAGCAATGTAATTAGGTCTTAGACCATTTAGAGACTTACAGACAAGTAGTAGTATTTTAACATCTGTGGCACCCAGTGTAAAGGATCTGATTATTAAAGTGATTGGGCAAACAACTAAGGGGACTGCAACAGTATTCTAACCTGCTGGAGATAAATACATTTATCTAGATCTTGCATAAACTCTTTGCTATGCATCAGGCTGTAAAAAGCAGTTTGATTATTTGATCTGGCTTTTAAAGCTAAGGTCCAAAGCTGTGGGGTTTTCCATTTGTTGTTTAGCATTTAGAGTGGAGATTAGCACTGTCCTTAAGTTTTTCTTCACTGAAGCCAATTACATTATGACTTTTGTTTTGTCCTTGTTCAGCTAAAAGAGCATGGCACATTCACATATTAGTATGCTTAACACATTTGCATGGTCTATAAGCTTGCTCACCCAAAGAATCTATAAGATAAGACTATAAAATATGTATCTAGGTGTCATCTGCAAAAAGATTTCATCAATAAGGACTGTGCAATGGTTAAAAAGAAGGGGTTCAAGGATCAAACTGTGAGGTACCACACATGTCAAAAAGGCTGCTTTGATTGATAGTTGCCAAATGTGACAAAAGAAACTCTACTTCAAGATATGGGGACTTTGATGAGTTTAGTACTGTTTCTAAATATATTTCACACAAACATATGATATAAGAAACACTGTGTAATGTAAGTTGTGTGATTTCCATTCTGTTGAATTAATTGTAGTATGTTAAATCACATAAAACACAAAGATAAACTACTACAGGAGACACTTTTTCTTTTATAGGAAATGCATGCAATAAACAAGTGTTAAACGTTCCTCATTGACCTGATTGTAACTTATACAGGCGTATTCGGCATGAAAGAGGAGGAGACCTCATTTCAACAAGATTTCACAAACGTAGTTTGCAGTTACTTTATGAACTGAAACACTGCTAAACACAAAATAACATGTTACCTTAAATATTTTACAGTGTGAGATTTTATATTGTACGTCATTGTTTATTTATAATTCCAGAAAATATTTGTCTTGTTGGGATATGCAAATTAGCGCTGAATGATAATCAAATCAAGATCACAGTTAACTGAACATCTCACTTACAATTAATAAATGATTATATAAGCTGTTCGAGTTGCTCAGTTGGCTTCTTACAGTTCTTCACTATGTTGCTTCCATGTCACAGAATGGACACGGTCAAGTCACGTGACTACTTATGGTTTTAACGGGACAGTACATGAATACACACAGCTCATTTGCTGTCCAATGTTCATGTACTGTTCATTAATTGCCCAGTCTTAATGCAATGCCCAAAATGCCCATGTATAAAGATTCCTTTTACTATACACTAGTGGTCCTCAATCTTAACCGTAAAGGGACAGTGAGGCTGCTGACACTTTTAATGCATTTAAGCTGGAGCACACCTGATTCCACTGGTTTAATAAGTGGATCTTAGTGTGAACAGTTGATCAGTTATGTAAGGTGAGCTTCTGCTTGGTTCAAATGAAAACATGCAGCCTCACCAGCCCATTGCAGATACGACTGGTGATTCATGCTCAATTGCACACTCAATCTCCCATGAATCTTAAAAGAAAATAAATAAATACTTATCTACTCTTTTATCGATGCAGAACAGAACCCTAGTAGAGGCCCTAGGCAATTGCTTGTTCCGCCTTATACCACTCCTGAAAAATGAGTGGGGAAAATGGTATGCTACAAGCCTAAAATTAAGTCATACAGGACTGTATTTTATTTAAGGCACCACAGTGGCGTCAGACTATTAGTGCTTCTTTAAAGTTGTAGCAGTGCTCAGGAGTGCACTCCAGCTCCAACTCAGGGCTTCCCGTAATTGCATTGATAATTATTCAACTATAACAGCATCCATTTTTGATAAGGCTGCAGAGGACCCTGCCAGCCCCTGCTATCAACAATAAAAGGGAGATATGGAGGGAAGTTCATTCCACTCCTCCGCAGAATTCAAAGCATTTCGACAGGCACGGTAATCAAAATTCAAATGAGGGGGAAAAAGGGGAAAGTCCCTGCATCAATAAATGAAAAGTTTTACTTAAAGAACATCTCGGAGCCTGTTTCCATGGTGATGAACCAGCAGTCCTTTGCTCCTCGAGCTGTGGCAGTGAACGCTTCGCTCCTATTATGCCGAAAGGTCTTACTCTTGCTGTTACCATGCGGCCAGCAAAAGCAAACCGTCGAATGCGTTACCATGTTGGCAACGCCGCATCTCACCCACATGAACTGAGTAATGAATGTGGGAGGTTGTTAAAGACGGCGATTGGGGAAATAAAGCAGCTATGTCAGAGCATCTTCATAACATCGCACACACAGCTAGCCGAAATAAGCAATCACAGCTAATCAGGCTCAACGGTTCAACAGGTTTCCACTGGTTCAAACAAGTACACCACAAATAGGCTAACACGCTCTGGTCACCATCAGATACTCAAACTCTCACACACTTCAATAGGGTTTTTAAGGCAGTGCAGAAATGAACATTTCTATATATGGTGAGGAAACTTGAGGAAGACATGCACAATACTAATAAGACCTAGGATCTAGCAGACCGGCTACGATGAAGTAACATTTAGCAAATGTCAGCCATTTACCTCCATGGACCTGTAATTCAGGCAGTTCAGCTCTGAAAGAGACATTTTTTAAAATGGGGCCGCCAAGAATTACTTTCAACATGACAAACCTAATCTTAGGGTCAGCAGGAGTGTATACCTAAAATTTGCTACATGCGTTTTTCCGTTGACCTGCTCTTCAAAGTAGATTAACCCTAAATTACGATTTAAATTTCACTTCTCTGAGCTACAATTATACACGCCTTCATAGTGTGCTTGTCTAATCTGCACAGAGGTACCACATTATCAGGTCCTCCTCCTTTGTATCTACATTCACAGGCCATTTTGTGAGGTAATTTGTGGAAAGTTTCTAGTCGGTTTTGAAAAATACATTTCAAAAACTAGAACTGAAACTGGTCCACCTGATTTATTAGTATATTGTTTTTTGGCCTTCAGCCCAGAAATAAACTTTGGTTCCCCAAGAAAACATTGGCACACCTCTGGGTTTCAGCCAGTAACTGTTAACCCACAGTGCACCTACCTGATACAGTTGACCAGTTGTACAGGTTTCAATTTCTTCCTTTACTTGACTGCTCTGGTTTAGGTTCAAATGTTAGAATAGGCCTAAATTACTGAACTTCTGGAAGGTTTGGTAGTTATTCATGACACAGTCCTCTACATAATGTTTGGGACACTGACACATTTATCCTTGATATGCCCCTCTGCTCCACAGTTTAAAGTGTTGACGGTATCTCAAAATAAGGATCAGATTTCTGTTCTGTCTATTAGCTTATTCCCTCATGTGCACTTAAAAGAGCCACTGGATGGGGGCGCTGTGGGGACTCACTGGTTGGTGATGGCACGCTCTAAAAACAGGTGGGGAAAAACAGGCCTACCGCGGTTATGAGTTAATGACCTTTTGTTTGAAAGGGAGAATCAAGCAAACCTAGATATCAAATGTAGATATCAACACTCCTGAGATCATCCCCTCGACTCCGCGCTCTCAGGTATGCTGTCTTATTCTCTAAACCTGTGTGATTTGAGCCTCAGTTAGCTGGAGCACGGACTATGCTGTGGTTAACTTAGCTATCTAGCTAAATACAGCTAGCTATGTAGTTCTAGCTAGCTGACTACAAGTCCAAACCCAGCAGAACCTGACTCAGTTAACCCTACTAGTCCTCAACACCAGCCGCTCGACTTCACTCTCAGACACGAGTCTGAAGACACTGAAGTCTGAAGACACTGAAGTCTGAAGACACGAGACACTGAAGTCCTCAGCACTTGTGTCGGGAGCTCAGCAGTTAGTCAACAGCAGCTAAACTGAGCTGTAGCTGAGCTAGCTCAGCAAAGGCTAGCTTAGCGAGTGAGCTACAGATCCAAAACAAACAAAAAAATCAGCTTTCTGTCCTTTTGACAGCAGTTGCTCTATCAGAAAGTTTATAAGTAAGCTTTCTGTTGGTTCAGTGAAAAATATAAAATTGTGTTTGCTTATTTTTTCACCCTTTGAGCAGACCGTATTCAAGTATTTTTCAGTTTTTAAATAAGGCAGGTTATGATGGTACAGAAGCCACATAAATGTAGAATCATTTGTGCTAATTGTTCTGATATAAATAAATATTCTGATGTTCTAACATTTTCTGATCCTCTCCATTGCTACCCCAATTCTGTGTGTGTATTGTATCAAATCTCTCCATGGTTTTAGTACCCTGTTGCCTTTTCTGGGATAATGTGTGTATATTGGGGGTGGTTCATTTAAAATCATTTCAATTCCACAGAATATTGTCTCTAAAGTAGGTTGTCTCTGATCTTAAGATTTATGCTACATAAACAATAAGCGCGTGGTTTGTTTTGGCTGGACATGACAGCACTGCTAAACCATATAATTGAGATTAGCAGGGTTGGTTAGTAACAATATCCTCAAAAATGTTCTGGTACGTCTCCCAGCACTCGTCTGTTTGAGCTTCAAAGCGAGAATGCCAGCAACTTCAGGAATCCGAGCAGCAGGAAGTGTTGCCCTCCTCATACTTCAGCATTCACTGTGTTAAATGACGCTGGTTAGCTAAGCATGCCCTGTGCAGATGCCGTCAAATAGGTAACATCAGCCTCAGTCGAACGTTATCCCTCACTTTCTCTCTGCTGCTCCTGCACCTTAACCAATGTTACTTCTTCCAGCTGAGATTTTTTTTCTTGGCTTCATCAACTCTGTTCCACCTCAGCACAGGAGATTAACGCTGAAAGCATTATCTAACCAAGCAAATGATGGTGTGTGCAGGGGGGTGGGGGGGTGGGGGTATGCACAGTGAATGGCTTTAGAAGTGAAGTTATTGCACAGTTGGGCTGCGCTCTGCAAAAATCGCATGATTGCAGGTTTTCTCTGCACTTTTCCATATTAGGCACTCAACTATAACACCATACTCAATTTAAATTTTACTAACATGAGCCAAGAGTCCCTGTTCAAACACAGATTGTGGAACAATTTTGTGTTGGGATTTATAAGAGAAGCAATATTGCCCCCTACTGTTTCTGCAGCGTCCACAAACTTCAGTCCAAACATAGCACAGCTTTGCAAGGCTTAGGGTTTAATCTATATAAATAAATTTATAATCTTTATAAAAGTTTAATCTAGTAATCATCAGGTTTAACAGTTGTTTGGTCTGGACCAAAGCCCTCCAGTATTGGAGATGGACACTACTACTTTTTAGCCATCAAAGATATGTAATATGGTTCCTAGTCTATTTAATCATGTGTCACAAAACAAAGCAGCCATATAGAACGCGGGTCATTTTAACAAATTCAGATTATTTTTCATACATTTTAGGACTTTGTTCAAGTATTTAACAATGAGCTATTAAAAAGGAGGTTCCCATCTAAGCATCAACCCTATCATCAGTAGATCACAGATTCAATCCCTAGTGATGCCTCAGCCGCTTATGGCCGGGACTTCCAGAGAGCCAGGAGATGGCCCTCCCTCTTTCCCGTCACTCCAGTGCAGGCACCTGTTAGCTGACATAACAGAACTGGTAGTTGGTGTTGTCCTCCTAACTTGTTCAGCTGGCAGCTTGGAAAGATGCAGTCACTGGCTCCATGTGACATGAAGGAAGCACATGCACCAGTGCTGGTGAGTCCTAACTACTGGAAAGGACTAAATAGGGGAAACATTTTGGGAAAATGTCCTGCCTGCAGGATTCGCCTCCAACCAATTTCCTAAAAAGCTGTTCTGAAGGCAATTAAAAGATGGATCACATCTGGTGATCTTGGGGGTTAGAGCCAAAATCTGCAAGAAGGAAAATGAAGTAAGGCTGAAGCCCTACAGATCGGTGGTGTGTGTAGTTAGGTACGGCTTTGATTAATGTCAAAATTACACTTGTTGACTTTCTTAAATGTATGTATATATATATATATATATATATATATATATATATATATATATATATGTATGTATGTATGTGTGTGTGTATATATATATATATATATATATATATATATTACATACATCAGGCAAGAAGTTTTTCACTTTAGTGAAATATGTAAATAGGTAAAGTCATATTGTACAGTGCCTCATTTGATAAACATAATACTTTTCTAGAATACTGAGTTTGTAAATATGTAACATGTAAATGTGTCTGTTTGAATTAAATGAGTGTTGTCGTATGCCAATCCAACATCGCACGAATGCAGCATTAGATTGAGCATATCCTTAAATCACCACACCTTTCAGGAAGCTGTGTGATCAAACTGAAGTGTAGGGATTGGTTTGGGTTAGTGTAGGTTTGTTTGTTATTTTGTAAAAATGATGAACAGTACTGTGCAAACATTTTAGGCAACTGAAAATCTGACAGAGTGTTTCTCTGGGCAGTAAGCTTTTGTATATTTTCTGAATAAAACACTAATGGTAGAATAAATACAAATAACATTCATATAAAATATTGGTGATTTAACATTACTATGTTCATTGTATAGCACCAAAGCTCTCTTCATGGGAGTCTAGGCGTATAGTTGTCATCCGACGCCTGGTAAATCAGTGTTTAATGATCTTAAATCAGAGATCAAGACAAGATCTCAACTACTGTCTTCAAGATGAAAACTTGGTACTGTATTTTTATTGTAATTGTTTACCTGCATCTATTCTTATTTGATTTTCTACAAGCTGCTAAGATAAATGGTTTTAAATAATATACTTGGGTGCCTAAAACCTCTGCACAGTATCGTTTGCACTGAATGGCAATATTGACGTCTTTTAAAAAGACGAATTAATGTGTGTGGATGTATTTACCTCATTTTATGAAATAACACAAATACCTTTGAGCTTTCCCCACAATAAAAAGCATCAGATATGTTTCTGATACAGACCTCATTTTTTGTGTGTTAGGAAAAGTTTCTGTTCAGAATTTCTTTAGGTGATGTTTTGCACCAAGACATTTTCAATACACAGAACCTATGCATTTCTGAAGAGAGAAGCTTGCAGTGCTGGGTCATTGTATCTCACCATCAGAAGATTAAAAAACATTTACTTATTTTCCTCTTAAAATTCCACCAAAGGAAAAAACACAGTAGTGCAATCATTACCAAGATGGATTTTAAATCGTTCTGTCAGAACTTTTTGAAAGAGCTAATAAATCACACGTCATTTATGATTTATGAGGTGTATCAGAGTATTTTGACAGAACAATTCAAAATCAATCTACCCATTTAGTCTCACTTCACAGGTACACAGGTCTACCAAAACATTTTAGTGAGACAAAATACTGATACCAGTTTACAATATAAAATGTGCACCGGTCAGTCATAACATTAGCACCACCTACCTAATATTGAGTGGGTGCCCTTTGTTTCACCCAACAGACCAGAGAATTCAAGGCACTGACTCCTCAAGACCTCTGAAGACTTTCTGTGGTATCTGGCACCAAGACGTTAGCAGCAGATCCTTAAAGAACTGTAAGTTGTGAGGTGGGGCCTCCATGGATCACATCAGTGAGCCTTAGGTTCCCATGATCTTGTCTCAGGTTCACCGGTTATCCTTTCTTGGACTACTTCCATTAGGTACTGACCACTGTATACCAGGAAAACCCCACAAGACCTGTCTGATGTTTTGGAGATGTTTTGACCTATTCATCTAGCCATGACAATTTGGACCTTGCCAGACTGGCTCAGATCAGGTGTCTGTTAGGTTGTTTGATACCTATAGGGGGAGCCCAGTAGCAAAAAATACCAATTCTATACAAAAACCGATGCTAATCTCCTGATGTAAATACACTAAAAACTGTAAAATGCAATTATGCCAACTGGCAAGTCTGTCAACACAGTGCTGCTCTCCTCCTTCAGTTGGGATTATGGCTGTGATATAGAGATAGGAAGGCAGGGCTGCATGCCCTGAAGCTGTTTCTAGCAGTCCCGGCACAGGGCAGAGGCAGGGACAACTTATTTAGTATGAATAGCTGCTAAAAACATTACCTGCATTGATTAATTGTTGGCTAAACTAAGAGTGAAATTTAAACACTCTACTAAATAACTAATGTTAGCCTATTTTACTATGGACTATACCTGTATTTCTTCCTAAAACTTTTCTCTCTCCTGTTTTTTTTTTTCTGTGCGTTTCTGGTGACCAGATTGTTCTTTTACGTGTAACATGATGCTTTTCTAATTGAGTGGAACTAAAAGACAATGTTTTAAAAAATATTCTATAAATGCTGAAAGTTCAGTAATTTTATATTGAAATGATGATGAAAAATGATCAATACATTTTTTGGGGCCCCGGTCAGTCACAGGCCCTTAGATTCGTTCTAACTCACCCCCTCAAATGGCACCCCTGACTGCATTAGAAGTGCTAGCACATCCTGCACAGCTGGTTCCTTGTATTACTGCACAGATCCTTTTTGTACACAGCCTGAGCAAACACACAGGTACGTTTAAGGCCAACGGAGAAACACTGCCCTCCGCAGGTAAAAGCTTTGATCAGCCCGCCACACACACTAACTGTCAGCACCCTCAGACTCTTCTACGTCATATATAAGCCTTTGGAAAAACAGATTTGGAGCAGCGCTCTGGCGGAGTGTTAGAAGATAAAAGACTCTTCTGACCCTTTGATAATCTGCCCCGAGCTTTACAGTAGACCGAATGGAAGCCTTTGAGTTACTCACTCTTGCGGCTTCCACTCAGTGACAGCTAGCACGGCTCAAGAGAGTGGAGCTAATTGACATTACAACAATGAGCGGCGGACAGCATCACTAACATGCTAACACAGGCAGTGGAGTGTGTAATGAGAGGGCAGGTAGACAGCTGTCTGTTGCCGTGGCTACCAATGAACAAGAGGGCATCTGACAGTATATCTATATATTAACACACATGACTAGGAGTAGTACAAGCAGTTACCAATAATTTGGCCCCAAATTTAAAGAGTCTCGTTATCTTGTAAGGATTTGCTTGTGGGGTTTCTGACCATTATAATTTAATGTTACAGTGGCATGCAAAAGGTTGGTCAAATTCCTATTACTGTGAATAGCAAAGAGGTTGAAAGATGACCTGATCTTCAGAAGACAAGTTAAAAACTGTCTATAAATATCTATTTCTATAATTATATATTTTTAGTTTTAGCTTTTATAATTTCAAAATAACAAAGGACAAGTTTGTAAACACTTTTTGTGATAGCTTGTGTCACTTTTTAGAATTTTTGGCCATTCCTCCTTGGTGGAGATTCTTGGGCTGTCTTGTATGTCCTGCTCTTTTAAGGTCTATTAATATTTTCAATGTTGTTCAAGTCAGGGATCTGTGAGGACCATTGCAATATATTCAGCTTGTGCCTCTAAAGGTGATTTTTTTTTTTTTTTACAGATTTTACAGATAGACAGAGTTATTTAATTAAATCCATTCTTCCTTTTATTAATGTTCTGATGTTCTCTGTGTCACTGGCTCTGACACAAGCCCAAACATGCTTGATCCACCCTGCGCTTAACAGTTGCAGAGCTATTATTTTCCTAAAATCATGTGTTCTCCAAACATGTATTTGCTCCTTGTGGCCTACAGGACACACTACAGGACCTGTTTTTCACAATGTGTCAGTTCTAATCAGATGTTTCTTTGAAAACTTGCTGAATTTTGTGGTGAGGATGCCGAAGTTCTCTTTTGGTGTCGCAGCATGGTAGAATAGAGCGCCGCCACTCTAGAGTCTGGCAAATCTTCTTGAAGGTCTTTTTCAATCAAATGGGGGTTCTGATTTTATAGCCTTCTTCTGCACTAGGCAGCTGCTTAGAGGAACCCTTGGCTGCTAATTGTTGGGTTTGAGGGGTTCAAATATTTCTAAAGCTTGATATTTATACATAAATAGAATGCCCGTAAACAAGCCATAGTCCCAACTAGGGTTGCAAAATTCCATTTCCTAATGTACCATGGGAATTAACGGGTAATTATGGGAATTAATAGGAATCAAATGGGAATATCCAAAGCTAAAGGTGACCAAAGCTGCTCCTCAATCCCAGGCACATGGCACATTACACACTAAAGGGCTATTGAGCCCACACCCCCTGCATTCACTGTTCATTCCTCCATCACATGTACAGCATATGTCCAGATGATTTCTAGAAACCTGATACTCACCACTACTAAAAGCACACATTTGGACCAAAGTACTTCCTAAAGTCAGGTAAGTTTTGACGAGGTTCATATTTTTATTGACAGTAATGGCACTGAAACATGTAAGCAACTATTAAATCAAGGTGTAATCTCACAGTTGCTCAACATCTGGTAAATCAGAAAAAACATAATGAGCAATTACATTTCAGACTAGCTTACCAAGGATAGCAGGCTAGCAAGAGGTTTGCTTACCAAGTCTGGCATAGACTAGCTACATATATATTTTTTTGCCATAACGGGTTTCCGTAACCAAGAATTAAGGGAAGTGTTTTTTGATTTGACCTTTTGATTGTTCAATGAAAGAGTAAGCATTTCTAAAGTTCTGTTGTATTATAACCATGTATTATGGTTATTATTTGTCAAAGTAATAAAATAAAATTGTCTTGTCTGTCAATAAGGGTACATTTATGATAGTGATATAATTCCTTAATCATTTAATATTTCCTGTTAATTCCAATAAATGATCATAAATTTCCAAAGTTCCCAAAATTTCCATGGAAAGTTTACATTTTGGAATATTTCCAAAGTTCCCGATCTGAAGTTCCAGTGGAAAGTTACCGATAATTTATGGGAAATTTATCAGAAATTTCCACCCCTTTGCAGCCCTAGTCCCAACAAGCTTTTTAAAGTCTGTGCTCCTTTGTTTTTACTCAAAAATAATACTGATTGTGCTTAAAGTAAATGCTTCATTTTCAACTGTATGCCTTTTGGATAACAGTTCTATATTTGGCTATCTATTTATAACCCACTAATCTTTATAGTAACAACTTTTGACAGGGTTGTCCAAACCCTTCAGATTCAGACTTCAATATAGCAAACAAATAAAGTCAGTTTTAAAGTAATTTCCACACTATAAATAATTTATCTCTCCATGCTGTTTATACAAAAATCTCTTTTTTGTTGTTGTTGTTTATGGACTAAACCAGTGTTTGAGTTTATCGTCTAAAGAAATCTGGTTCTTAGATGCATTATTTATTACCATTTCATATTCTACTACTGGTATTGTAACCTGTGATTCTTTATAGAGTAAAATCTCTATTCAAGTGCACATAATTGCTTGTTTGCTACTATTAATGATTTATTTATTAATGTATCATTTATATTTCTTTATTAAGTTACTAAGGACTAAAATGGACTTTTGATTTTGATATTGGAGTTTTTATTTATGTTCTTTTTGGACTGACCTCTGTTCTCATGTTTTGAAGTTTCTTTTGAACATGTATTCCTATTCTGGTTTACAGTGTTTAGTAAGGATTATGTGGATTATTATCTCCTTTCGTGTATGGGAGTGTCTTGGCATGTATGCAAAACTACTTGAACTTAAAAAATATTTATTTAATATTTCATTGATACAAAAATGAATATCTTAAATTAAATTTACATCTTTGTTTTAGTTGAACTTTGAGTCAACTGCGTGATCTGTGGCACAGAGCATAAAATATAAGAACAAAAAATGAGGCTAACACCAACTTGTTTTATAATAAAAGCCTCGCGGCACAGCAGTAAAGTGAAATGTGAGTAATAAAAGCTGCGGGAGTAATTTGTGCAGCTTTTAGTGGTGCGTAACTCATGAGAAACCTAAAGCTTTGAGCTTCTGAGTCCATTCTATCATCGTTTGTGCAATACTAGAAAGCAGAAAGCTTTGTGGTTACACCTTGGGTTCTGCAACTAGACGGAGGCTGGAGGAAAAATCTATAATATGTGATGTAACTGTTTCACCATAACTACATGGTCATGCAAAGAGGTAATGCCTTAATGACATGCTAAAAGGGTCCACTTGGCAGTGATCGCAGCTTTCAGTGAAGCAGAAATGTCTTAATGTAACTAGAGGTGTAAGATATTGAGGATATAGATATCAAAGGATCATGTTTTGCAATACTGTATAGATTCTCAAAAACACAGTATCGAATCGCTTATTTCTGTGCAAAGATTGGTGGCAGACAGTAGCTCATTATGTGTTTAAACTCCGACTGCTAGTGTTGTACTTTGTCTTTAGTCTGTTCTAACTGCATCAGAATCTTTACCTCAGATTTTATGCATATGATTGTGTTTTGATATTAGTTTTCCTAAAATGTGATAAAAAAATTGCAATTTAATGCATTGCATACAGTATTGCAGTATATTGCAATATATTGAATCATAACCCTAAGATTGTGATTTTGTATCGCTAGATTCTTGCCAATAAAACGCCCAATATTGTTTTCATGGGCGAGTACTTGTGACCACATCACTACGTTATGAAGGAGGAAATAACATAGTTGGATAATTTATTTTTGCCTTATATTTGCCCATCAATCATCTGAGACGTAAGTAAATTTAGTAACTGCATGTGGCAGTGCATGTATAAATTCATGTCGATTGTGCGATGTGGAGAGTAAAGCTTTCAGGTTTAGTTTTGCAGACAAAGGTTATGCTTAGTTGTGGATTAAACATAGCATAGCATTGCATAATGTCAATGGGGAAATCCTTTGAAAGTCACTTTTAATTTAGTAGTAGGCTTAATCAGTATTCTGAAAACCAGTCCCAGGTGGTGAAAGTAGTGCTATACTGTTAGTTTTCATAGGGGAAAATCCACAGAGTGATGTGACTCATTCAGTGTGAATAGAAAGGACACATGGGCATCCATCTGCTTGATGAGAGACAACAGGGAAAGGCAAGGTTCTTTTTAACACTGGGGCCAAGCATAAACACAGCTTGTTAGAGGCTTCCCTACGGCGGTTTATGGCTGACACGGCGTACGTCGATTTTTAATGCCTCGATGATGTGCCTTTGGAAAGTCAACACTACAGGGAGAACCTGTGACAAGGTTTGAGCCAATTAGAGGGGTGTGTGTGCGTGTGTATGTGCGTGAACGCCAGCGCCTGTCGTATTCGGGGGAGGAAAGTGGGTCAGCGCTTCCAAACACCTCCTCTAAAAAGAGAAAAGCCTCTGAAAACTTTTCGCAGTCGACAAATGAGACCGCAGGGAAGAAGGAGTTTGTGTTCACTTTGGGGGTAAAATCATAATCCTAATTGGTGCAGCACGCCGCTTGTTGTTATGCTAAACAACGTTCTCAACCAAAAACGGCCTTGTCATAACAAATCGTGTTATACTAACGTGAATGAACAGTTTAACACCTCATAACTCCAATTTGCCACCAATGTACGCCACGAAAAAAAGATCACAAAAATACTAAGAGCTGAGGTAACAGCAAACAGAAGGCCGCCAATTTGGCAAGACCAATTAATGCTACGCTTAGAATTTTGGATTTTAGCGTAATAAGGACCCATATATGTGCTGTTTAGTTAGTATTTGATTTATTTATTTTTATTTTTTATTAACAGCATTTGTGAAGGAATGTGTCGTTCTAAAGAGCTCACTGAATTTCAGCGTGGTGCCGTAATAGGATACCATCATTGCAACAACACAGCTAGTGAAATTTCTTTCCTTCTAGATATTCCACTATAAATTGTGAGTGGTGTTATTAATAAAGTGTAAGCTATTATATTAATGTCATGTTGTGAAGTTGATGCCAATACTCAGCTCTAATATTCTGTTTACAATAACCGGAAAGCCCAACTTACAGTGCTTGCCATTAGGGCTGTGTATTGCCAAGGATCTGGCGATGTAACACAATACAGGGGTTACGATTCGATATATTGCGATATACTGTGATACTTTAAGCAAGGTGATATTTTACGATTTTTAATCTAATCTTAGGTAAACGGTCATAGTATAAAAAAGGGGGAAGGATTCATTAGGTAAATAAATTGAAAATATTGTAAATTAAGAAAAAACATTGTAAACAGTATATTTTTAAATCCTGCTTTGAACATTCTGTTGTAGTATGTCTGTCAGTTTTTTTATTTCTTATTACTTAGTAAAAGAAAATGCTGTAAGTTTCTGTAACCTCCAACATCAAAACTGTTTTTGTACTACCTGAACAAACAAATTACATCTTATATCACTGAACAATAACAGTGCTTAAAGAATTCCTAAAGACAAAAATACAGATGAACATAATCAGATCTTTTGACTATAATTTCACATTTTATTCAATCTGTATGTACGTCACAGCTTATTTTTTAATGTCAAGGGTTTTGTAGAGAAAGACAAGCTGGTCAACATGCTCAGCTTTTAGGACGCTTCTCTGTGCGGTTACGATGTCTCCCGCGGTGGAGAAAACTCTCTCCGCTGAGACGCTTGTGCCAGGGATGCACAGAAAACGCTTTGCTACTTTAGATAGCTGAGGATACGCATGTTTATGTTCTTTCCACCAACTAAGTGGATTTTCTGGGAGTGGCAAAGGGGTTGTGTCTCTAAACCTAATCTCATCTGCAGCAGCATCATGTGTAGATTTTGGCACAGTATTGTCTTTGGTTGAGGCAAACATAGCCCCAAGCAAGTTTGCCAATGCACATGAGCTCCTTGGTCTTGACTTGAATCTGGCAGATTGTCAATTTTATAATGAGTGGACCAATAGAAATGCTCCAAAATGACTTAAATAAAATTGTTTTATGGTGACTTCCATTAACAGTTCGGAAGTTTTTTTTCCTTCTTTTGTAAAGTTGTCATTTTTGAGATTTTTTTGGAGGTTTTTGCATGATTCAGGATTAGGGTATGTAAGGTGATGACTATGGCAGCGTGATCCGGGGGAAAAATAGAAGTAGACAGAGAATAAGCGTGGATTGATGTGGTAGTGTTGGTGTCCTGAGGGTGCAGACGGGATCATTACTGATTTTCTTTCTTTTTCCTTTTTTTTTTCCTCTCTCTCACACATTTTAGACAGCTCTCTAGCGTTGGAAATGCATGATGCATCACTCATCCTGCACAGAAAACGCACAACGGCCTCAATTAATCTCTTTACCACTTTCTCTCTCGTCCTCTCTGTCACCCTCTGCTGAATGTGACTCTGTCCCTCTGTCAGCCTGATGGCAGGGGACTGGAGGACCGCTAAACTGAAGCTGAAGGTCGGCTCACTCTGTCAAACACAACCAAATAATTAACAGTTGTAGACTAAACTTATTTAGTGAAAAAGTTACTTGCCACACAGTGTTCACCTGACCCAGAGCTATCTATATACACACAGTATAATAACACATTAATAACATAGAATGAATGTCTTAGTAATAATAACAAAAACAAAACTAATAAAGTAGTGTCTAACTTTGAGTATGTTTGACTTTGATGTTCTTGTGTGGTTAATTTTAATAGTCAATGGATCTGGTACAAATGCTGAGACTATAACTAATTAACACTGGCGTCTACAAAGAGCAAAAGGGAAAAAATTAAGAACCTCTTGCCGCAACCACCCTGTGCACCAATTTTAGGGGGCATTTTCACACTGAAAAGTCTGGACCTACCAAGGGTCCTTTTTTTGTTACATTGATATTTTTAAATCCAGGTAGTTTTGGTTTCATATTGTAATTTCGTAAACAAACTAAAGAACTTTGCATGATATATATATATCGCAATCACCTATGTGGGAAGTACTTCTCTATATCTGACATTGTCATATCTATTGGGGTTGCTGCCAATGATGGATCTTAAATTAACAAAAAAAAGTCAATTCAAAAACCTAAAAGAGTTCAATCTTATGGAACCATTCTACTAGAAATAACTCAAATGGGTCTCCAAATGAATGTCTCCTAATTTAGTAGGTAGTAATCAAAGGTTCCCTTGTTTTGCATATCAGGGTGTGTTTCTTATACATGCACTTTGACTGCTGCGATGTTGAGCTCATTACCGCCATCACCCTGTAAATTATTTATTTACAAAAATTGTTAAAGGTAATGGTACACGTATTTGTCACTGTACAGTGTACACTGTACAGCGAAATGTGTCCTCTGCATTTAACCCATCTGGTAGTGAACACACTCACACACACACACACACATATTAGGGGCAGTGAGTACACACACACACACACACACACACACACACACACACACACACACACACACACACACACACACACACACACACAGAGCGGTGGGCAGCCAACTCCAGCGCCCGGGGAGCAGAGAGGGTAAAGGGCCTTGCTCACGGGCCCAACAGCGGCAGCTTGCCGAGCCCGGGAATCGAACCCACAACCCTGTTATTGATATCCCGGTGCTCTAACTGCTGAGCCACCACTGCCCCTAGTTCCTAGTTCCAGCTGTCAGGTAATTTACTGAGCCTCCTGAATGACCGTGTAAGAAACAGAAACTCCAATCAGATGCTTTGACAAAGCTTACATTGAGCTTTAGTAAACAGACTACATTGGCAGAAGAATGGTTTATTGTGAATATTATTTAAAATAAATTCTTGTAGCCATTATTAAAAGCAACAAGAAACTACTTTACAGAATCTGTGCATTATCGTGATAACCGGTAAACTGCATTTCAGGACACCTTCCCTGTGGCTTATTGTCTTGTGATTGTCTTACTTCTTTGTGGTGAGTGTGTGTGTGTGTGTGTGTGAGAGAGAGAGAGAAATCTATTAATGAACCATCCTTTGGTTTGCTTTAATCTGCATTTAGCCGTTACCAGCGCATTGAAAATAGAAAGGACTGCAAGGGTCCGAGCCATTGGTTTGTGCAGAACGTTAGTGATGACTTTCCAGCAGAGCTTGCTAAAGATCTGAGAAATCTGCAGGAAGAACAAACTGAGCTCAACTTGCTTAATTATTGCTTGGTTCTGGGGTGTATCTATTAATCTTGGAAATTTACAAACTACTTTTAAGAATGGCGTAACTATTTTTAGAATTTTTCCTGCCTTTACAAGAGTTTTGAGGCACCACCACTCGGAAACTGAACTACCAAAAGTATTGCTAGGCAAAAAATTATTCCTTCTACTTCTATAACTAAGGTGTTTTTGTTTTTTTTGGTTGTTTTTTTGTATGAAAAAACAAAACATGAGAAACATTAAACTTGCAATAAAGCCTATAAAATTTTTATTATTTTTAGAAACATCTATTTCTAATATAGTCTAATATTTAATAATTATATAAGAGTATAGCTGTAATTATTACACATTCAACCTCTGGAGCAGCTGGTGTAGATTTTGATTTGCTTAGTCGATTTTTTACGGCAAATGTTGTCTAAATCATTCTCAAAGTGTCCGAACAGTCAGATAATGAGCTGACCTGAAGCCAGGAGGCATCACTTTCTGAATCTGAGGCTCCTTTACAAAGCCAGAGTTAGCCTTGTCAATGCTCTGAAGCATCAGTACATCAGCAGCAGTCATTTTTCTCTTTTGTGAGAACATTACGGCTAGTCTGTTTGTTACCCATTTTGTTTGTTGATGTCTCATTATTCTATTACTGTTATTGTTAACTCAGAAATGTGATGTTTTTGAGCTGTTTTGTGAGGAGAATAGAAGTTGCATTGCCAATGTAACTACTGATGCGCTGGAACAGGTAAAAACAGCCAGCTTGGAGAGAGGAGACGCTGTTGATGCACATGATCAAAATGACCACTATGGCCTTTCGATGGTATAAATGTTTTGAACATTTGATGGTTAACTTCTGTAATTGGCTGCCTCTTCACCACTGTAAGAAAAAATCCAAACATGACCACCCTATTTGTGACATCTCCTTGGTGTAGATTTCTGCCAGTTTCCTCCCCTTAAGTGACACACAGAAATGCTTTTTGAGTGCTGATAGTTACCCCATGTGGAAATTCTCAGTCTGATAAATGAGTGAATGGGTTACAATCCATGCTCATGCAATGATTGTAAAAAAACAAACAAACAAAAAAACAGTGCTATGGCAAGGTTCTAAATGAACCTAAAGCAATTAAATGGCTTCTGACCTCCATTTGTCTAAATACCAAAAAAAGTTGAGCAGACTTGGCAACTTGAACCCACAGCAACTCCGCCTCGAAGTGTCAAGCCACGGAAAATGACAGAGCGGGGCCAGCGGATGCTGCGCACAATGAGCCTCAGAGGTCGCCAACTTTCTGCAGAGTCAAGCGCTACAGACCTCCTAACCTTATGTGGCCTTTAGATTAGCTGAAGAACTGTGCGTAGAGAGCTTCATGGAATAGTTCGCTATTGGACTCTAGAGCAGTGGAGACATGTTCTCAAGAATACGCTTTCTGGACGAATTCCCCTTTCCCATTAACGCACTCCCAAACCTTGTGGAATGGCTTTCCAGAAAAGTTGAAGCTGTTATAGCTGCAAAGGATGGCCCGACATCATCTTAAACCTTATGGACTAATGGAATGTCCCTCAAGTTCATATGCATGCGAAGACAGACGAGCGCACACTTTTGGCAATATAGTGTATTGCACTATGCCTGCAGGGCCCATGCATAGAGTATATAGAGATTTGATGCTAAAAATGTTTTTACATATGTTATATATTTAGAGCTCACATTTAACGTGATGGAATTTGTAATAAAAGATTCCAACGATGATACAAGAGGGAACTCCGTGTGGTTTAGCTTGTTCATGTAGTTTTTTTCCTATAATCCCATGATGTTCTGAGCCCACCTGGCTCTGCAGTAAAACCACCTCTACTTCAACTCAGCAGGAAAGTTTACTACATTTCTAAATGCAGCATTGCCCGGAGCCTCTCCGAAGTGTGACTGATCGCTAATAAGCTTTACCCTGAACATGTCACTAACTCTCTCCATCAAGCCGCACCCGGCAAAAGTGTCTGCTGACATCACGCATCTGCTCTAACCCGTAGCAGTGTCCTCATTTTGCTTAATCTTGCCTAAAATAAACCCTCTTTTGTCACACCACCCAATCCACCCGTGCCGACGCACACAGAATTGTTTGCTAATCTCCGACATTCCTCCGGCAGACAACACAAGCTCCACCCTCAACAGAGAATGAGGCAAAGATAGAAGCAATGAGAGAACTCTGAATTATATAACATTTTAACACATTGTGTTAATGCATTTAGACAAAGCAGGAAGAGTGCAATGTGTCCATTTCACTCTAATTCTTCCAGGGTTCTTACTATGCCAAGTTAGGGGCCTACAACAGTCTGTTATCATGATACGTCATGTCACAAAATATGCTTGCACAATATGGTAATTATGTTATGGATGTTGCCAGCTGTCTAGAACACTGAACAGTAATACCATAGTAAGAACAAAGAACAAAGAACAAGAGTTTTTTTTACAATGCTTTAAATGAAGATAAGGAGCAAGCATGACTTGATACATTGTCATATATCTATATCTATCTGCGATTTCTAATATAATATACATTAGCACTCCAGTTGAAAAGTTGTCAGTTGGTCTGTTGATTGTCTATTAGTCTATTGAAGTAATAAACAAAATCCATATAATTTGCTTTGGGTTAATTAGTCATTGCACAATTTAAATGGAGAATTTTCACAAGAATTTTATTTGTTCTGTATTTCAGAGCTGATGCACACTCTTTGAAAACTGGTAGTTGTTTTTTTTGTCACGGTCCACTTTCTTTAAATTGACCTACATTAAAGGTTTTTTCCTTCTCCTTCTTTGGCATTTTTGAAATATGAGGTATATGCAATGATATGTTTAAAAAATAATGTTTAGTTAGCCATTAGATTTGCATTTGATGTCTGTATGTATTTTTCTGTATCTCATGAACAAAAGCACGCCTCCTGTTGCAAGATGATGTCTGGCCATATGCCTTTGTACAGCCTCCGAGTGCAACGTTTTAATATTCAGGACACACACAGTGAACACAGATGGGAGTGTGGTGTGTGTCTAACAATGAGGGATTCTAATGGTGGTCTGAATTGAGCAGTCTCTTTGCATGAAACCACATGAAATTATGAAGGGCAATAATGTATGTTTACTTAGCTAGGGCATATGGTCCTTGGATCAAACAAACAAGCCAAGTCATGGCTAAAAGAAGCCAGCAAGTGCACTGTTTTTAAAGACTAACTCTCAGTATAACTCCAGAGATGGTGCAGAATCGCATTTTATGATGCAAGCTTGTGCACAGCCCATATATTATTTAAGGATTTTTGCTATCTTGGTGCCACTCATGCTGAGTCAAAACAGGACATTTTTAATAGTCCTCCAACCTTGTCCACGGTGTCATCAGCAGCCTTATTTTCTAATTGCTTAAAAATTCTTATCTTTCCTTAACGTGATACTAAAAATACCAGTTCGTCTTAATCGGATGTAATTATGTTCAAGTGTTTGTTAGAGTCTGTATCATGGGAAATCCATCTAATACAATCCATATGTCCTTCTTAACTGCTTGATCTAGTTCTGGGTGCAGTGGTAATAGGGTAAGCATAGAAGTTGTGTTACTGGTGCAAAATGCATTTGGGCAAATATCCTGATTTGTCAAAAATGAGTACAGACGTTAGTCAATGAGATCTTATTTGCCAACTTATTGTTCAAAATTTCCACTACACCATAAAGGCAGTGTACATGATTCTGGAGAACAACAATTGATATTTGAACTCAACAGCAAAAGAAATGCACCCCTGCCTTCAGGTGCTCCAACCCTCAAATTCATGCATGTTCGACCACAACACTGGGCTTGTGGACCAGAAGACGGTAATCACAAACCCCTTATCCAACATTGATACTTGCAGCGTTTGCATGCCAGTTGCCGGTCATGTACAACATCGGTACCACAAATTATACATGAATCCACATTATCCCACTGTGATGGCAAACATCTTTTTTAGATTTTCGTGGCCATAAACCCTTCGCAAACAAAAAAAAATATCACAAACATTCCAAAATGGCACAAAACAATACTGACCTAATTCTACAACGGTAGAATTCATTATTATTCAGTCAATATTACCAACCTATCGAGCAGAAATTGAGCAACATTCTGATCGTCTTTATTTCTTTCATGCCAGACGCCTCTCCAATGTAGCTCCAGATACACAGGGTATACACATTGTATTTTTACATCTGTATTATTCAATTTCCCCACTGTGGGACTAATAAAGGATTATCTTTTTTACTTTGCATCTGATACATCAGATTTTTGCTGATGTGGGCTTTGTTTCCAGCATGCTTTCCAACATGAATACACAAAAATATCAGAGTTAAGAGGACATAATAGCACGACAAAGTCTATTGTATGTTTCTGAGGAATCTGTGCATAAAAAATGGGATTAAAAAACTTGGCTTCTTTTATTACATTATTACAGCTGTATTTTAAACCTGGCAGTTGTTTAAATGCTCCAGTATGGTGCTATATCACATGAAAAGGTTAAAGGATGTGTGAATTCTGTAATTAATATACACAGTCAAAATAACAGTAATGACAGAATCTTAAAAAAATGTCATAACTAATAATATAATGTTGTACTTGAACCTGATAACCTACTTAAATATCCATGTAACATTTTCCACACGTTCGTATTTGTCCTGAACATCCAAATACAATGAAGACACATTGTGGAGCTGAATATGAATGTAAATCCTAGAGCAGCGTCATCTGAAAGAGGTAAAAATTGTCTGTATGGGGAGAGGATCAGGGCAATCTCCCATATCAGACAATATGAAATCTTGCTTGGGTGCTTAAGCATGAAGGAAAGCTAATCTCAAACCACGCAGCCTGGCCGAGTACGGGCCCATGCTAATAAAAATGTACGACAAGGCTTCTTGTACCATTTAAGAAGGGGAGCAAATTACAATCGCATCCATTTGCAGAACTCCAGAGGGGTGTGAAATTGGCGCCGTTGTAACAGCAAGCGAGAAAGTGTGGGTGTGAAAAAACATCAAAAATAAACTGCAAATTTGATTTGCTGATATATAGTCTACCAATTCCAGCCATTCAACCGAAAACTGTTTCACTCAACAGTTTTGGGGATAAAGTCTTACCATGGGAAAATATCGGAGTGACAATATAATACTCCAGTGAGGGTCGTCTGATTTTGATGTGTTATGAGAAAATTATACACTGCCATTTGAAACAGACATGAGCACCTGGTTTGGTGAGCAGATAACGTCTTTGCACTCATGTCTTCCAGGGCTCTCGTATACTGGCAGACCAACTTTCATTATTTATATGCCAGTATAAGAGATGCATAATAGATAACGCAAGGGCAGTCTGTCGTAGATTGATGAAGAAAAGTGAAAAGCCACACAACATGAGAGTAGGGTCAGTGTGATTTTAGATTAATGGTTAGTCAAGCATCAGTCCAGCCGTATTGAAGCAAGGAGGTGGTTTCAGAGTTCTGGCTGATCATTATAATATGTACATGTGGAGCTGGTTTTAATGTTGTGACTGATCAGTGTGTAAATGCAGACTTGTGCAAAATATAAAATGATGGCTACACATTTTAATAGGCTACTTAATACTTTTTAATACATACCAGAATGGATTCAAAGAGTGGCCTACCCGATATTTAAATGCAAATAAATCTAAATATATGCTTAACTTTTTTTATGACTTATGAATTATGTAAACTGTAATAATGAACCGTAGTACTAATGACTCCTGATTTCTTTACCATTTATTAAAACATTTACAAAGTTCACAGAGTAAAAAAATATTAATATAGTGCTATTAAGGTTAGATATATGAAAGCCGTTCAAAGTGCTTTACATAAATAAAATTAGACGTACCGGAGGTTACAAAAGAAACAGCTTGATCATAATCAAGCCGTCTTTCGCAAATGCAGCCATCTTGCACATGGGAGATTATAACGGCTTATGTCATTGTGACATGTTGATGGTGCTCAAGCAAATTAACCAGCATGCACTGGACCGCATATGTGGGTTAAGTCGGACAAGCCATATATTTGTCCGACTTTGTTATATATAACAACTGAGTTGTTGTGTTCCAAAGGTATTTTTACTAATACCTTTAATTTCAGAAGATATGCTGGATAAGCAGTGGTCTATTTTGGACATGCAGTGTTTTTGAGGAGGTTGATGGTGATTTGAAAATTTTGTTTACTCAGTGACTGTATAAAACATGGACAGTATGGTGTGTAGCTGTGTTCATGTCATTTTTCTCTTCTAAACTGTCTTTCCATTTCCAACAGTTAGTTCTCCCTGTGATTAATATTAGTAATGTTTTTTATATTTTACCAATATAAATATTTTGCTATTTCATATGAAGATTGGGTTACACTTGGGGATAAAGAGACTATCTGCAGGACCTGTGTCCCACCCTTTCTGCAATGTAATGTACATGAACTGCACTTTTACTATTGAGGCATTCCACTTACCGGTTAAACTGGGTATCCAGGGGGAAAATTTGCTCTGCTTCTACACACTTGGACAAAATTGTTGGCACCCCTCGGTTAATGAAAGAAAAACCCACAATGGTCACAGAAGTAACCTGAATCTGACAAAAGTAATTATAAATAAAAATGCTATGGAAATTAACCAATAAATGTCAGACATTGCTTTTCAACCATGCTTCAACAGAATTATTTTTAAAAATAAACTCATTAAACAGGCCTGGACAGGCCTACCCACAACTTAATATTTTGTTGCACAACCTTTTGAGGCCATCACTGCAATCAAACGGTTCCTGTAACTGTCAGTGAGACTTCTGCACCTCTCAACAGGTATTTTGACCCACTCCTCATGAACAAACTGCTCCTGTTCCTGTAAATTGCCTGTTGTCTCAGGTTTGAAGGGTGCCTTTTCCAGACAGCATGTTTCAGCTCCTTCCAAAGACGCTCAATAGGATTTAGGTCAGGGCTCATAGAAGACCTCTTCAGAATAGTCCAATGTTTTCCTCTTAGCCATTCTTGGGTGTTTTTAGCTGTGTTTTGGGTCATTATCCTGTTGCAAGACCCATGACCTGCAACTGAGACCTGCATGACACTGGGCAGCACATTTCTCTCTAGAATCCCTTGATAGTCTTGAGATTTTATTGTACCCTGCACAGATTCAAGACACCCTGTGTCAGGTGCAGCAAAGCAGCCCCAGAACATAACAGAGCCTCCTCCATGTTTCACAGTAGGGACAGTGTTCTTTTCTTGATCTGCTTCATTTTTCTGTCCGTGAACTTAGAGCTGAGGTGCCTTGGCAAAAATTTTTTGTCTTATCTGTCCATAGGACATTCTCCCAGAAGCTTTGGAGCTTGTAAACATGTAGTTTGGCAAATTCCAGTCTGGCTTTTTTATTTGTTTTCAACAATGGTGTCCTCCACTGATGTTCCTTGAGCTTGAAGTTCACCTTTAATCTCTTTAGAAGTTTTTTCTGGGCTTTTTTCTTTTGTTACCATTCGTATTATTCTTCTCTTTGATTTGTCATCAGTTTTCCTCCTGCAGCCATGTCCAGGGAGGTAGGCTACAGTCCCATGGCTCTTTAATTTCTGAATAATATGTGCAACTGTAGTCACAGGAACATCAAGCTGCTTGGAGATGGTCTTATAACCTTTACCTTTTAACATGCTTGTCTATAATTTTCTTTCTAATCTTCTGAGACAACTCTTTCCTTTGCTTCCTCTGGTCCATGTTGAGTTTGGTACACACCATGTCACCAAACAGCACAGGGGACTACCTGTAGCCCTATATATAGGCCCACTGACTGATTACAAGATTGTAGATACCTGTGATGCTAATTAGTTACACACTTTGATTTAAACATGTCCCTTTGGTAACATTATTGTCAGGGGGTATCATCATTTTTGTCCAGGCCTGATTCATGAGTTTATTTTTTTTATAATTCTGTTGAAGCATGGTTCAAAATTAATGTCGAATTTTCATTTGTTCATTTTCATAATTTTTATTTATTATTACTTTTGTCAGATTCAAGTTATTTCTGTGACCATTGTGGGTTTTTCGTTCATTAACCAAGGGGTACCAATTATTTTGTCCATGTGTATACACTGTAAGCTCAATGAAGGCGTCTCTGGGACAGGGGGATGCGTCTGCCAAATGAGGGAGTGAGTCTGGCTCTTTCTCTGGTTGCGAATTTAACAATATGGTGGACAATTTTGGCTTTGTTTCTGCAGAATGGAAGGGACTGGAACCGCAGAGTCCATGTTTTCCACATTGGTTCACCACATGATCATGCAGTTATTTACACTGAAAATCAGTTTTGTGCGAAGGAAGCAGAAGTTCAGCTGCTCAACTTGCTCCACTGTTGAGGCCTAAAAGGCCTGGATAAGAGTTTAGAAGTGCATGATTCCAAAGAGCAGAGTTTGAATGCTTAATCTACATATGCCTTAAATGAATTTGTAGTAGCCTTTCATAACCAGGAGTTTTAAAGAGTCAACCAGTAAAATGATTTCCTTTAGGTATTTAAAAAATGTAGGTTTCCTCTGAAGTGGTTTTAGATGACAACAAATTTGCAATGCAGGATGTTCTATAGCATTTCCATCAGAAGTTTTGCCAACTGCATCTCCCTGAATATTCTATCTTACCATATGTGTCGCCACCAATCAGAGAAGTCTAATGCAGCACAGGGCATGTGTGGGCATAGATATCCAAAACTAATTTCAGTTTTCTTAAAGTAACTTCGCAAAGTAACTCTAGTTTCATTCCAGTCTCATCATCCAAACACGGACGATTCTGCTCAGGGTAAACAGCATTTGGCAAATTCTCAGCGAAGAGCACATTATGCAGTGTGAGGATGAAGTGAAAATCCTGCTTGAAAATTGTGCTCGAATAAAATCCGCCCTGAAGGGTTCGTTGCCCCCAGCTCAGAACCGTCCAGAAGGGCCTTGCATCACCGTATTCATTGTGGATTACCAATGGAGCTGTTCAGGTTTGACACATGCTCAAATATAAAAACACAAATCCTTCATAGAACCTCCTTAAAATGCATTGAAATTGCCCAATCAAGACCTTCTCTCCTTAAGACCTCGGCTTGAGGCCTGTCAGCATATTCCACTTTCCTTAGCAGTTACTGAAGTGTAGTTTCTGCCAATTAGGATTAAAGTCTTGATTTCCTTAGTAGCTCTTATCAGAGATGGCACCAGAAGTCAGTTCTCCGTGGATTTATTGACTGCTTTGTAATATGCCTTGAAGTCAGTCAAACACTGCTGCCATACTGGATGGCAGAAGCCCTGAACTTTCATATAAAGTAACACCAAAAACAGGCTTAACGATCTCTGTTAGAAACTAAAGCCAATGATCTGATGACTGTGGAATTTAATAGGGGCATTAGCAAAAATCTCTATGGTTATGCTCTTATTGACCCTGACTGAGTGATTGCAGGGCCCAATGAGTGGTCAGTATTAGATGGCACAATACCACATTTTTAGTATTTTTAATTATCTTTTTTTATAGAGCACATCAACCTTCAATATCTGCTATTCTTTTACCCATTCAGAATGTGTAAAATGCACATTATAGGGTTTGAGTAACAAGTGTACATATAAGCTATATTAAGAACAGCGAAAGTGTGGTTTATTGGCAAAAAATGGCCATTGTTGGTCAAATTACTTATTTTAACAAAATGCAAGTAGCATGTCTGCTTTGGTGTACTGACTCACTAAAAATGAGGTATTTTAACTGAACTATTTTTATATGAGGCACACCTTTAGATGACCATTTAATAAACTGCACTGGGTGGAATGCACAGCTAACATGACCACAGCTTAAAGTTAGTTTCACTGATAATAAGTATGTATTAGTTGCAGAAAGGAAGCAATAACAATGGTGTGTTTAGAAAGGTTGTTGAGGCATTTTCTGTTATTACTATGGTCACACAAAATGTTACGAGCTGCAATTGAGATCCTTGTAGTATATTGAGAAGGATTTGGAGAACTTGTGAAATGGTCTTAAAGCACATTTGCACAATTTACCTTGTGAAGAATGAGACATTTTAGCATATTTTTTGGGCTTTGAAATGATTAAGTTCACCTGTGTTAAACTGAAAATACAACATTTGATTTGCCTTACAACTTTTTTGTGCATATATTCTTATTCCACTTCTATTGCCTGTAACATGTAGGTACTGAGGCATGTTTACCACTGTGTTACATCACCTTTCTGCTAAACAGCATTTGATGATCCTTAAGGGGACGGAGACCCCAATTGATCTAGTTTTGAAAGTACATTCCCACTGTGACATATGAGTCTTCAGCTGTGCAGGCCTTCATTGTCTTGTTTTGCTCTTTATAATTTGCCACACTTGCACTCACTGATGATTCAGCCATGCACATAAAAAACGATGACAAAACGATGACAACTTTTTTATGTACAGTGTAATATAATACAGTATAATGTTGTACAGTTGCACTTGTTTAGAAACATATCCTACTGCATTTGTATTGTCGATCTGCAGCTATTTATAAACTTCATAACTTGCTAACTGTTTAGTTTTGTGTATAATTCTTAGCACATGTAAGTGTAATTGGTAAGTAAGGTGGTTCTGCTGTTGGCTACATGCCTACTTTCCTGACCACTGTGGAGGTGACCAGTAAAAAAAATGACAGACTTTAAGACATTTCTGCTGATACTATTTCTTTCCCACTGTCAAATCGTTGTGAGCCGGGGGTGCAGAAAGGTGACTCGTTTCTGTGCTCCGAACAAATGGACCTGGCAAGAGCCTGCCTGGTATCTAACATCGTCAATTTATCCATGCAGCACGTAATGCCTCAAACAGCAGAAGAGACAGGGGAATACAAATGTGCTTTTAAAGTGATCCTTCAGCAAAAATGTTATTTGCACCATTTCCCTTTACCCCAGCCAAGGTGTGTGTGATGTCTGAAGGGTAGCTCCAGTGCACAAGGGTTTAAAAGTACAAGGGTTTGCACTGGACTATCATTGCTATTTAATTGACTCTAATAGGCACCAGTTTAGTACTGTGCAATCTGTATGCCTAAATCATTTCATATTTACCATGGTGAGTAGCTGAGTAACCTCAAATGAACCTAATAACATAATACTAGTACTAGTAATAATAGTAGAATCTAATAGGAGGGTTGTCATTTATCTATTCCTGTATCATTTGTTCCGCTACTTTCTCGCTAATAGCCGAAAGTAAGCCAGGTGTATATGCCCAAAATCTGTTGCTTCTGTCCACCTCAGTGGACTGTCAGCTTTTTTTCAAAGGGTTTAACAAGATATTGCATTAAAGCCATTTAAAGTTAGCCCTGTGTTTTAACATGAGCAAATTTAACTGGACAACTAAGTAGTTAAATGTTCAGGTATGATGCATCACTGTTTACAATTAAGATATGCCTTGATGAAAGGAAACACAGGAATCCACTGGTTACACCCAAGAAAAGAAAGGTCAGATCAGACTGCTAGAAACCATCTAAAAAAGCCTGCCCAGTTCTGAAAGGATTTTTTTGGGCAGATCAAACCAATATTAACTTGAGCATGGAGAAGGAAAGGAATAGTTCATAATCCAAAACATAGTTCATAAACCACGTCATCTATCTAACATGGCGGAGGCACTGCTTAGGCAATGGCATGTCAATGTTAATGCGTCATGTGTCTATTGATAAATGTTAGAAGGATTATAATTCTAATGTGTATAGAACTACAAGTGAAACAACTGTCAACATGGTCAGGTCAGGCCGTCCAACAGCAGATCACAAAATGCGCTATGTCATGACAGGATCTACAGGTAACACTTGCCACAGCTGGCAAAGTACATCATCTACTATTAGAAAGCGACCTTGTACATTTTTATGGGAGATGTGCAAGGAGGAAACCATTGCTTTATAATAAATAAATAAATAAATAAAATCATCAAAGCAAGTTTTACAGAGAACACCTAGACAAGACACAGCATTTGATCACAAGAACCCAGATCAGCTATGAAGCATGGAGGTGGAAATGTCATGGTTTGGGACTGCTTTTCCGCAGTATGGCCTGGACAGCTCTCCAACCAAAAATCCACTAGGAATTCTTTAGTGTATTTGAGGGCGCTCAAGGAAAATGTAGGACCATCTGTCTAAAACTAAAGCTGAAACATCACACAGCTGAAAGAATTCTGCATGTAGGAGTGGGAAAAACATTCCCCCAGTTGATGTCAGAGACTGGTAGATCATTATAGGAAACATCAAACTGATGTTATTTCAGCCGGGGGGAAATCAAATGTCCATATGTTTATATATTAAAAAACAGGGTTTATATGGGGTGCCCTAACCCTTTTTTTTACATGACTATATACCTTTTTCATTTTTAGCCACACATTTCAAAACGAATGGGATGGAGCTTTAGAGTACAAATGGACCCAAAACATATCGGAAAAGCAACACAAGCCAAAAAAAAAAATTAATGTTTACTGCAGTGAAGCATTGGCAAAGCATCTCAAAGGAAGAAACTCGACATTGGGCAATGTTCATGGGTTCAAGACATCATGCAGTCATTGATTTGCATCCAAGTATTATAGAATTGCTGATTTGTCCAATTACTTTATGAAAAGAAAATACTATGTATAAATCTGCTGTAAACAGATACTATAGTTCCGCTAAAGACTATGAAATAAAGCTGAAAGTTTACACTTTAATCACATTTTGATGGCTTCATTTTAAATCCATTGAAGTTGTGCGAAATTACAAAAGTTGTCACAGTCCAAATACTTATGGACCTGATCTCCAAGTGCTAACATCATCCAACCATTAATTGTTATTGTTGTGATGAGAAGCAGATGTAGAGCTTACACTGGTGTCTATTAACCTCCATTGCATGTTATCTATATTAGCTTTCATTAGCCTCCATTGCAAAATTCAGTAAGCAGGCTTCAAACACCAAAGCTGTCTTGGCTGAGTGATTACATATGAGCTAAAGGGAAAACTGTGTAATTTTTTCCCCCCAAACTGCCCAATTTAATTTATTGCTGTCTCTGAGTGCTATTTATTACCATGCACTTGTCAGGGTGACATTATTAAGACACAACAGTATTTCCAATGCAATTAGCAAGCCCTCTTAAAAAGGAGAGCACGTAGAAAGGGCGTATCTGATGAACAGCTACTTCTGTGGCAGTGCAGGAAAAAACAATTTAAGCAAGACTAATGCAGGCCTCATTTTTTTCAGCAAAGACAGATTAGGTGAAACTGTTGCATAAAACAATCTGACAGCAGCAGATATTAAGCAGTTTAATACCGCTTGGCTGTTGTTGCCACTACAGCGCATAAATACTAGGCATGGAAATATTTAATATGTAAATGCTTATGTAAGTGCGCCTCTGCCGTGTCGGCAGGATTTAGGCAGAAGTATTTCTCCACTTCTTTCTGGAACGCTACTTATTTCCACAGCCTTCCCCTTGTCAAACAGCAAGGGCTCGCCGACTGCGAGCAAAACAGGCCATTGCAGATTTGGTGCGTGTAAAAGCAGTCAGAACCTGCCGGTCCAAATCATAGCCAGCACTAAAAGAGTGCAGAGTTATCTGGAATATCTAAGGACACTCACACACTCTGAACTAGGGATGGGACTGTGATGTACCACAGTACCAAACAGTGATAATGCAGTTCCAAATGTCAAGAAACCATGTAGCCTCTTTTAAAAAGTGACGACCGGTATCCCTGCTGGACGCAGTAGTCCCAAACGGGGTTGGACAGTAAATCATATGTTAATCAGTATTGATATTGCCCTTCACATTAGGCTGTGATATGCAAATGAACCCTCTAACAAATCTGTGTTTTATTCTGTGCTGTAAGCATCAGATATTCTTTTGGTGTTTGGACAAATGAATGATTGATGGACAGTGCTCAGGAGCTGCAGAATGCCACAAGCCTTGGGGTGCCTCTGACCATAAGACCTGAGGTAGTTCCAAGTCTGGAGGCATTTCGCCACTGATGCAAAAATTAAGAAATACAAGATGACCAAATAGCCCTTGTGAATAAGTAATGACCAAATAAATATTAAAGTGCAAAAAAAAAAAATCTCTTGCATTCCTTCATTTTTGTATCTGCCACCTCAGGCATTGTCTGAGGCGCCCCAAGGCTCCAGGCAGTCAAATTCCCCAGGGCACTATATATCTATTTTTAAAAATATCTTTAAAAAAAGAAAAAGGTAAAAGAGTCAACCCTATTTCAGTATTATATAGGACCCCTTTTCTGAAAGATTATATGCACACAAAAACACTGATGTTTTCAATAAAATAAAACTGACCTGTATAAATTATAAAATAAGGTCTAATCCTAATGTTGGAAATGCTGGCTAGTTAATAGTATTTCGGATCTTTTAAACTATATTTAAACACTGTGAATATGCACTGCTAAAAAAAATAAACGGGAACACTTAAACAACACAATATAACTCCAAGTAAATCAAACTTCTGTGAAATCAAACTGTCCATTTAGGAAGCGACACTGACAATCAATTTCACATGCTGTTGTGCAAATGGAATAGACAACAGGTGGAAATGATTAGCAATTACCAAGACACACTCAATAAAGGAGTGGTTCTGCAGGTGGGGACCACAGAACACTTCTTAGTACCTATGCTTTCTGGCTGATGTTTTGATCACTTTTGAATGTTAGCATGAGATGGACTCTACAACCCACACAAGTGACTCAGGTAGTGCAGCTCATCCAGGATGGCACATCAATGCGAGCTGTGGCAAGAAGGTTTGCTGAGTCTGTCAGCATAGTGTCCAGAGGCTGGAGGCGCTACCAGGAGACATGGAGGAGGCCGTAGGAGGGCAACAACCCAGCAGCAGGACCCTTACCTCCGCCTTTGTGCAAGGAGGAACAGGAGGCAAAATGACCATCTGCACAAACGATTAGAAACCGACTCCATGAGGATGGTATGAGGGCCCGACGTCCACAGATGAGGGTTGTGTTCATAGCCCAACACCATGCAGGATGCTTGGAATTTGCAAGAGAACACCAGGATTGGCAAATTTGCCACTGGTGCCCTGTGCTCTTCACAGATGAAAGCAGGTTCACACTGAGCACATGTGACAGACGTGTCTGGAGAAGCCATGGAGAGCGATCTGCTGCCTGCAACATCCTTCAGCATACCCGGTAATAGTGATATAATGTGTGATATAATAATGGTGTGGGGTGGCATTTCTTTGGAGGGCCGCACAGCCCTCCATGTGCTCGCCAGAAGTAGCCTGACTGCCATTAGGTACCGAGATGAGATCCTCAGACCCCTTGTGAGACCATATGCTGGTGTGGTTGGCCCTGGGTTCCTCCTAATGCGGGACAATGCTAGACCTCTTGTGGCTGGAGTGTGTCAGCAGTTCCTGCAAGATGAAGGCATTGAAGCTATGGACTGGCCCGCCTATTCCCCAGACCTGAATCCGATTGAGCACATCTGGGACATCATGTCTCGCTCCATCCACCAACATCACGTTGCACCACAGACTGTCCAGGAGTTGGCGGATGCTTTAGTCCAGGTCTGGGGGGGAGATCCCTCAGGAGACCATCCGCCACCTCATCAGGAGCATGCCCAGGCGTTGTAGGGAGGCACGTGGAGACCACACACAATACTGAGCCTCATTTTGACTTGTTTTAAGGACATTACATCAAAGTTGTCAGCCTATAGTGTGTTTTTCCACTTTAATTTTGTGTGTGACTCCAAATCCAGGCCTTCATTGGTTAATAAATTTGATTTCCATTGATGATTCTTGTGTGATTTTGTTGTCAGCACATTCAACTTTATACAGAACAAAGTATTCAATGAGAATATGTCATTCATTCAGATCTAGGATGTGTTATTTGAGTGTTCCCTTTATTTTTTTGAGCAGTGTAGTTTAAAAGATATCCGAAATGTCTTAACTTGCCAAGGCCTTTTAACTTCCTATTAGTGATCATGATTGAGTTTAACTGTTATCTAAAGGATGATTGTAGATTTACAAAGCAGAAATGTCAGATTCCAATATCATCCATTCAAACACGGTGTTGGGAAGTATAGCCACTTTGTCTGGAAGAAGACCCAAGTTGCCCTTGTCATCTGAGAGAAAACTGTTTTGAATAATCAAGAACCAACTAAAGAATCTCCAAGGCACAGCACCAACACCAGTGGCATTGTCTGTACTCAAGCTCAAGTTTTATATGAAAGAAGCCGCTGACCCAAAATTGACCCATTCAAGCTTGACCAAAGTTTGCAGCTGATGGCCACAGTGTATGTTTGAAAGAATAAAGGTGAGGTGCTGATAGCTGGAGACTGCTTGGACTGTGCATGGACTCTGCATGAGCCAATTACCCAACTTATTCATACTCTGCCCCAATACTGGAAAGTTGAAGACCAAAGCAAGCCAGCGCCTCTTTCTGAACTGCCACTGATGCAATGTCACCAAGCCACCAATGCACACAGATGATGCAGATGCCAGTGCCAGCGATCATTGCACTGGTGTGATGTAGGGAGTACAGTGGCAAATTGTCCTCTCTCGGAGCCCATAACAATTTGTCAGGCAGGTTTTCATGCTTGTCTATTTTTTCCAAATCCAGTATATTGACTACAAATATATATATATATATAGGTAAAGGTGCACGTATTTGTCACTGTACAGCGAAATGTGTCCTCCGCATTTAACCCATCTGGTAGTGAACACACACACACACACACACACACACACACACACACACACACACACACACACACACGTGTTAGGGGCAGTGAGTACACACACACACCCAGAGCGGTGGGCAGCCAACTCCAGCGCCCGGGGAGCAGAGAGGGTAAAGGGCCTTGCTCAAGGACCCAACAGTGGCAACTTGCCGAGCCCGGGAATCGAACCCACAACCCTGTTATCGACATCCCGGCGCTCTAACCGCTGAGCCACCACTGCCCCTGAAATATATATATGTATGTGTGTGTGTGTGTGTGTGTGTGTGTGTCTGTGTGTCTGTGTGTATATATAGACTGTGTCTGATCTACAGGGGGTTACAGGTTAACTATGTTACAGAAGTGTCTGTACTGTAGAAGACCCAGAAAACGCAGTGTAAAAAGCACCAAGTGTACTAGCACATATACATGATGCTAAATTTAGTGCTAGATAAAAAATATTTAAAAAGCAGGATACAAATTTGATGAACCACAGCTCAGAAACCACTATTATAATTTCCCACAATACCATGCAAATCCTACAACTTACAGATGAAGGTTTCTGAGTGATGCACACATGTGAAATTACCATATTTACCCTAATAGCGCATACCGTGTATTCTCTGGGTGACCGCTTGCACAGAACCGTGTTGCCAGTACTTTGATGTACTGCTACACCCCTACATTTTCTACATTTTCAGTATTTTAAGAGTCACTACCATAATACCAAACATTCCCCCAGCTAGCCACGAGTGCTATGTCAGCCGGGGGGATACACAACCCGCTTGAATCTGAGCCATGCTCTTGCGTACACGTCTAAGGCGAGCAAGAGACATAAAAACATAAAAGCATTGCCTCGGTGCTTTACTGAAATCTTACAGAGGATTTTTCTTTCTTTTTCTTGCTGTTTTATTTATTTATTTATTTTTTTACCTTGAGTTCTTAGGGATGATTTTTCAAAACATATTTAAAGCATACTAGCAAAGGCTCAGACCAAGATGCTTTGATCAGTGTTGAAAGAGAAAATCAGCTAAGGCAAAATAAATAAATAAATAAATAAAAAAGTGCAGGGAAAACACTATTTCAGGCTACTGGATGCCTTTGGACACAAATTAGAGCAGGATGTATTTATTTTAGGGCAGAAATAAACTCTAGCTAAATGCAATGCATCTGCCTTATTGTTTATAACAGGAGAGATTTCAAGGGGGGGATGAAACAGCAGTACAACATGTCAACTGTGTTCAGAGTGAATGACAGATCAAAATGCTTCAAACTACAATATCACATCATTATGGATGATTCAGAATGGCTGTGCATGCTGGGAAAAGACGGAGAGAGGAGCGGCTCTTCTCTTGGTAATACATATTTCAGAGCTGTTCATGCGGAGCTGCTGCAGAGGAGGCTCATCCCCAGCACTTCAAAAACACACATTTAGTAAAGAGGCTTTCAGCACTCCAAAGCCACATGCAGAATATTAAATACACTGATGCGCACACGCTAACACATTCCTGCATACCAAACACAGAGGCTAAGCTAATGAGTTCACAGATACGGGCCGAAACAAAGGGCATTATTTATAAAAGTCTCCATTACTCCTCAGCCAGAGGAATCCAGAGAGCACGTCCGTTTTCACATTTCCATCTGTACCAATGCCAGCTCTCCACTACATGTAAAATTTCCGGCACACACAGATTGGTCTGCACACTTCTGCAAGCAGCATAATCCAAAATACTGAATTACAGGGGGAACACAGTAATTGAGAACACAGACAAACACTGTTGACAATTTCTTTTCTGACTACCAAGAAGATGCTGCTTTAAGACATTTCCTAAAAGTGTTGCGATAATGGCCAAGGAGAGTGAAAATTGTTTGCGAGATAAGGGCTGATGGAGTGTGTGGTAAATGGGGTTGTTTTTATACAGCAAAGCTTTTTAATGTGCTGCTCCATTTTCTATGAGTCAGACTGCAGAGTATTGAAAGGCTCTATGGTTTCTACATTTACAGGCATCATTTACCATAATTTGGAATTCTCTTTCCATCAATTGGCTTTACATCATGAGTCAGTTTGCTATTTTGTCCTTGCTCCACAAATGTGCTCTTTCAATGACACAGCATTCATTATTTTCTGTCCTATGCATTACTTTCCTATGTAATAATTTAGTAAATAAATGATCTCCATCACATTATTCAGCAATCTGTCCTTTGTAGGGGTGTAGCAGTACATGTATTCCTACTGAGCCATAATGGTCGCCACAGTTGGGTGCACACAGTTGTATGGAGAATATACAGTAGACGCAGCCTATAAGTATGTGCAAAGATCGATGAACCTAATATGGAACCAAATTTTACCTGCTCCAATTTCATTCAGAAATCAGTTCGCCGCAGTTCCTGTGTACATGGGAATGCATACTGGCACAGGGAATTGTGCACACGACCATGCTTGAAGAGCATGCCTGTGCAAAAGTTCACGTTTGCTGCATGCCATGATCTCCCAGCACTACAGTCATGCCGGACATAAGCCTGTCTGCAGTGACTGGTTATTTATCAGTAACACAACACAGCAACAAAACCAAATGCTGAATGTAAGGGTCATCTTAGTTTCTTGGTCTTGTCCAAGATGGCACTGAGCATGGTTGCCATGTTGCGAGCTCCCTCTATCTTCAACATGTCTCACACTCTCTCTCAGTTGTGGCAGTTGTGGCAGCGTACTTCAAACCGGCCACTATTGTCCCTGTTCCAAAAACAGCCTGGATGCTTTAACCCCCCCCCTTACTACCTGCCCTACCCTGGATCTATTGCAATTTGCATACAGGCAGATCCACTGATGATGCTACTGCCCTGACTCTGCCTACTGCCCTCTTCCACCTGGACAAGAACAACACCTATGTGAGAGTGCTGTTTGTGGAATACAGTTCAGGATTCAACACAATCATGCCGCCAAGGCTTGACATCAAGGCTTGACATCAAGCTCCAGGATCTGAGTCTGAACAGCTCTCTGTGCAGCTGGTACTCCCTCCTGCGCTCCTGTACTCCCTGTACACCTTTGACTGCACAGTCATCCTCATTAAATTTGCTGATGACACAACAATCATGGGCCTGATCTCTGACGATGACGCAGCCTACAGAGAGGAGGTCAGCTTCCTGTCATGCTGGCGCCAGGATAACAACCTTTTCAGCAAGACCAAGGAGCTGGTAGTGGACTTCAGGAAACAGGAGAGAGTGCACACCCCCATCTCCAATCATTGTGGAGAGGGTCACCAAGTTTTTTTATGTATGAACCCCTGCATACTCAGAACATTCTACATTCTGAAACTCTGCAGAAGGTGGGGCACGCAGCCCAGTGCATCATCATGGGTTCATACAACAGCCGCTGTCTAAGGAAGTCAAGGAGGATTATTCATACTCGAGCCCCTGCCTGTTCTCACAGTTGCCTAGCGGCAGGAGGTACGGAGACCTGAGAACCAGAGACCGTTTAGAAAGCGGGAACCCAGCCCTGTAGCTGACATGTTACAGGTGATTATTTTATTCATTCAGAATCATTTATTGTTGAGTGGAAGAACTGTATAGTGAGTAAAAGTGGACACAGGTGGCCCTTGGCATTGGAAACCCCAGTCTTAGCAACATGGCATGCTAAGTTATCTCAAGCTGCTTGGTGTTTGAAATGCAATCAAAATAATACAAAGGTAACTAGTCTTATGCATTTAGGTTTTTTGTTTTCGTGAGGTCCAACCAAGGTTTAATGTTTAAAATGTCTGGTGTTTTTCCAACAGTATATGCAGAATAATGAAAGGGTAGTTAGGTTAAATAAAACTTTAAATTAATCAAGTCAAGACAGATTTATTTGTATAGCGCTTTTTACAACTGTTGTTGTCACAAAGCAGCTTTACATAATTAGTAATTAATAAAAGACAGAAGAAAAAATAAATAACGTAAGGCATGATATATATAATATGTATGTATGTATATATATATATATATATATATATATATATATATGTGTGTGTGTGTGTGTGTGTGTATATATATATATATATATATATATATATATATATATATATATATATATATAGGTACAGGTAAATAATGTATATATTATAAATATAATACCTGTTGCGTCACCTGGCATTTTCTGGGTGGTAAAATTGATGATTCAAAAACTACATACATTGTATAGATTCTTGGAACTTAATTGCACATCCCACTCCCACATTCCACTTTTTTTTTTTAAGAATCTGTAATAAATTATGAATAATTAAAAATTATGCGTGCACTTCTTTCGTACATTACTGTCATATGTATTACACTAGTATTTCCACACATTAACATCATTTTCTACATTAATATAACATCTTTGTATCTATAATATCTGACTCTTCTAGAAACAGGCCTGCTGGGCTGTGGTGGTTGAATGTGGGTGCTGCAGGCAGATAGCATGCATGTGCATAAAGCTAGCTATATAGTTCAGAGTACATTTTAGGACATCCTCAGATAGTGTCTGGTTTCAGACATCACACAAACAGTCTTGGGGAAAACACAAGTGAAATTATGTCTCAGCTCTCGCATGTCAGGAAAAACTGGCCGTTTCGAACAGCCTTGGGCAAAATGGCTTCAAAGGAGAAGCTATGCTAGACCTCAGACGATAAAGTTTGCATTACTGTCCCTCTCCTGTTCGTTACTACTATGAACATTCCTGTTTCCTGACCAAATGAAAGATGACCACATAGTTCAAAACCCCTCACCACGTTTTTCACACAATAATTCAAATAAGAGGATTATGTTACTGGTGTGGTGACTGTACTGTATCAATATGTGAAATAATCTCTTCCTGTTTAGCTAACTTTTTCCCTTAACAATTGTGTACCGAAAAGTTCCTTTTTATTAGGGATTAGCTCTAGAGCCGTCACACTCTCCATCTCCATCTATATTGGCTAGCTAACTGCTGCTGAACTGTGCCCTGCCACATGCTCCCCTACAAACTAAGATATGACAACAGCTAATGTACACTAGATTTTATTAAAACCATGTGTGAAAAAAACATTTATTTTTTATTTCTATTTTAACCAATAAAAGTGCATCAATGAGCACACCAAAACAGAGCTAGTTGAAGTGTTACTGAGTTTGATCACTGGATGTGGACCACAACAGCAGAAAACATTGCAACGCAACACACCGGCTGTGACCAAGTTAACAGGTTTGATTTCTTTTCTGTCTGCTTTTTGTTTTTGTTCCCATGCTACATTTTGGCAGAGCTACTTAACACACAGATCCACAGTGCTTTCCTTAACAAACTCAAGAAAATGTCACTTACCTATTTAAGGTACTGCTGTAAAGACACCTTTCAAAAGCTGTGCTCTGATCAAAATGTATGTCTAGCAACGTTTAGATGTACGCTCAGTACATCAGTTTTATCTGAGGTGAGTATAAACTGTATACCTGTCTATACACACCAACACACTATGGTGAAACACATTTGTGGGCGGAGCATGAATAAGTCCATTAAAAGTAATCTACAAAGAAGAAAAAGAAGCAGGCTTATTTCAAGTAGTCCGTCTTCACACACATCAAATACTGATGTGCTTGAATTACTGGTTCTGGACCAAAGCCTCCTCACAGGCATGGCTACATTTAGCCGCACTGCTGCAGCTGATGTTGTTTGTAATGTGTTATTTCTAAAATCCCTTTAATCTTATGACTTTCATGAAAATATATCTGCTGTAATTCTCCATGCAGGTGTTTGCTGCCGAAATGGTTACAAGTGGGAAAGACTTCAAAGAAGCAAATCAGTTGAAAAAGGAAATGAAGAGATAAATACTGGCCATTAGCTGTTATTAGCCACATTAGCATATTTGATTATGCTATTCCTTTAAAGGTCTTATGTCATGGAAACCACATTTCCCTGATCTTTTTGAATACTAGCAAAAGTGCAAAATATTGGATTTAGGATACCAAAAATGGCCTATTTAAAATTCTTTTGTGATGTTCCTATTTAACCTACATCAGTTTAGCTCTATACATTCAGTTATAAGTGTTTCAGCATGACTGCATTTTGAATGACCTTTTTTGACATTCTGACCAATTCTAATATCTTCATTGTCCAGTGGACTTTACAAGAGAATGCAAAAATGGTCTTAACTTTGAATGGAAGTTCATGTAATTTCTATTGGTCCATTTATCCAGAATTATTTAAACAGGGTTCAAGCCATGGAGAAAACAATAAATGGAAATACATGGTTTAAATAACATGTTGCATATTATTTTGTATCATATTTAAAAACTTGGGGAAAGTATTGCTCATAGCAGGCGTTTTACAAAAATGGTTTAACCCCTTATACTCTAAGTTGACGTAATTGCAAGCATTTAATATGTATGTATATTACAGGTGCGTTCAGTACAAGGATGATGTAACAGGGAGCAGAAAACCTAGATCTAATATTACTTATGTAATTCCATATTATTTATTATACATTATTGCTACCATTTACACATATTTATATATTATGTAAGTTGCTATTTATTACACTCAAATATGTATCCAATATGTTACACTTTAAATGCTTAAGGAGTAAAGAGCTGTTGGAAAATGATTTTTATGACTGTTTTTGGTTTTCCAGACTAGGATTAAAATTAGTCCAGGATATGGGGAGATGGGATATCCTAATAAAGAAAAATAAAGCGTAAGAGCCCTTTTTAAACACATTGTGATTTTCCATGACTAGAATTCACTGTTAAATTAGCACGAGTGTGGTCTGTTTCCGCTAAGTGAGAAATTAGCCCCCTCATGGCTTTTGCACGTCATTTTTGCATCATTTTGGAGCATGTGTTCGTAATACTGAAATACTGTACGCTCTTACCGCAGCCTACTCCTCTCGCAGTCATGTTTTGCTTGGCGGCGAGTCAAAATTGGGATAGTAAAACTGCAAGACAATTTCAGTTCGTTTTCAAGAATGACTCCCTTGTGCAAAAAGCTTCATAAAAAAAAAATCACGCCAGCAGAAATACCATCTGTGCGACGCAAGTTAAAAAATTCTCAGTGATTTATTGACACTACTTGCTATGCTGCAGCGGGTGGGTTTATTTCAAGGCATGCATAATTTAACCTCACTTAAAAGGTTGATGTGTTCTTCTCATGTCAAGGACTGTTTAAGGTTTAAACCTGAAGGTAAGGAAAAAGAGCTCCTTTATTATACATCTGCATTCGCACTGACACACCACAGTCTGGTAGGTGAGAGACTGCATTAGCACTGTGCGTGTGTGAGACACGTCTCCCAGTTCTATCATCTCTCAGTTTGAACTGGCGCTGTGTCCATATGCATGCAGAGACAGGCCCTCAGGGGCTAATCTCTTAACTGTGTTGGGAATGAGTGAGACTTATTAGCAGCTAGCAGAAACTAGCAGTGGTGTGCGTTTGTGTGTGTGTGTGTGTGGATCAAGGACTGAATTAACATTTACTAATAGAATTAAAGTGACCAAACTGACCACGGTTGTTCAAATGAGCCTATTAAAATATACGGTAAAAAGGTTTCAAACGTAGTTGTATTAGGGTCATCAGTAGACATTCAAAAATGAATCAAAACCAACACTCAGAACTTCTAATCTGCGTAATCTTGCCAACGTTGAACATTTTTGAAAAATTCTGTTAATAAATATTTTTTAGAGTTGAACACTGTGTTCTCATGTTCTGCCCCCTAAAAACATCATGTGGTTCCGCCCTATCCAGTCTGTTACACAGAAGCAACATGGAGCACAGAGCAACTCAAGCAGCTTTATATAATTATTTATATAATTATTCATTATCATAATAATTGAGGTAAAATGTTAATAATTAATTGTGATACTGATTTGAACTGCACTAGTCAGTGTTGAATAATTTTAGCAACTGATTATCTAATTTTTTTCAATTAATCCCATAACAATTTTTTTAATATGGTCAAAACAAATAGATATAACTGAGGCATAACAACAATACTTGGAAAATGTGATGTGCTGCATAGCCAGACATCCACTTCTGGCAGCGTTCCTGAGGAATTTTAGCCTATTCCTCACGGGCAATGGCCTCCAGTTCACTAATATCCTTGGGTTTGTGTTCTAAAACCACCTTCTTTAAATCCCACCAAAGAATTTCTATGGGAAATCAGGTGACTGTTGCAACCACTCCTGAATCTTCTTCTGAAACCAAGCCCTAGCTACAACTAGCTACAAATAAACTACAGCTACAAGAAACTACAGCTACAACTGCAGACAAATAAACTACAGTTGCAACTAGCTACAAAACACAGCAGCTACAGCTAGTTACCAAAAACCACAGCTACTACTAGCAACAAAAAAGGATGCAACTACAACTAGTTAAAAAATGCTAGGCACTAGTAAATTATTAGAGTAAACTGTAAATTATGAGTAAAAGTAGGTCCTCTGTTTATTGTTCTGCTTTGCATAAAATACAAAATGACTTGCTCCAAAGTGTTGTGAAAAATTAAATAGGTAATTTAGATTATAAAGGTAAGGTGCAAGTATTTGTCACTGTACTATGTACAGCGAAATGTGTCCTCTGCGTTTGACCCATCTGTGGTAGTGAACACGCACACAGACACACACAGAGCGGTGGGCAGCCAACTCCAGCGCCCAGGGTGCAGAAAGGGTGAAGGGCCTTGCTCATGGGCCCAACAGTGGCAGCTTGCCAAGCCACAACTGTCATGAATATATTATCTTATATTGTATGGAAAAGTACATTTCTGTTAAATGATTGTAAATATCTATGAACCTGTGTGTGACTATACACAATAAAACTGTACTTTATTATGTAAGTAAACATTACTGTTTATTTAAAACATGTTAATAAACACAAACATGAATAAGCAGGTCATATTATCCAGTTTCTCACTGACCGCCTGTCGCTGGGAAGAAAAATTCTGTCTCAGACAAGCAAGTAAATTAACATTGCAAATGGTCCTGATACATTTCCCCTCGCTCAATTATTCACAGCATTGGACCGTGGCTGACTGAGATTGGAGGAAACGGCCTTAAATGAAACTTTCGCCGAAGTTTAAGGCTGCGGACAACACCATGGTTAATTCCATCACTCCATACACAGATTTGAAGGTTCAATTCCCTGTTCACACACACAGCATCAGTGCACTGCTAAGTGCAGTCCTTACAGGCAAATCTGCCCACTCTGCAGCCATCTTGGCACATCCCAGGGCAGCTATTTCCAGTAATGTAAGAGTAAGCTCATCTCCTTGATTGAGGAGAGACCTATAAACCCCAAACCGATAGGCAAGCTAATGTTTGAAAAACTCTTGGGTAAAATCTGACCAAAAAAAATCATGAATAATAATCTTTGGTCCACACAACACAAAAAGAAATCTATATTTTTTTAGGTTGTTCTGGCTACCACAAATACGCAAATCTCATGAACAAGGGATGTAAAGAATTACAGAAATCAGCCTTCTTTTACATAAGATTATGTAGCAAATAAAATCATCTTGAATCTAGTAAATGTGTCTAATATATTTCTCATTGTGAGACGGCTGTAAGGACATTATAGCTTTTAGACATTTTACTGCTGTTAAGGTGAAAGTATTTTATTATATTGTCAAATGATGTTGCCAATCTTCCATCAAAGCAGAGCAATATGCATTATATCTTAAAAGAAATAAGAAAAATGATCTGATTTGTCTTGAAACAAGCAACATTACTTATGTTATCGAATGAGATGCCTACAATTTCATAAAGGGAATGATTAATTGTATCGATTTACTTATCAAGATATTACTTTTACAGTGCATTGCTGTGACTCATAACATTAATTAACCAGTAACATTAGCCAAAACCCATCACTGATTGTCCCGAGGGCAGCCGTAGCATAACACTATGCTTGCATCAGCGTAAGGATGTGAGTTTCCTGATTTCCTTCTGTTTTCTTCCTTCCCCTGTACTCATCTACGCCTTCACCAACAAGATAATCAGCTTCTTGTAATACAGCTGTATTTCAAACCATCCCATTTAGATTTCAATCATTTCAGAGTGTCTTCACAGCAAATGCATGTTGACAGATGCTTACTGGCCTGCATCAGCTCCCATTAATGTCCAGATACCTTTGAGAAGGTAATTACAAGGCTAATGCCCTAAATAAAGCAGAATCATGCACACTGTGTACTGAAATCATCACATACTTGCTCCAAACGCCATAGAGTTGCAAAGCAGGGTAGAAACTCTAATCTAATGTTTCTTCAGAACCAAGGGTGTAAACAGGGACATTGTTCCTTGGTACTGCAGTAACAGCCTTTTCTTTCTTCTGGAAAGACTTTACAACAGATGTTGGAATGTTTGCATTCAGAAATGATAGCACAAGTGGGGTCAGATGCTGATGCTGGCCGATGCAACCCCTAACTCATCCCAAAAAGATATTAGAGTATTGGAGTTCCATCGCTCCAGAGAACACAGTCCAATACCCTTCTAGCTGACACCTAGCATTGGGCATGATGTTATGGGTGGCTGCTAAAGATCGTCAGAATAGTCAGCAATGGAAATTGGTGTCTACAAACTTTTGCACAGTGTATGAGGTTTCTAATACTGTTCTATAGAATATATGAAATACAGGCAAGTTTCAGGTTTTTAGTTGGCTGCTCCTATTTTTAGCTATGTGGTGTACTTTTGTTTAGTTTACAAATAGCAGCATGTCATACATTCTCCAATCGCTTAAGATGAGGCGGCTCACTAAAAATAAATAAATAAATGGAAATAGATCTGGTAATACACTTACTGGCTTGCATGAGCTGTCCCTGTCGTCCAAACACCTGGGAGAAAGTGGCGGGGCTGCAGGTGAGCGTGTCCTCCATGGCCGGCGAAGGTCAGCCGTATCCTTCACCTTTTAGTGAGCCGGGAACACAGGATGTTTGTCAAAAATGGCAGTGGATTCGGATTGTTTACCACTCTATCAGCCCACCCTCCGGATCGCTGCTGCTGCTGAGGCTGTCAGGGGAGAATAACATCTACTGCTCAAGACAGCACAAAACAACTACACACACACAGAGAGAATATAAACAGTGTGTCTGTGGTTTTCTTTAGAGATGTGAGAGTGTGTTTGTATGACAGAGAGAAAGAGAGACAGAGGGAGAGGCAGACAGAGACAGTGAGACTAACAATGCTTTGCCTGTTTCTACCTGTTATACCCTAATAGCCCATTAACCCCTACAAAGTTGTTCATAAGAATAACACACAAACATACATTATATATATATTTGATTTAGAATAGAATTATGTTTGTCTGTTTGGTTGGAAGGTTCAGCTTCCTCACAAAAGCCATGTTTTATCCTAGGATTTTCTGATACTTGATTGAATCCATCTTGCCCTCCACACACTGCAGGTTTCCAGTGCCAGAGAAGAAAATCAGCCACAGAGCATCACTGAGCCACCATCATATTTCGCTGTAGGCAGGGGGTTCTTTTCATTCTTCCACCTCCAGACATACCGCTGATCCAAACATTGTCAGAAAGTTCCAGTTATGTTTCATCGCTCCACGGATGTTTTGGGTTCTGTTTTGTGGAGCAATAAAACAAAACTTGACTTTTTCAGGCCTATGGATTAGCAGCATGTCTGGTGGAGAAAGGATAAAGGATACGATGAAAAGAACCCCCTGCCTACAGCAAAATTACTATTATACTATTATATTACTATTTCATGTGACTGATAGTAATATTAACATGAAAACATTAGAACATCTTTTTTTTAAAGATATTTAAACATATGGATATTTGATCTTCAAAATATTGAGAGGTGGAGGTATATAACTAAACTAATATATACAAACAAACTTATATATATAAACAATATAAATAACAGCACATACAACTGAAGAAATGTTTAAACCCTTACAAATAAAATAAATGTAATTTTCTTTTTGTGTGTGTGTGTGGGGGGGGGGCACCCTTACATTTATTTCTAAATTTGAATGACTACATAAAATGCGCCACATCAGCTGCAGATGATTAGAACATGATTCCAGAGGTCTTATTTAATCTCAAACATTTAGTTTGGTTTTGCTCTTAATTATTAAAGTAAGTGTTATGAACATGATCTCTCTGAGGCCTTCAGAAAGAAGGTTGTAGATACATTTGGAAAGGATTTTGAAAGATCTCAGAACAATTAGGAATCATTCATTGCACTGTTCAGATGTTTACAAATGAAGCAACTGCCAACATGGCCAGGTCAGGCTGTCCTAGCAAATTCAGCCCAAGAATAGACCATAAGATGTGTAAAAAAGCCTTCATTAATAATAAAATGACATCACAGGACCTCGCCACAGCTAATGTCAAAGTACATACAAAGCATCTACCATCAGAAAGAGAACAAGGAAACTCTTGCTGTCAAACTGTAAAATAAACATTAGGGGAAATTGTCAAAACAATCACTGAATAATAAGTGATTAAATTATTAATAATGGGTAAATAATACTGCTGCTGTTTAAGAGGCTTTTAAATGACTGACAGACAGATATGAAAATGTGTTTATATGACAGGGACAGCGCAGGAGTGATGGTGTTGTAGTTGGGTAATAACAAAATAATGAGCATTCAAGATTCAAGAGTTTTACCGTCATAATCACAGTAAACAGGCAGTTGTACTGTAGAGTGAAAAACTTTACTGCTACTCCTTTACCACACAGCCATCAAGACATAAGTAAAAACGATCCGACATACAAATGATTTTGAGATGGAGTGAGATATAGAGCCATAGAGGAAAGAGGAAAGAGACACGAAAGAAGATAGAGAAAAGAGAGAAATAGAAACCGAGAGTCAGCGAAAGACAGAGGTAGAGAGAGAGGGATAGAAAGAGAAAGATGGGGAGAGAGAAAGCCAAAGAAAGGGAAAGACACAGAAGAGAAAATGAGATATTGAAGGACAGAGGAGAGAAGGAGAACTTGGTTCTTGGTGTGTGTTTCTTTCCTAAAATCCTGAAGTACGGACTAATAAGTGTTTTTAATTAGAAGTCAAATTAAACTTCTGTTTCTTACATAGAGGTAAAACGTTTGATCTCATTGCATCAGTGTACTCTGGAAACAGGTATGGATTTAAAATTCCACAACCAACAGGTTCAATCTCTCATTAGCGCGGAGTGAAACAGGACTGCTCTTTAAGCCCAACACTATTAAGCAAAAATATTACAACAGTCTACAGCTACAGTCTAACATTCTCACTCTGCACATTATCACAGACAACCTGGTCCTGCTGTCCCCCACAGAGACGGGACTACAGCTGAACCTGGACCTGCTGGAGCAGTACTACCAAACCTGGGCCCTGACTGTCTGCCAGAAAAAGACAAATGTAATGTAGACTTCAGAAGAACAATTCACATTTAGGTTCAATCATGTTCTTCGGCAGTGAATGAATAGAGAGGATAAGCAGGCGGGGCTTTCTATGCCATAGAATAATACATTGCTGTTGAAATTTAGCTAAAATATTTGAATCAAATTCTATACACATTTAAAGCGCTGTGACCACCACTCAAACCATCATACAGCCCTGCAGCACCAAGTGTTAAGCAAAGAAAATAGTCCCCTCTCTAAACTGGTCCTGAAGCACAGTTCTACGCACACTAACACCTCCCTAACACACGCTTTAATCTCACACGCTCAGAACCAGAACCCGAGGGCAAACGTAATTAGAACCAAACCTGCAATGAAAATCATGAGCAGAGCTATCCTGGCCAACGAGAGGGACAGCACAAGAAGTCCTGTCTGCCAAACAAGCAGAACCAATGCCAGCACTGCCGACTGAGACGGAGCTGCACTACCTCACTGAGCATACACGATACAATCAGATTCTTACTAATATATCCACCATATTTCCTGTGTTCAAAAACCTACCTGACCCCTCTCAAGAAGTTACTCAGCGTTCTCAGTGAACATAACGAGGGCTGCACACTGGAAGATCAGAACAAGGGACGTCATATCAAAGATCCATGTCTGCGTACTTTTCATTCATATTTTATATCAGTATTATAACCATTGTCTTCCTTATGGTTACAATATTAGTATTAGTTTCTTTATACTTACCATTATACTTAATGGATTAACTTTAGATTTATTTCACTTTAGATGTATTTTTACTGTTTTATGTTCTTCAGCTCTTTACCAAAGATTTGGAGATAAAAGTGGTGATATGTCCCCTGCCAATGACAAGGGGACAGGTAAGAAAAAGAGAGAGACAGAGAGAGACAGAGGTGAAGAAAAAGAGAGAAAGTAAACAGTGAAAGCAATAGTGAGAATGATTGAGACAGTGAGAGTGAGTGGGATAGGTGGAGAAAGAGAGACAGAGGGAAGAGAGAGTGAGAGAGAAACGATAAAACGATTAAGACAGAATAAAAAGAAGAGAGAGAAACACACGATAAAGAGATTTGAGTCCGAAAAAGAGAAAAGAATGAGAGATAGAGGAACGGAGGGAGAGAAAGAATTAGACAGCATTATATTCCTTTTAAGTGAAAATAAATATGAAAAATAATCAGTTAATAATAAGACTGTAAATGGCATTTTAAAAAGCTACAACATCTACTGCTCAGGACAGCACCACACAACTCCACATGCACACGACATAACCACTGTGTATGTGTCATAACTGATGTAAGGATGTGTTTATATTGGAGAGAAAGGCAGCTACTGTGTAAGTCATGATAAATTGCTCACATGTGTAAACACACTCGGTCTGCAAAGCTTGACTGTAATGTGAAGTGAGCATGTCTTGCCTGTTAAAGCTGCTGCTGCTCCAGAAGCCTCTCTCTCTCTCTCTCTCTGTCTCTCTCTGTCTCCCTCTCTCTCTTTGATTGTCTGCTGGATTTCTGCCCCAATCTCAGGTCGTTTCTCCGCAGTCCAGTCCAGTCCAGTTCATTCCAGAGGTCTAGAAGTGGACAGAAGATTTCTGGAGGTAATATGGCCAGCCCTCCAATAGTAGTGAAGGAGAAAAGGCTGTAGTCCCACAGGCTCACACTGCTGTAGTGCTGTGCAGCTGTGTGTTGTGCTCTAATCCAGTCACTGTGCCCTCCTCTCTCTCTAGCTCTCTCTCTTGCTTGCTCTGCCTCTGCTTAACCCCTCCCATCCCCTCTCTCCTCTACTCTCTCTTTTCCCCTCAATAGCAAGCACCAAGACACCCCACCCCCCACCCCCCACCCCGGGCCCAGGAACCAGGCCCCCCACACCTTCTCTCTCTCTCTCTCTCTCTCTCTCTCATTCCCCCCCCCCCCCCAAAACCCCATCTCCACTCCCCCTCAACTCCATGATCCATCTCAGAAGCAGGAACGCTGCAGGGAAACGTTTTTTTTTTTTTTTTTTTGCAACTCCAGCGCTTCCATTTCTCCCCCGCGGAGGGGAAAAAGCTGAGGCTGAGCTGGAAAAGAAAAAAAAGTTAAAAAGAAATGCCAGTTTTGTAACTCGCCCCAAAGGCACCTGAAAGGAAAAGGATCAAGAAGTCTGTGCACCTGAAACGCAATTTACTCTAACATGTCTGTGTTGGTCAAATGTCTCTTCAAAAGGCAGCGCGGAGGTGGACAGATTCAGAGAGTGACACATTTAAAGAAGAGATGATATCAGAAGTAATCATCTATTATAACATAATTTGCAACATAATTTATCACCCAGACACAGTTGGTTAACTAATACATGTTTGATGCCTAAAGTTTGGACTTAGACTGTCACAAATCTCATCCCCAAACACATCTCTCAATACATCCAATCCATTCATGGTTTAGAATACAACAAACATCTTCTCAGAGCTGAGTGGTGGAACAGACATTCCATTCGATTTTGAGCTTCAAGCTTTTTATCAGGTCTATCCATGCCGTTTTATTTAAACGTTGTTTTAAACTTGTTTACATAGCTTTTGGTATATATCCACTCTCTTCAGTCTATTTGCATATCACCATATGCTGAGGGCATAGTTCAAACTAGCAAAGTGACTATAAAAGGGTAAAGGCAAAGAAATTGAATGTCCTTAAATTGCCAGGTCAGTCACTGACCTTACTCCAACTAAGCATGCTTTTTACTTACAGCAAGAAAGTACAGTCACTGTAAGAATATAATCAGGTTTACTGTACTAAATAAATCATAAACAAATTTTTCCATTCCTTTAATTACAGTCTTGTATACGTGCTAGAGTAAAATGTGATAGCTACCTACCTATTTAGATAGCTGCAGCTCTAGCTATTCAATGCATAGTGTACTTTAGGGAGGTTCGGCTAGGATCAGTATGGCAGAAATAATGAGTACTACAGCTCATGGCTTATGAAGAGAGTAAATGGCTTTAAAGATATGTCAGTCGGAAGGTAAAATATACCCAATTCAGCTAGCAAGGGCATTGCAGTGTTTATGTTTAGCTTAAACACAAACAATTTGGACATAACTGGGCAACTCAACCAAGTGGTCACACAATTTTCAGAGTATCTTTTAGCCACATTATTTATCTTGCCTCAACTTACAGTGAAGATTAAAGTGTCTTAAAGTGATTAAAATGTCTTAAAAGCCATGAAACACCTATACACTTACATTTTGTTGTCAGCTTTCAGAGAATAATGTGTGACATTGCCACCCTGTGGATATAATTTTTATGCACTCTATTTAGTGAGAGTAATAAGATCAAACAGCCAAGAATTTTAATTACAGCAATTAAATTGCTAAATAAGGTATACAGTGCTGTTACAATGCCTAATAAATGGTAACGAAGCTTTTAGGCTGCTTGGGTCATTATCAGTCTGTACTTTTGCAGCATTTGACTGAATGTGAGCAGAAATTATGTGATCAGAAACAGTGCCTCCATCATGTTTGACAGTTTCTTACAATCATTAGCCTTGAATATTTCTCTGTTCTGTAGTTAATCATTGATTTAACTGTCCAGTGAACCTTTTCTTGGGTGTATTCTATCAGTCTCAACCTCCTCACAAGTGTTCTCTACTTACTAAAATGTTGTGAGGGAGTTTTTCAACAAGGAAAGATTTTTCTGCGTTCATCTACTTTAGTCTTTTGTGGTCATCCACAAAATACCTGCATATAGTTAAAATAGTAAGCCATCACCAGCTGCCACCAGATTCCTAAGGAGGCAGGTGGTCAAAAACCCTCGAGTGACAGCCAAAGACCTGCAGCAGACAGCTGGCACTGAGGTTTCAGTTTGCACAGTAAGGCTGTGCAGTAAGTAAACGAAGTGTTCCATGCCAAGACACGTACCTCTGCTGACCCAAAAGCACAAGGAAAGTTGGCTACAGTATACTTAAAACCTTACAAAAAGCCACAGCAGTTTTGGGATTCTGTTCTGAGTGATGGAACAAAACTTTTGAAGCATATGATAAAAGATTACAGTGAAGCATGGCAGTGGCTCTGGACCACTTTGCTTTCTCTGGCACTGAAAACCGGCAGTATGTGTAGGACAAGAGGACAAGAATATCATTTGATTACATTCAATTGCAACTGTATATAAGCTGTTCAGATATTCTGATGTAAACTACTGTGACATTTGTGCATTCTTTTGCTAAAACTGTGTTTAACCTTTTGATTTGTTTGGTTGTAATTCATTGCCTTGCTCTTTTTGAAGTTTATTAACCCAGCGTAAATATCTGGAATTTGTTTCATATAGAGCACACCGTGAGACATTTTGAGTTTGATGCCATTTGGGTTTGTATTCAACTGTTCCACCAGGTTACCACTGGTGAGAGAGTTAGGAGAGAGTTAGGTCTATTGGTTTATTTCACTTTGGTTTGGGTTAGGGTACAGGAATGCTAGCTGTTTGTCCATTTGTTACTTTGGGCTTTTTGACTCCTGAGAGCGGCCCTCAACTCAACAAACGAAATATCTGTTGTTTAACTCTCTTTTCTCTTGTGGTTTGACCCTAGATCAGACCATAACACCATTATTTTGATAATGGAAGCTTATACCCAGAACTTAAGATCAGGGGGTATGTAAGAGGATGCCAGTCAAAACAACAGTAGATTAAATTAAGATGTCTTAAGTGACGTCAACTATAAAACAAATGAGTCTGGTTCTAAATTTGTCTTAGCCACATTTAATGCGGTCGTAAAATACCAAATATGCACACACCTATGACCACCTTACAGTTACTTTACAGTTACCTTACAACTGAATTCTGTACTCATGTACCAAGTCACTAAAACAATGCAGCGGTTTTAACCAGCTTCTAATGTCGGAGATTTGGGTGATATCTGCCTCAAGTAGCATTTTCCCAGCACTATGTGAGTTATTACATTCTGGCTTCTGTATGTCCAGTAGGGAGTTGTAAACATGTCTAAATGATCAAATGACTGTTTGGTAAGAATATTATGTGCTGTTCTGGGGCAGGAGCCATTACTTTAAAACCTATGTAGTAAAGAGAATGTTCCAGTGCGCGCAAAGGGGCATGCAACATCATTATGAATACAAAATAATACAACAGTCCTAAAACATTTAAAGAGAATTAATGAAATGTTAAGGATTAGGGAAATGACAAGCTATAGGATAAATCACATCTTTGCATCTATATAACGTTTATTTACTATGTTTAGCTTATGTTCACTAATTCTAAATAAAAACAACATATAGGGCAAATATTTCTCTATTTAACACTGCTGAGTTATGCTATTTTATTATTAAATGACCAAAAAAGAAAAATATATTCTATATAGTCGAGTTCTCATCCTCCATCAGCAATCAGCAACAGCATGCCAACAGTGGCATGCTCTAAATTAACTACTCTTCCTGGTGATTGTTATAATAAGTTAGCCACATTACATAATTAAAATTTTCTTCCTATTTTTGTGATTGTTTTGTGGCTCACTTATTGGCACATGTCTCAGAAATGTCTTTAAGGGTAAAGGAGCCAAGTCATTCACCTTCGTGTTGGGCTACTTGAGTGAACATTCCCCTTGAAATGTTCTTACTGTTCAAACATTGATTAAATCCCATCACTGAGCTCCGGACAAACTGCATTCCTAAATCACACCTGCGCCTTCCTCAGACTACGCTCCCTATTAGAGGTTACATAACAATCTGATCTGGTTTATTAACAGCCTATGGACCACTGGTGGGCCAAAACGTGGTATTACAAGCTTCTATTACCAAAAAATAACCCCACCGGTTTCTACAGAAGTCCCTGTAGTTACTGAATAATTTGTAGTTACTCAAAATGTTTAGGTGGGGGTGAAGCACTCTCTTTTTCAACACAGGGATTTTGAGTTATGACATTTATATTAGCAAGATGAGATGCTTCAAAAGATCAACTGCAGAGTTGCCAGTACTGTATAACTGCATTTAGCCCTCTGAGGATTCAAAGCATAATGAATAGATTGAGCACTATAGTAGATTAGCAGGATTATTGGTGGTTCATTAAATAGCAGAGTTCTGCACTGTGACCTCTCAGACCTAACCCTGAATGCAATAAGAGATTAAAATCAATACTAAATATCCTTGAGAGATTGAAGGAAAATCTTTTCTAATTGCATAACAAGAGCAAAAGGATAGATAAGGACAGATAAGAGCCTTCAATAAAAGTATGATTGGAATTAACATAGCAAGTCAAAGTGGTTACACATGTTTCTGTACTGGCAAAAAGAATGGTATTTGCATTATTATAAGGCATTTGTACTATGTAACAATCAACATTAATTTTAGCAACATTAGCATCGTAGCTAAACAAATTTACAGAAGCAAGTTTTTGACACCAACATATCTTTGCTGACACGTCTTTGCCGCACATTCAAAGTATCATTTATTGATTTTCCCCCAAACTTTCACTAAGACCTATAATTCTTCCTTCTTATTTTCCTCAAGTTGCATGATAGTGTTCTCATCCCCATTTTGTGGCCTACAGGAAAATTAATATGCATTCTGCAGTTCCTGACCGCTCTTCCAGGCTTTAAAGTGAAGATGCGCTGCAATCCACTCATGACCCATATAAACCCAGCTACCAGTGGGTTTACATCCTCATTAGTCTGCTTTCTCACCGAAGCCAGTGATCCCTGAGCCTGAACTTCACCAGCTGGCCGCCTGAGAATACACATGTCCACATCACATTTCCTGTTTCAAAAGAAAAGACAATGAGGAAAAAAAAATACACAGTGTACCCCTTACCCAGAATGCAGGGTTTGAATGGCTGAGTCCTCTGGTAGGGGGTTTGATTATGAACACAATATGAACACAATAAAAATACAGTGTACACAATATAGTTGTATACAATACAATACAAATATGTTATATATACTATAAAATATCCAATATAAGTATACTTTTAAAAGTGTATATGTGTATGTGTTGTTAACATTTGATTGATTAAAATGTATTGTTATGAATAGAAACAGAGCTTGATCACATTGTTAGTGTTCCAGTGTTCGCTCTAACATTTGGGAAAATAGTTCGTTTTGCTTCACTTCTGTACTCAACAGTTTTGTGCTTAAACAGTTCATAATTGGTTATAATAAATATTCTTAGATGTTCATGGTATTTTATGTGAATTTTACATTTTTCGTATTATTAGATAACGTATCACGAAAGCTCATATTAATCATTTTGTATTTTGATGGACATATTAAATTATTTCAATTCATATTTGTTTTCTTTCTTTATTTAAACAAATATATTTACATGTTAGCACAATACACAGCTTTAAAAAACAACAACAACAACAACAACAACAATGTAGTACAACTAGTGTTATCCATAGTTGTCAGGTCAATGATTAAACCTTTTTATCTAAGCAATTCCACATATTTATAATGGTGCGTTTATTCCTTTCAAAGCTAGAAAGTCTTAAAATATATAAATTTATTATTAACATTTATGCTGGCTCTAAAAGAGGGTTGTTCAAGAATTTTAGTAAAGATTCTAAATAGAGAAAAACAAAGCTTAAATGGTTCTTCGCCTGGTTAAAAAGTTCTCTACATCGGTACAAAACCTTTTGTTGATAGTTCAGTACAGTACATTTAAAAAAATTGTTTAAAATATAACCAAAAAGAGTTCTCGTCATCACAAAAAAGACCTTTTTGAGTACTATATATACATTTTTTTGCTTGTTTTGCATGCAGTGTGAGCTATACTTTATCCAGGTAACAGTATTTGCTAATCATCATTTGAGTATGATATCTAACAATATAATAATATTACAGAACTACAGCTAATAAAAAGTTATTATTTAACTTGGCTTAACTTATTTCCTTATATTTAGCTTGATATACTGGTCAGATTAAACAGGATTGGCCTTTTTAGTTTGCAATTGAAAACATTTTGTGTAAAAATTTATGCACTCATAAGTTCATAAATTTTCCAAATACTTGGGTGGGTCCCAACTGCGTTCTAATTACTAATACTAACTACATTTTGAGTATAAAGAATGGAGTGTAGATAGAAGTGTCAAAGTAGAGTATACTCAAATATCCACGATACAAACTCAGAGCCAGGCGTTATTTGAGTGCAGTTACGATGGATACTATTATCCCACATTGCGATGCGAAATGGAAAAGAAGGAGCCACTCTCGTGTGAAACTATTGTTTTAAAAAATGGGGGATAGCGATACATGTGCAGTGACAACTGTGGCTGGAGAACTTACAGTGATGTATGTTTGGCATAGCAACACTATAGCAACATATGCATCTTTTAGTATTAGTGTGTAGTATGTAATTGGGTTGCTGCCCTTATGTCTCCTCAGATGCTCCAACTAGCTCCAGTGATGGCTTAAGCATTAGTTTATCTGAAGGGGCAGCTTCAGCTCAAACCTTTTCTTGTCTAGACACAAAAATATAGTTTTCCATACTTTCATAATGTGTTACTGTAGGGTTTATCCAGTTCATCCAACTCACACCTAACACAGGCTTTCTCAAATGCATCCATATACTGAAAAGACAAGCTGGCCAACCCTACTTATAGGAAACAGAATCACCTGTAGGTACTGTCAGTTCACACCAGGACAGCCAACAACAGTCAGGTTAGAAAGTGATTCAACTTTTCTGCCGTTTCCCTCGGTCTCTGTATCAGCAAAAGTCTCCGACACATCGAGCGCAGTGACATGAACTTCACAGCTTTCAACTGACAGGCAGAGAGCAGGCGCCGTGCGGCTGGGGCCCGGTGGAATTAATTCCCCCTCTGTAACCGAGAGTTCACTCGAATCAAATTCTCTTTGAACATGAAGCACAGAGACACGCAGATAGTAGGCTGTCATCTGTGCTGGAAGAGCAGCTCCGCCCCTGCGGTTCCCACTGCCGCCAAGGACTCCTCTACTCTATTCAGTGCAAGAGCAATTCAGGCCTTCACGTCTTCATGCTCCTTTTTTTATTTCTCTATTTCCTTCACTGAGAAGCTGAGGGGTATCGGATAACAAGCCACTCAAACACAGACGTTTTCTCAACATCTGAAAACCTCAATTCAATGCAAAAAAGCCTAGAAAGATGAGTGAGAATAAAATTAATAATGTATTGCAATTGCACAATACTGTATATGACTAAATATATAATACATGATCAGTGAATTTGGATAGCGCACAGGGACAGGGAGGTATTATCAAACAACAAAATACAGCATACTGTATGTTGTTTTGGAAGGCTGTATTAAACTACTTCTAGCAAATTGTGGTAAATAATGATAAACCATATTCCCAATCCTATATACATATTGCACAAATCGTGAATAGGCTTATATTTATGGATTAGTGTTACATTGCCCTCTATTCATCTATGACCACCAGACTTTATTTAAAAATAATACAGTGGTTAAGCATGTAAAAAGTCAGGTTAATATCTAAAATCCCTAAATGCCTGTACAATTTAGAAAAAAAAACTATTCTAGCAACACAGCCTCAGAGGCCCAGATCCCAGCACACTAGATTACATGTGGAACTTTCCGAAAGTTGGTGAATATTGTTTTAAACAAAACATAATTTATACATTGAGCTTCAAGGCTGTCACACACCAACCGTGGCACTAATAAATAACACAGAAATACTGATGATGATAATTTTCTCTTATCATGACTATCAAACTAGTCACTACAATATTGTTCTTTCATCTCTCAGTTTGTAAATAAACAGGTAGAATGTGACAAAGTGACAAAATGTTCGAAAAAGCAAAAGGACAGCTGCGTCAAAAAAATGGAAAATTGACTTCTATTCTTATTAGCTGTCCTTGATTTTGTCAAAACCACAGACAGTCATCACTGGTTGAGTGAGTTCATGTCAAATCTTGATCAATAATAGTTAGGGTAGTCACTCTTAATGATGTTAATACTTCAATCATATACAGCTCCAAGAGAAATTAAGAGACCACCCTACATTATCAGTTTCTCTGGGTTTACTATTTATAGGCAGTATGTTTAGGGAAACATTTGCGTTGTATTTCATAAACCATGGACAACATTTCCTCTAAATTCCAAATAAAAATATTGCTATTTAGAGCATATATTTGCAAATGACAACTGCTCATAAACAACTGCTCAAATAATGCAAAGAAATGATTTTAAAAATTCAAATGCAAAGAAGGTATTAGTCAAATTTCAACAACACAGTACTAATATTTGAATTTTGAGAGCATTTAGAAATCACTATGGTGAAAAACCATCACAGCTTTCATATCTTGGCAGGCTCTCGACTAGTCTTCCACATTGCTGTTGGGTGACTTTATGTCATTCATAGTCTGCAAATTCAAGTAACTCAGCTTTGTTTGATGAAATACCTGGAATAAAACATAGAGATGCAAATTTAAGAAAAAAAAGAAGAATTTTTACATAAGCTGTATGTATGTGTGTATTATTTTAATATTTTATTGGCAAACAATGTCAATAAAATGTTACTTAACTAAACAATATCATGTTTTGATAAACTTTGAATTCTTAAAAATATTAAAACCTGCCCTTAGTCCTTTAGGCACCACTGGTCAATTTCCATCTGTTAATTTTCTAAGTGTAAGTACTCTACACTCAGTTACTCTTTAAAGGCCCCATTTGCCCATGTCTTTTTGTAGACATACTGTGTATTTGCTTAATTTAGCATACTGAAAAAACTGTACATCAAAAAACTGTTAGCATGTATGTAGCTAAGAGCTGCTGGGATGCCATTCAATTGCAGAGAAATCTGACAATAAATGCTGACATTTCATAATACAAACAATAACAAAACTGCTATCTCCACAGGAGTGTCTAAACTTTTGCAATCCACTGTATAAAGGCTCCTTGTCGTACTGTAAGTGAGAAGAGTAGGAGAATAAATAAATATTCATTCTCATCATGCTAACTGTGCACTAATCAATGATTCATCATTGTTGATTTCCAATCAGTAACATTTTCACTTAATCAAGTTCAATCAAGTGATTGTGACAGCTGTAATAGGAATAATGATTGTATAGTGTTTTAAATAATATAAAGATGTGTCTAATGGTTGAGCAAACAAACACAAAGTAACATATATTAAGGACATTAATACCAAGAGTACCAAGAAGAAACAAATCTGCAGAAAAAAAAAGATTGCACTGTTAACTCAAATAGGGCTTTCAGGATATTTAAAAAGGGCTGCAAGGCCAGCAGGCATGTGCACGATGTGCAAATGTAAGCAAATCTGGACTTTCCCTTTGCGTCCAAGCTTATTTAGAGCCCAGACAAAGTCTATGGCAATGCGATTTTATTAATAGTTGCAGGGCACCTTGCACAGCAATCAGGATTAAGTGTGGTGATATTTCATCCTGACAGGGAGGACATGGTACACACACACACAAACTCAGAGGAACCATAAACTCTACATAGGAAGCATAAACAACACTGCGATGGCACAAGGGGGATAAAAACAAGGCAAATCTTCTCAGACCAGCTAGCTATACTGAACCAAAACCCGCCCTCAGTATTCAGCTCTTCATTTAAGCTTGTCAAGACATTCCAAATCACAAGTTAATGAAATAGTTGGTCAAAAATGTTTTCCTTACCCAAAATGTAGTAGGCCCAATAGATGTTTGCTTCTGGAGATATGAGACTAATGCAGCTAAACTAGTAATTCTAATTGTTAAAGCAACATTATATGCTTTATATAGTTTATATAGCGGGCAACACTCACAAGAACTGCGGAACACTGTGATATTTGTGTAAAACTGTGTATACTGTAATACTAATTGGGATAGTACGCTTTGCATTGTCGATACTTGAGGTCCTAAGTTTTCTTCTTTAGTTTTACAGGACTTTTGTAGTTTTACAAGACTTCCATATCTGGCTAGACAACTTGTATGTGGCTAGACAACTTGCCGCTTAGGATTTACCTGATTAAACACACTGGACCAGCAATGGTAGCCATCGGCACTCCACTACCCCCTTATGCCCCCCCGCCCCACTGAACCTATCTGGGGCTGGACCAACCTGAATCTCACTCCAGGTAAATTGGAAAAGCTGGCAGCCACACGTATATCTCACCAACTGCATGCATAAATCATTCGGGTTGGAAGACTGCTACTCTTACAACGATTTTAAGCATGCAATGTGCTTTTGCCTGTATAGATTTCAGTGAGTCAGAAATCACATTAGCAAGTCCATTTAAGATTACCTAAATTGACTTAATCATGCAGGGTTATTTAAGCATGCAGACTGCACAATGCTAATTGCTAATTATTGGTTGCATTAGCCCTTGTAGCTCCAGTTTACAACTATAAAAGCAATATCTATCCTAGCTGATGGGTTAATTGTGAAAGCTTTATTGTGTAGCTTTTATTATTCACTGAAGAAAACCAAGCCAGTGCTCAATACTAAATGAATAATTCTTTATTTGAATGTTGTCTGTGCAATGCAGAAGTCCCTCTGCCAGTGAAGAGTGGGAATGTGCAGGCAGGTTGAGGTTTACGAGTGCATTCATGCACTCAGAGGGAATTTGGCTCGATGGCCACATGAAAGACCCTGACAGGCCATGTAAAACACGGCTCTGCAGAGAGAGAAGCAAGCCAGCGTTTTCATCTCACACTCATGAAAACATCAACACCAGCAAGACATCAGCTGGAATCAGGCCGTGGGTCTGCAGCGCTGTTCCATGCAGGCCTCCCTGAATCAACGCTGAAGTTTTACATACGATGCTGACATTATTATGTAGCACAGCCTTGGAACGCTTCCGTTTGAAAAAAGGAGAGAGACTACACAGAAGTGACTGTGATGGATCGTAAAGAACAGAGGGAGAGACTGCGTGCTGTAGAGCAAAGCCCTGCAACCAGAAAGACTTTGAATACTGCAGCCTCACATACTGGCAGTGGAAAGCATTTTTTGAAAATTGTCAAATGTATATATCATATTCAAAGGACCCCTATCCTTTTTAAGAAGTTTAATATAAGCATGGTAAAAGTTTTCAAACTTTCTATTCAGTCTATTTATTTTGATCCAAAAAACTCGTCAAAGTATGCTTTGACGAGGCATACTGCAAAACATGCAATCAGAACAGAGGTCAGCTTTTACATACAGTGCATCCGGAAAGTATTCACAGCGCTTCACTTTTTCCACATTTTGTTAGGTTACAGCCTTATTCCAAATTGTATTAAATTAATCTCTTTCCTCAAAATTCTACACAAAATACCCCATTATGACCATGTGAAAAAAGTTTTCTTGAGAGTTCTGAAAATTTATTAAAAATAAAAAACTAAGAAATCACATTTACGTATGTATTCACAGCCTTCGCCATGAAGCTCAAAATTGAGCTCAGGTGCATCCTGTTTCCACTGATCATCCTTGAGATGTTTCTACAGCTTAAATGGAGTCCCCCTGTGGTAAATCCAGTTGATTGGACATGATTTGGAAAGGCACACACCTGTCTATATAAGGTCCCACAGTTGACTGCATGTCAGAGCGCAAACACCAAGCATGAAGTCAAAGGAATTGTCTGTAGACCTTGCAGAAGGACAACCATCTCTGCAGCAATCCACCAATCAGGCCTGTATGGCAGAGTGGCCAGGCGAAAGCCACTCCTTAGTAAAAGGCACAAGGCAGCCCGTCTGGAATTTGCCAAAAGGCACATGAAGGACTCTCAGACCATGAGAAACAAAATTCTCTGGTCTGATGAGACAAAGATTGAACTCTTTGGTGTGAATGCCAGGCGTCATGTTTGGAGGAAACCAGGCACTGCTCATCACGAGGCCAATACCATCCCTACAGTCAAGCATGGTGGTGGCAGCATCATGCTATGGGGATGTTTTTCAGCAGCAGGAACTGCCAGACTAGTCAGGATAGAGGGAAAGATGAATGCAGCAATGTACAGAGACATCCTGGATGAAAACCTACTCCATAGCGCTCTTGACCTCAGACTGGGGCGACGGTTCATTTTTCAGCAGGACAACGATCCGAAGCACACAGCCAAGATCTCAAAGGAGTGGCTTCAGGACCACTCTGTGAATGTCCTGGAGTGGCCCAGCCAGAGCCCAGACTTGAATCCGATTGAACATCTCTGGAGAGATCTGAAAATGGCTGTGCACAGACGTCTCCCATCCAACCTGATGGAGCTTCAGAGGTACTGCAAAGAAGAATGGGCAAAACTGCCTAAAGAGAGGTGTGCCAAGCTTGTGGCATCATATTCAAAAAGACTTGAGGCTGTAGTTGCTGCCAAGGGTGGTTCTACAAAGTATTAAGCAAAGGCTGTGAATACTTATGTAAATATGATTTCTTTGTTTTTTAATTTTAATAAATTTTCAGAACTCTCAAGAAAACTTTTTTCACATGGTCATAATGGGGTATTTTGTGTAGGATTTTGAGGAAAGAGATTAATTTAATACAATTTGGAATAAGGCTGTAACCTAACAAAATGTGGAAAAAGTGAAGCGCTGTGAATACTTTCCGGATGCACTGTACATCAGTCCTAAAAGCACAGTCACAAAGAGCCTGTTAAAAAGCCACATTCAGACTATGCTTTTGTTAGCAAAATTCCATTCATATCAATTTCAATGGACATCAGGCAAATTTGCTCTTAAATGCGAATAACTTTTGTTAGCAAAACTTTACAAGCAGCTCAATTTTGGTGAATGTTAACATATTTCATGTCCCCAACTAATTGCGCACCTGCTATGAAAACCCTGCACATTAAACTATACATATTGGGTATTTTTCCTTTCTATACTTTCGCTGTTAAACCAAACAAATTAGGACAATGTCTGCAAGTGCAAAAATAAATTCTTTGTTCTTTATAAAATGGTCAGACCATTATAATGTGTAGCCTACTTTCACTATGGAAAAGCTAAAGGAGGGCTTTACCCAAACAGCTGAATACAACTTTCTTTCCTATTTGACGCCCTTGATTTTGCCTGATCTGGTAACTGTGTGTGGAGCCAGAGGCTTGTCAGTTCTGCCAATATTTATGGAGGCCAATTTGTCATGTTGGTTGTCACCATGCCAACAACATGTTGCAGTGAAAGTTAGAAAGAAACAAGCAGAGGCCAGAGAATCTCATTTTGTCTTCGAGACTTTATTAATACTATATGTGTTGAAATTAATTTATTGATATCTGTATAAATTATACATTAATCATGATCATAATTAGAAACTGATCACATGTTCACATAAAAATTACTTGTTTTATAAGGACTACTGGGAAAAAATATTAAATATAAATGAAATGTAGGCACTGAGAAAAAATCTAAACCAGTGGTTCTCAAATATGGTACTTATACCACTGGTGGTATGCAAAAGCATTCCAAGGAAAATCTGCTGTATCCAAACAAAAATAATGAAAATATCTCAAGTTTATCTATAATATATCTATAATCTGTTTCTGTGTTTATGTAATTAGTTTGGATTTTGTGCTTAATAAAATTACTGTGTCCGTTCAGCACCTACAACTGTTTCACTACTCAGTATTTTTGAGTTGTCTCAGTACCATTTTCAGTTATTAAAAAATATGGCCACAAAAAAGTTGAGTACAGTGTTTTATTGGCTGCAACAGCTGGTACTAATCTTGATACAGATGGAATAGTTAATGCTTGCAAGCACTGAGCAGCAGTCACAAGTTGGTACCATGCTAGGTTGTCTAGGTTTGAGTACTTCCAAAATAAATAATGTAAATGTAAGTGAAGTTCCAATGCAAACAATGCATTAGTTATTGCAACAAATTTCTAGGAGATAAGATGCATTTTCTAAAAGAAGTACAAGGGTTCCGATATTTTTGGCCATGACTGTTCAGGTGCACTGTTTAGGAAAAGGGGGAAAGAAGAGGAGGTATAAAAAACAGAAAAGACAAAGGTTTGCAGTTGCTGTGTCATTTCTTTATGAGTATAAGTAATATTATCATGCATGTAACGGCTGAAGGGTTCGCCCAGGGTACCATACAAGCTAGAACTTATTATTGTTATTGCAGCAAAATAATGAAAGCACTAACTCAGGAGACGTGTGAAAATGTCACTTTCCACATCAGTACATACAGGCTTTCATATCAGTATGCACATACTGATTCAGAAATCGTATACTTCACGTCAACACCTAATAAAAGTGTTTAGATCTATCAAATCAGAGCAGCGACAACAACAGAGTATAAACAGCATTCTGCTTGAGGATGAGTATATTTTTTAAAAAAGTGCATGAATGAGTCATGGCATAATAAATCATAGAATTCAACAGAGAAAACACAAGAAACAGAAACCTCTTCCAGCCAGCAGGACATACACGCTGTACTGCCCTGGAGGCGGTCTCACTGGGTCCAACATTTCTTTCATTCTTTCTTTGATTTTGGATGTTAGCAGAAATGGCTGGAGGGTACTGACTGTCACTACAACAACACAATCAGGAATGTGATCAGGTTATGAATAATAATGTCCTGAGTGGTTGATACTTGAATAAAATGTCAACAACTGTCTCAGCAGTACCCAGGCAGAATGCTTGGTGTGTTTTGCTTCTCATTTTGTTTTTCATCAATTTTAACTTCATCTCTGCACTGGGATTCTGACAACCCAGCTAAAAAGGGAAGAAGTTCAAACATAAAGGGATCCCACGTCTCAGACTAATAACCATAACTGCATAAAGCGCTGTCTGTCTGGAACAATGGGGTTGAGATCGAAATCTACGCAGTTTATTATTCATGCCTACCTAGTCAGCATATATTATCATTCGAATCACCATGGGACATCCAAATATAACTTCAACATATCATCAGTGTCATATCAAAACCTACCACCTTTATTTTTTTTCTTCTACCTTCTGCAAATACCATGTTACACTGTGTAAACATTTTTTGATGAACAAACCAATAGTAATGGTCCAAAATCACTTGGATTTGGTTTCATTAACATACATTATGCATGTTATGCAATGACATTTAGGCAAATGTAAAGGTGAATGAAGCCTTGTTGAGCTGCATCAATTCTAAGATGCAAAGCAATTTGCAATTCTGCATTGGTGCACAAAATGCCCTAATGGATTTTTTTTATTGGCTCATAAGCATCTCATAGGTGTTAAACAGAAGTGACAGAAGTACACAAATACTATACCATTTAGTAAACAATATAAAAGTGCACACTCCTAAATGTTCTTAAAGGAAAAAAAGGAAAGCCAGTAAAGCTTCAAAAATACAAAATTACATTACTTAAGTAGAAATTTTGGTTATCTATACTTTACTGGAGTAATTACTTTTACTTCTACTCCTTACATTTTTACCCAATTATCTGTACTTTCTACTCATTACATTTAAAAAATAGCCTCGTTACTCCTATTTAATTTCGGTTTGTCATCATTTAAAAAAAAAAAAACTATATAGATCAATCGCTTCATCCGGAAAGCTACCATTCATTCTTACACCCTATTGGTTTGCAAGCGATCCATCAGACCTACACGTCACCTCCAGCAAGGACATAACAGTATTTAGCCTAGTATGAAGATGTCCGTGGCGGAGACTCAAGAGAACACGAGTGAAACGTCCCGACTAAGCCCCACATTTACCTTCCATTTTTCCCTTCAGTTTTTATACCATTGCAATACTTATAGGCAACTACTCATCATATTTTCTGCTCCATGAAACACATTAATGCTCAGTAGTGCACATGCTGCTTTAATATATTTGATATTACTAAAATGCATTCATTTTCAATTGGCAGATATGCAGCTGAAACAGGCAGCCTAGTGCATCCCAACATTTTTCAACATTTACATTTTAATAGAACATTATAGTCAGTATGGCTTTTAGAAAAATGTTTTTTGGGGAGTGCACTATAGACCCCTGAGGCACAGTCTAAGCTTTTGGCCTTTGTTTTCCTTACATAAAAAAAAGGTAAAGGTGCATGTATTTGTCACTGTACAGTGAAATGTGTCCTCCGCATTTAACCCATCTGTGGTAGTGAACACACACACACACACACACACACACACACACACTAGTGAACTAGGGGCAGTGAGTACACACACACCCAGAGCGGTGGGCAGCCAACTCCAGCGCTCGGGGAGCAGAGAGGGTAAAGGGCCTTGCTCAAGGGCCCAACAGTGGCAGCTTGCCAAGCCCGGGAATCGAACCCACAACCCTGTTATCAATAGCCTGGCGCTTTTTTTTTTTTTACTTTTACTTTTATACTTTAAGCAGTTTTGAAACCAGTACTTTCACAGTTTTACTTGAGTAAAAGATACTTCAACGTCTATAGAAGCATTTTAAAACCCTAGTATCTACACTTCTACCTGAGTAATGAACGTGAATACTTTTGACACCTTTGTTGTCAGCTCTTATACCCTGAACATGTGATTAATAGTCTGTTTCTTCTTTTCACTCAGACCTTATTTTGAACATATTTACTGAAATCTGTTTTAGTATTTATTGGCATCATAATTTTATCAAATCTGGCATCAATGATCCACTCATGTTTAACTGTGTTGGCAGGGTGGTCAGTTGGTGGTCAGAGTCTGTCAATTAACTGTCAGTGTGGTTCATCACATCAGATTAAGATCAGTTAAATAATTTCACAAAGATAATTTTGGAAACGACTTAAATCCAATTAGATCATTTTTTTCACACAAACCAAAAAAGGTCAAATAAAATTAGTACTGAAAGTACTGAAAAAATAAAAGCTCAACAGACTCCTAACAGGCTAAGAGACTAATAAGAGTGTAATTATTTACTGAAGCATTAGGGGGGTGACCTGACATCCTCTTTTCCCAAACATGTTCTCTTTTTGAAAATTGCAGCAGTATGTTTAAATTGGACAAAATCTCAGGGATGTTGCATTGATTTCACTTCTGCATTTGGGTCTACACATTTTGTGCACAGATTTTTAAACATGCCTGTTTAAGTTCAGCCTTCTGCCCAATATTGGTCTACTTCTACATCTTCATGCATCCACTAGTCAAACTGCTTGAGTTCCTCCTCCCTATTTTTTATACATTGGCATGGAAAAAAAAAAAAGGTAATGTTTTAAAGAGAAAAACTTTGCCTTTTTATTTTTTTTACCTGTGATTTGGCCATATAGGCGATTAAAGATATTTAACTCCCTCCTACATACACACTGCCACAACTTGGGCCTACTTGAAGCCACCCAGTCTCAACATCCTAACCACAATGAATGCTTGTGTGTCCCCACTGTCCTCTTTTTTAAAAACCAAAATATGTCACACTAATTAACTGTAAAACCAAACTAAGTTTAAAAAAAAATGTTACCTGAATGGCATCAGTAGCTTCCATGTAGTGTTTAGAGATTTCTCTCCTCTCCTAGACGCAATGTTTGCCAGGCATATGTTAATAAATTTGGGTGTTAGCCAGTTTTAGGCAAGTCTGCACACATTAATCACTACATGCAGCTATGAGGATAGTTCTCTTCTGATGCTTCAATGCTGATGCTGATGTACGCGCCAGCATGGGCATTCTGACTGTCCTGTGACACATTGCTCCAGTGGGATAGTCCGTTCATTGTCCTTGTGCCTTGATAATCCTGATATCCAACATCCTGTAGGGGGTTTGTGTCTCCTCAGACCACTGTCAGTAGGTCATCACTACTGCTGACTGGGAGCACCCCACAAGCAGAGTTGCTGAAGTATTTTCTGACCAAATAACAAGCATTTTTTTTTCTGAAAGGGGCTTAAAGAAACCTTCCAGTGTCTTGTTTAATAACCATATAAGAATCTGAGATGTGCAGTTGTAGGCAGCTTACATACACAGTGAAGTAGCTGGTAGCTTCTCTATTCCCACATAAAAAGGGTTTGTTTACCAGCACTCATTGGATTGAGCAACACACAGCACAATGAAAAAAAAGTACAAAACTTATTCGAAAAAAATGATCATGGATTCACACGTCAGGAATGTCTCTTTCATACATTTCTAAACAAATTCCATCAGTTCACACATAAGTTGTTACAAACACAAGTATGTAACATAAGTAAGTTATTGAGAGGTGTAGCCACTTTGCCAATGTCTGTAAGAATAGCCTTGAATAGCTGAGAGGAAATAGGTAAAGATGGTCCAGAAAGAACCAACAAGGCACAGACCTCTCATGTACTGGAAGCTGCTGGAACACCACAGCTACATCGACATGGACTGAGAGGCTGCCATCCAAGAAAGAATCCCCTTCTCCAAAATGCTCCAGCTCAACCAATGTTTGCAGCTGACCACATGGACAAAACAAAGCCTTCTGGTCAGAGGAGATAAAGATGTATGGGGAATAGAGGTGTGCGATTTGAGAACACTGTTCTGTGAAGTATGGTGGTGGTAGCAGCTCTGGTGACGTTTTGAAAATGGTATATTGCACAAAGTAGATGAAATAATGAAGGAGGACTACCTCGTCATTCTTCAGGATAATCTCAAACTATCAGCTAAACAGTTAAACTTGAACACAACTGGGTGTTCCAACAGGACAACAGGCTAACATTACAGAAGTTTAAATTTAAATTAAAGTCAAATTCTACCAATTCTGCCAAGGGGAGTGAATTCTGCCTGATAGCATTCTAGGTGTACTGTATGTATAATTGTGACCCTGTGTTGATTTTAGGACACCCCGCCCTCGTTTTAATGTTTCTGTTAAAGAGTATATATTATAATTAAGTCCCAATATAGGCATTGCATTCTTATCTGTACTGACTTATCTGTACTTATCTGAGTGTATGTAAATGTAATTAGATTTTTTACAAAAACCTTGTATCTGCAGTTTTTTCATGTTTCACTTCCTGACAAAATTTGAATCTGGTAGTTGTTCTTTACATTGTGTTAAAATATCATAATGAATGGTCCAACATAAATGCTCCAAAATGACAAGAAACGTTTTCCTTTTACACTTCTTTTTCACTGAACAGTTTTCCTCCTTCTCCTGGAAAAGCTGCCATTTTGGAGATAAGGTTTTTGCGTAACAGTGACATGATAACAATTAACTGGCTGTTTAAGGAGTAGCCTCCATCTGAATACGCTGCCAATACATCATAATGCCGAATTAATCCCTCTTAAAGTATTAACGTTATCTGTATTCTTGAGCCCAAAGGCACTATGCATGTGTTCAAGTGTCAAGCAGTGAACTCAGTGAAGGAAACCTCACTGCAATGTCATGAGCTTTTATGTATAGATTTAGTTCACTTGATGCTTGTTTTTTTCCCTATGGAGCGAAACCCTTTTAAGTGAATTGAGCGATACCACTCTCTGTGGGCAGGGCTGGGTAGGCCCAGGTTGCTGTGGCTGCTTATTTGTAGAACACGTTTGTGAGGGGTTTATAGAAGGCTGTCAGATTCTAGCACTGACACTGTACTGTAGAGAACACAACACTAAAGATTCTCTGCCTTTCAGAGGTAATCAATTATTTTGTAGCCATCTGTAGTCTAATGGTCAACATAATGGTAACACAATTTCGATGTGTTAGTGTGTATTTACAAAAAATGTCAGTTTCTGTAAATTAGCCTCTATAATAAAAGTACTCTTAAGTATCGGAAAAGTGTCTAAATTATCATCTGGTGAACAACAAAAAAAAGAATAGCGCTGCTTGAGGAAGGCAATGGCAGGAAGAACCCCCATCCAAAATAAAGGGGACAACCCAGTATCAAATAGTCAGGGGTCACACACCATTATTAAAAATAAAATACAGTTAGCTTGGTAGATACTGGTCTGATTATTGGCGCTATTAGTTGATGATAGGTTAGTTTGTAGAAGTTATGATTAGATTTTTTGGGAATCTTTCCACAAAGATGTACCAAACTGTATTTGGGCAGTATCTGCATACAACATAGTGTTTCTTAAAAGCCTGTGTGATAGATTTGTGCCATGTCTCACTTTGGAGGAACAGTGCTGCATTAAACTATTGGCCACAGGGTCGGATCATCAGGCCAAGTGGACAGGCTGACGAGAAATCAATATTATTGGGTTATTGGGCCAAACACAGCGTCACAATTGCAGGTCAGTATCAACAAGTTCAGTCACTCCTGCAGCGTACTATTAACAACAAACCTGCCTCCAGGCTTAACCGGCTTTGTCGCACAGCACAACCAATTGAATCTGAGAAAAAAAAGAAAGTAATATTTTAAAGAAATTAACATTACCTGAATTTGATCACTGTTTAGTAACTTATATTGAACCAGTTCTAGAAAATCATGTATTTTTGTAAACTATATTGTATAACTATGCATGTTTAACAGTGCATCCAGCAATAAAGACAAGTTGGTGAGTTTTTTTTTTTAATAGTGAAACATTATTATATAACATTCTAGATTTAGATAGAAATTACAGCTTAACACATTTGCTATTTATAACATTTTATTTGGGGAAAGATTTACATATGTACATAAAAAATATGTACAAAAGCCATGAAAATACATGACTATTTTTTTTAATACCCATGAACACAGATAGGGAACTGAATACCAAGATCTGCTGGAATATTTGGATAACCACAACCATTCCTATTATAGGCTTGGCAAGTTAAATATGACTATTATAAACTTGTCATTACACCATACCTGGAAATATGTAAAATAGATGCTATTTGTCCCAAAAGGTTCAGTGGAATTTGACTGCAAAATTCATAAACAAAAACGTTATCCCCACTGGTCTTGTCATTTTGTGAATCCACCCTTGATATCAGCAATCAGCGTCTGACATCAAAAACCCATTTTGGCTGCTCTACTAGAAAGAACTGAGAAACAAAAACCAATATACTTACAAAAGCTTTACATCAAAATAATGTCTTTGCAACCCAAATAATACATTTTCATGGATTTTCATTAAAGGCAAAATGTAACCTAAATAAAGTGATTTTCATATAAAATGGCAAAGAGGTCAATCAGTCAAGCAGACAGTTACATAATTTAAGTTTCATCATGGCACTATTTTAATGTCTTCATAGCACAAGATTATTATTCTCTCGCTTATTCTCTGATAAATCAGTGTTTTTGCTCAGTTGCTATGTTTTAGTGTAGTTATAATGGCCAGCAGTCCTGCTGTAAATGCTACGGATTATAAAAAAAGGTACTGACAAAACCACAAACGGCTTAGGGTTTGGCGTTTTCAGGCAGGGGATAGAATCACATACATACTGAACACTATTATCGCCCACTCATTCTGACTGTATCAAACAGCTTTCAGCACTGTGCTCACAAAAAAGGAGGAAAAACAAAGAACTCTCCAGATGTGAGAGCTTCATTAACAAATATTGCATTCCTTATGCAGCATTACGTTAAATTAAATATCCATATATATTCTTTCATTTTGCATCAGTAAAAGAAGAGCAGGACAAAAGTAGAGTATTGACACAAAAGGATCAGTCTAGCTATACTGTATACATAGCACATGCAGTAAGTGACTGGTGAATGCTAACAGGTTCACAGGACACAAATAGGACAAGAAAAACAAAAAACAAAAACAAAACAAAAAAAAACCCCAAACAAAAAACAAAGAAAAAGTATGGAATACCAAAAACAGTTATGTTAACAACTGATAAATGATTGCCTTTTGCAATACAATCAGCCATCATTCTTAACGGAAACACAGGGCCATTATTTATAAATCAAGTAATATTATTTTTAAGCGATATATATTCATAATCAACAGTCCACTTTTTTCATCTTTTTTGGGCTGCACATCCAACAAAAGGCTCATCTCATTTATGAAAAAGTGCATTTAGATTTACATGCTTCTGTCTGCCAAACTGAAGCACACATGGAGATGTAAGGCTCCAGATGTCTATGACTATTTATTCGTTCACCCCAATAATCCAATTCAACCAGATCATGTTCACACCAGCACTTCTCTCACCAGCAATCCGGCCTGGAGTTTTACCTGGCTACTTTCAACAGGCATTCCTGGAAAACAAAAGAGGGAAAAGTATATATACTGCTGCCAGAAGTCTGAAGACAATGTGCTTTCTTTGTATATTTTCATTTTTGCATTACTTTACAATTACTTTAGAAATAAACCCATGCAAGTCTTGTTAACATGAAACAGTTATTTTGGTAAAACTATATATTCTGCTTTAGCACCCATTTCTAAGTTCATATTTAGGAGGTGTCTTATTTTTATGATTAGTAGACCCTCATAGAAAAAACATTTGTTTAAAAACCTGACATTATTCACAAGGTATAGCTTGTAGAGATATTTCATTTATGTAGAGAAATTTTATTGCAAACAAAGAGCAGGTGCACGTTTATATTAAAAACATTAAGTACCTTCAACTCTTTTTTTTTGTTTGGTTTAGTGCTGCCAATTAACCCATCTGTTCATAGCTCCCCCTAGCCCTGGCAATGCTCCGGACACTAAGAGGATTAGGATACCGGTCTCCTCCAATATGTGTAAAGCCAGCCCATATTTTTTCAAAAATGCCACTGATGCAGCATTGCCAGGCAGCCAACACGCTCAAAGTAAAGCGCCAGATTCCCAGCTCCACCGCACCAGCTAACAGACGCCTGTGCCAGACAACATTTTATAGCGTTGAGGGGAGAAGACACCATCTACCCACGTCCAATTGTGCTTAACTGTGCTCTTTCTGACTCTCTGCCACTGATGGCAAAGCGGAGAAGTACCTTAAAAACTTTTGATGAGCAGTGCATGTTCAATCACTCTCTGGTAATGCACCATACCTTCTATTCCCTAGGTCCAGGTTCGCTGCTCTGCGGGTCTTCATTCTTCACCTCAGCATTGGAAATCTGCAGACTGCGTGTAACTGGACCACTCACTCTCTCCCGCATCCTTTTGGAGAAGCGCTCCTCCTTCTTGGTCTGGACCTGCAATTTGGCCTCAGGCTCCTTCTTTGGGACCACATCTTTACCAACACGGGGGGCTTTTGTAGCTGTCCGTGCTGCTGGATCAGTCGCAATAGTCGGTGACGAGGAGGTGGAAGTTGCAGGTTGAACGTTACTCTTTCTGCCCTTCTTGCTTTTGGGTGCAGTGTTGTCTGTATTGGAGGAACTGGAGGCAGGCCTTTTGGCACGAACCTGAGACATCCCTGTTTTTCCTTTGCTAGCTGGCGTAACTTCATTCTCTATAGGTTCTGAGCTCCGTGCACGCGTTTTCCCCAGAGGTCGTCCCTTCATGCCTGTTTCAGATTCTTGTTTGATTTCAGCGTCCGTGGCTCGACGCCGAAGATTCATATTTTTGTCTTTGAGCGTTAGCGCTCCTTTCTTTTTCTTAGCAACTGGTTTCTGAGGACAACTGCATGCAACATGCTTAGAAAGGCTGGCAGGATACGTAAATTCACGATTGCAATATGGGCATACATTGATGGGATGTTCTTCCTCCTTAACCTGAACAGAAACTTTCTTTACAGAAGCAGCAACGGCAGCCTTATTTTTCTGAGATATCGCCTTCTGTACAAGCTGGTTTTTCTTTTTGTTCAAGGCAGTCATCTTCATCTTGGAGGGCATCTCCTGGTTGAAATTAAGCCTTTTGGGCTGACCCATCCTTCGGAAGGCATTCTGCCCTCCGGTGGCCATTGCGGTGGTTGAAATCACACCATTCTGAGGCTGTTTTACTATTTGCCTCAGAGGAATGGGGTTTTTCTTGGGAGTGTACCGCCTCTTATCACTAGCATTGGCACAAGCTAAGATGTGTTTGTGCAGTTCAGGCATGTTGTCAAAACTGTTGCCACACTTTGTGCACCTGATCGCTGTACTGAATGTCTGTGGGATGTTGTGGGTGGTGAAGTTAGTCGCAGAAGCAACAGTGCCAGCAGGTGTTCGGTTGTGGTAGGGGAAGGGTGGAGGCTTGAAGCTGGGGTAGTGTTGATTAATGCCAAGGCGCACATCTGGGCCTTTAGGCTTTCCAGCCTCTGAGGCCATTATCTTTATTGTAGTGTACAGCTCTTCTGTGGGATCTTCTTGCCCAACTAGATCATCACTGTCTTCCTTCTTAATGTCATTAACATCACATACCTCAGAAGAAGAATCCTGAGAGACAACATCTACAGTTGTGTCAGGGGCTGAATGCAAGGAATTTTTCTCAACATTTGCCTGAGCAGGATCAGTGTAATTCTGAGGCCTGAGCTTGCCATTTTCAACAGAAGTGTGAGCACAGCTCTGGCCGGGATGCAGGTCGCTCTGGTGTTGCTGGAGGTTACAAAGGTAAGCAAACTCCTTGGAACAGACAGAGCAAATGTAAATTCTCCCAACTCCGTGGAGAGAGGAGCGATGCTCCAGCAGGGATGAAGCATTTCCAAATAACTGCACACAAAATTCACACTTGAAAGGCCATTCTACAGCATGTTGCATGATATGGCTGCTAAGTTCTTTAATTGATTGGAAAGGCTGCTCGCAGACATTACAAACAAAGCTCTTTGTAAAGGTCTCTTGCTCTGATGTCTCTGCATCATCAGAAGATTTTACTGTGGTTCTAGGGGAGATTGATGAGGAAATGGTGTCAGTGTTGGCCATCTTACCCACCTTTTCAAGCATTACATGCTCATTAATGACTACAGTATTATCAGCCAATGGCCCAACAGTAGAGGACGAAGGAGAGGGTGAGTCCATGTTAGAAGTGAAGTGTACAGGAGAATTAGAGGTTTGTGGTTTTTGACATCCCTCAATTTTAATGTTGAGGTCTGGAGGGAAACTTTCATCAAAGGAATTACTTTGGCTGTCTTCAGAGTCAGTATACCTTTCACAGGAAGAAACGGCATAATTTGCATTTTTTAGCAAGTGAAGCTTAGAATCAGAGGGTGAGCCCTTAAGTAGTGTTTCAGATTTTGAAAAGGAATCTGCTTTACAATGTCTTTTTGTGTCCTGAGGACTTTGAGGCAGTGCATTAGTCATGGGGTCTAACTGCTTAGCAGTTTGGTTCAAGTCTTTCATGTTAAGATTTACCATATCATGGCACGTTTCCATTACATCTGAGGACTCTGACATTTCCTCTAGCGGGTGGTCAATGGGTTTGGGAGACAATTTAGGAAAAGTATCTGGAGACTGAGTGAGTGGAGGAGGTGAAGGGACGGAGGGCAAAACAGGAGGCGGAGGTGTAGAAGATGCCAGGCTGGAGGATGATGGAGAAGAAGGATTAATAGTAACAGGTGTCAGAGAGGGAGGAGAAGACGATTCACAAGGAGGGTTTTCTGAATTTCCTGAACAAGGACTAGCAGGTGATACACCTGTGACACTGCCAGGAGATGAGTTAGCATCTGGGCTTTCAAGACCTATAGAGCCTTCCTCTCCTGCTAGGCTTAAGCCAGCATACTCATTCATTAGTACTTTCTCCAACATGCTGGTATTGGGCTTCTTTCTTTTAACATGGGGTGGTAAGGACATGTTTGCTTTTGTCTCATGTTGGGTTGCACCCTTACGATGCATGCTTAAATCCAGCACAGACTCACCAGACCCTTTGCTTAAGTTGCTGTCTTTTTTGCAAACAGCACTGGAAAGATCAAGAGGCTGCTGATTGCATGAATTGCCTCCACTTATTGAAGCAGACCAGTCCTTTCCAGAGGGACTCACAGAGTCCCTCTGATCATTGCTGGGTGAACTCCAGGACTGGATAGTACAATGGCTTTCAACCTTTGGCACCTTAAGAGTAGATGAATCCCCTGTTTCAATGTTTGACGTTTCAGGGCTAAGTGAGGAGCTGCTTTGTACAAGGGTAGGAGGGGAGGCAGTCCTTCTTTTAAATCTCCCTTGAGCAGCAGGCAAGGAAGTTACGGAAAGTGGGGTAGTCAATCTATGGCTATCTGCAATTAAAGCAAGAGTTGGTTTCTGACTGTCCTGGGTCTGAAGAAGCTGTTTCAATTTAGGAGAGAGATAGACGGTTTTCTCCTTTTGAAAAGCCAAGGTCTCTGTGGACTGTGGGAAGACGTTGCCTACCAATAAGGGTGACTGAGAGGAAGTACAGGACGAAGAGCCAGCAGATGACAGAGTTTCAGATTCCATTTTCACAGTAGGAAGAAGTGGTGGGGTAGAAGTTCTCCTTTTCGGAACCAACTGAGCTGTAACTGAAACCTCTTTTGCAGGCGAAGGCTGCGTTTCAACTTTAAGTGCCTGACTGATTTGGTTGGGATTCAAGATGACCGTGTCAAGGCCAAACAGTGCGGCAGTACTTGAGTCAACCTCTATCACTTCACAGCTGCTAACAGTGTTTGTGGACAAGATCTTTCCATCTATGTATAGGCTGAGGTTCTCTGAGATGTTTTTAGAAATGTCAACCATGCCCTCCTCTCGTTCTCCCTCATCCTCTGTGTCAACACTGGGTACGTAGATAGGTGGTGGGCTGGCATTTGGAGATGCCTTCTGGAGTGCTGTGACTGGATCTTGCTCAAGTTGTTGGGATGGCATGTCCTGTAGGAGAATACCTTTCCTTCGAACACCTTTCGGCATAAGATGGCGTTCATGAATCCTGCGCTGGTGCCTGCGCATGTTTGTATGAGTGCCAAAGGCCTTGTTGCAATATTTGCATGGGTGTAATTCTTTTGATTCCCCATTCTCATCTAAAACGAAAGTGTGTTCAGGCTCCACTCCAGCATCTTTAGTTGAAGCATCTGAACCTGGCTGAGGCGGACCATTTTGAGAACTCATGATAGTAGGGCTTGGAGAGGTCACACAATCAGAGACAGGCGGAGAGTCATTAAGTCTAGAGGGACTGAGGGGAAAAGCTGTTCCTGCAAGAGAACCAGGTCTTTTCAGACTTTTACTTCCATTCTCATGCCTTCTTTCGTGCCTGCGCCTGCCTACTTGTGATCCAAATGGCTTGGTGCAGTATTTGCATTTGAAGGTGTGTGTCTGGTGGTTTGCGATCGTGTGAATATGAGTGTGGCGCTCTAGACCTTGTTTGGTGGAGAAATGGCGCTCACAGTGCTGGCAAGGGTGGTTTCCATTTCCACCCTGTGCATCATCCTCAAAGTCAGGATCCCCCTCTGCGTCTAATTCGGGAGACATTACAGAGGACACACACTCAACTTCACGCAAAGGACTCACAGAGCTTTCCTTGACAAGGCTGCCAGGAATTAACTGTGGGTTAGGCTGTTCTTTCCTGTCTGCTGACTCTGCCTCAGCAGGGTGCTCTGGGCTTTTCTGTGGCTGAGGCAGCTCCATTTCTCTGTGATCTAATTCCTCGCCCTCCCTTTGCTCCATCTCTTTGGTAAGAACCTGAGATGGATATGAGTCCTTGGTGTCTGTGGAGGATGAATGAGATTCTTCAGTCTCCTGGGCTGGCTCTAAAAATGCAGAGGGTCTATCTTCCTCCTTATTTACCCCTAAATGAATGCAGAAAATAATTTTCAGTTAGCAGGCAAAAATATTCACATCACACTTTTAACCCCCTAATTTTTTTATGTTTTATTATTTCATTAATATAATAGTCTTATTATTCAAATAAAATATGTTGATGTGCCTGTATGTGTGTCCACATACAGGTCCTGCATTTGTTTCCCCATCTTTTCATTTTTCAAATTTTCACCATTCCAAATTTCTACCACTAGCTATGAATCCCTCATCACAGGATGCCACCGGTGAGGATGAAAGCCGACGTGTGCTTCCTCTGAATCAAATGAATTAAGCTACCACACTTCCTTCAAACAGGTACAAATGCAAAATCATATGTACATCACCAATATCAGTGCTAACCTCTAGTTGTGTCACATTAGCTTAGACACCTGCACTGCACTAACATTGTGCTGAGTGACGAACTCAATGAACTCACAAAGATGGGGAGAACACTTAGACAGTGCCATTCAGATGGCACACCTATGCGTTGTGTGACCGATTCAAATGATATCTAAAACTTAAAAAAAATTTTGCAATGATATACATGTTCTAAATACAATCTTAGAAACAAATTATACTCAGAGACTGACTAAAAATAACCAACCTTCCTCTGAGTCACGCATCTCAAAGACTGTAGATTTAGTTGCACTTGATGGCTTGTCCTCAGATAATCTTCCCAAACCAGCCTGTCTGGCTTTTTCCAAAAGCTTCTTTTTTGCTGAGGACAGAAAATATTACACCACTTTTAATAAAGAACAATATTTGTTTGTAAAAAAACAAAATAAAAACAAAGATCCACAACAAGAAAGGCACACTTACTGGTCCACTGCTTAATCTTTTCATGGTTAGGCTTAGTATTATTCTATAATATAGTACTAAGTGATAAGTGACAATCTAAATTATTATAGGAATGAGGCATTTAAATGTGGGGAGATTAGGATTTTCAATAAACAACAAGGGTTACAGCATTTCACCAGCAAAACCACACCTGCAACATAAAAGAATGCTGCAATCTACTTTACACCCAATGCAACTAATCTTACCTGACCACAGCAATTACATGACTATATAACAACCATGATTACTAAGGAAATGTATGCTATATGTAGAAAAAAGGCAATTATTAAAATTATTTTTTAATGAAACATTGTGCAGCCCAAGGACATGAGCATAAAAGAACCTTATGGAGGTTAACAGTCAAGTATCTATGAAAGCTACATACCAAAGCATTAAACATAAGGTCATGTTAATAAAAGGAACACACTTCCTTTAAGGATTTCAGAAATAATATGTGTCAAGAGAACAGAGACTGTTACTATCAGTTGCTGCCACTGTGCCAAGGTCATCTGGCAGCATCCTATACAAAGCCTGATTCATAACACACACACACACACACACACACACACGCGCGCACACGCGCGCACACGCGCGCACACGCGCGCACACACACACACACACACACGCACAACCGACTCAAAGTCCGTCATCTGACTACACTTGTTAAATGCTCAATGTACTGCCAATTTATTCGGTCTTCAAGTAAGCAGCTAATAATACAGTCTTTTTGTTGAGCAGTCACTCGGGCATTCTTTTCTGTTCACTCCGCCATCAGGGTTACAAAACAAAACTAAAACAATACTAACCTAGACATAGGTTCGGCACATTCGGATTATAATTGCAGGTTAAAAATGCACAATATCATTTTAATCCAACAAACAAGCAACATTTTTTAAAGATTATATTTAGTCTCTGTCAAAATGGTAGCATTTAAGCAATGAAGGCTAATGCAAAGTTCAGGGCAGGGGTGACTAATATGACTATATTTTATGGGAGTAAACCGAATGCACCATAAGAAAATTAATTACATACAGTCTGTAAACCTCAACCACCAGTGTATAGTAACTGCATAGAAACAATTAGCTTACTGGGTAGCAGCCCATAATTCCATTATTCCTAGTTTGAATCTGCATTTAAATTTGTACTGCTGGTGCATTTCGTCTGTTTCAACATTTTAACAACCATTATGATACACATTCCATATTCATAGTTTACTGGCAAAACCTGAAGATATGATACTGATCACAAAACAGGGTAACAGTACAACATATTGTGAATGTGTTTTTGACTACTTTTAAATATTAATGTTCTTACACCCATTTTCAAATTCAGATGTTTTTGTATAGCAACTTTTACAACTGGTGTCACAAAGCAGCTTTACATGAATCCAGTAACAGGACAAGAGATCAACAACAAAACAAAACAAAAAAGACCCCCAGTGAGCAAGCAAAAGGTGACTGTGTCAAAAAAAAAAAAAACTCCCTGTGAGCTGGAGGCAGAAACCTTGGGAGGAACCAAGACTCATATCATAGTGGTAATGGCAAGATAGTCTATGGCAAATTTGTACTGTGAACTTACTATTTTCTCATCTCTTTTCAAAGACAAACTTTCAAATATTTTTGGGAAACTTTATACAGATAAGTATGCAAACAACTATTAACGAATGTGCTGTTGAGACTAATGCAAATGTGAAACATTTTAGGCCCAGCCTTTCCTTCCTCTAAGCACAAACTACAGCAGAGGCCAAATGGTACAGTGTTAGGACTGTAATTAGGACCAAAGAAAGGTGTAGCAATTGAATCCAGCAAGTGTAGATCCAGATGTCAGAACCTTTTAGAGTGAATCTGCTGGTCTCAGTGATTCCATTTTTAAACTGAACTGCATACAGCATATGTCCAACCAAGATCAGACCGACCGTGTGCAATAGCCTCTTCATTTTGTCTGCAGAACACATCCAGTGCGCTCTCTGACCTACAAAAAATGCTGCCAAGCTACAGTCATGTAGGTTACCTGCACAGGTTTGTGTTTCCTAGCATCATCATGAACTCAAAATCAAGTGCTTACTGGAGCGGATTCCAGTGATTTGAAGCAGGAAGAAAGAAAAATTAAACACTTGCCTATGATTTGTAGCTCATTGTAGGTAGTTATACAGTTTAACATATAGCAATTTAGCTATGTCAGTTATGCCTGTTTAGAAGAGTAGTCACTCAGTTGTCTTACCTGTTGCTTAATTTTAGATTATACGGTGTGAATAAGAAGAGAGAGTCTATAGAAGTGTTTAGATGGGGAACTACTGTATTCTTGGTGTATTTTATATGTTCCAATTTGTAATAATGAGTAGCATAAACAAATCCACCTGGGTTTGGCTAAACCTTGCAAAGTCATAAACCAGACGCTAAAGAAAATCATAATTTACGAACATTTACCCAGATTGTTTATCACTCTGCCGATCATAAATATTTACGCGTGTCAGATTCATAATCACTTTAATAAACAAGTCAACCCGTATGGTTATATTTTCTGCTGATCTCTCTGAGGAAAGGTCACTCATTGCTCTTCTTTAGTCCTTACTTAACAGGCCTGGCTAGGTCAATGAAACGCCACATGACTGTCTGTACGTGACAGGTCACACTGTTCATATGTTATTACACCATAATTATCACGGATCTGTTGCTCATTTCTCCTCGTTCTAATCTAAATCACTTTAATGTGATCGCATGCAGCAGTTATGAGATCAGCTAATGCGGCTAACGCTAGCTAGCTAACTGCCTGCTCAATTCGGAATCCAACACGGATTGCGGGCGTTTTGGGTATTTAAAATTCATTTAATCGCACTGTACCTTTCAGATGAATGTCTCTTTTGGTAATAAAGAGTGTATTTTACCTCGTTTCGCCCTTGGGGAGTGTTTTTTGCCTGAGCTGCTGCTCCTTTCTTCCTCCAGCGCGGCTGCTATCTCTGCGTTTTCTTCCCCATTGTACCACACCAGCAATTCTTTGCCCGGTTCGATTGGCTGCGAGGTTGCGATGAAGTCGAGGACATCCAATCACAAGAGACCTTGTTGGTTAGTGATGTGAACACACTACACAGGCCTGTCAGGCGTTAACTGGTAAACTCGTCTTGAGCTGCACACAAGTGACTGTCAATTTTACTAAATGATCTCAAGTATCTCAAGATTGATCTTCTACTGTCGTTTGTATTTTTAATGCATTAATAAAAAAATGTAGATGGGTTGGAGGCTTCATACCCTCAACACTTTGTAGTAAATAGCCCTGTTGATTTCCAGGGGAAACAGGTTCTGCTCTTGAGACGAACGTGCCCAGTTCACATACCGCAGCCAGTTTCCCTTCATGGGGTCAGTGGCATCCACACACATCCATCCCCGAGTTGGGAAATAGACCTAAAGGTGGCCAAAATGTTTTGAACGATTATAAGGCAGTTCAGCAAATGTAAATGCATACAACATATCTGCTTTTGTATTAGCTATATTTTTACGTTTTTAATGCTATTTGAATGTAAAACATTATTTATTTAAATGAGGAAAACAGAAAAAACACTAACAAAGTTCTGCAACAGTCAACACAAGCCATTAGAAATGCATTGGTGCACCGTAGATATTATAAAGGTCTTAAACTACAGTGGTAGTGTAGGATACTTGTCTTTTAGAAATGATTAAATCAGACAAAAAAAAAAAGACAAATGTAGTAGTTTAATGTTTTGAATGTAGCATTTGCAAAAGGACATATATTGGAAATGGGTACAATGCCAGTTTACTGTAATGAAGCAAAAAATACTATTCAGGGGGCAAAATATTTGAGCGGGGGGAGGGGTGGGTGGTTATTGTCCTGTGTAATTCTGGCACCAGTTACTGTAAAACTCTTGTCATGTGTGGCTCTCTGTGGCTTCAGAGCTGAATCTTCTGGTTTCCCTTTAGGTGGTCCACTATGCTGATTGCTCACTATGTCTATTGAGTAGTATACTAGAACAAGCATATTCTGTTTTTTTCCCTGTAAGCAGTTTGACACGCACTCAAAGCTGAATTACAGGATTATGTACTGCAGGCAGTTTCCATATGACACCCAATAAAGTCACTGCTGATCATATACACTCTCCAAGCACTTTAAGAACACCTATACATCCCAGCAATTATAAAGTCATCTGGCAGTTGGGAAACACAAATATTGCATATATGGACCAACTACTTCAACTTTTTCAAAATGTTGCAGCCAGGGTCCTTACTAAAACTAGAAAATGTGACCATTTCAGTCTAGTTCTATCAGCACTTCATTGGCTGCCTGTTAAATTCCATATTGAATACAAAATTCTTCTATTAACATACAAAGCCCTACATGGCCTCGCTCCTGAGTACCTGCGAGATCTTATTACATATTATCTCAGGGTACTGGCTTTAAGTAGTTTTTAAAACCTCAGCAAGTGGAAGAGCCTTTTCTAATCAAGTCCCCAAACTCCTAACCTTCCAGATAATGTTTGGACTCAATCTTTTTTTCTAGGCTGAAAACTCATCTGTTTAGTTTTGCTTTTGGTAATTAATGTTTCCCTTTAGATAAAGGTTGTAGGTCCAGGGGTTCACAGACACAGGTAATTGTAGTATGCTGAGATGCTGGAGCCGTCATCTCGCTGCTTGCACGCAATCATTTAGTTTTGTGGACGGTGGAGCAGATGGACGCTAGCATTTCAGGGTGCTCCTGTGTCTGTGTTATTTTCTGGTTCTCTCCTTTTAATTAGGCTGTTATAGTCAGACCTGCCGGAGTCATCAAGCACACTCTGATACTGCTCAACATTCTTTGCTCTCTATAAAGCCATTCAGATCTAACTCTATCTTTTTACTTTCTACCTCAAATGCCTTGAGGAGCCTGTGTTATTTAAATGTCAGATATTTAGTTTGGTTTGCTGATTGTTGAAGTGAATTGTATCACCATAACCAGATCCAAAGAGCTCTCAGATGCCTTCAGCAAGAAAGTTGCAGACATATTTGAGGAAACCCTTGCTGTTGAAAGAAACCTTAAGGCAAGACCTAAGTTTGTCATAGAACTAGAGACAAAGACCAGGACTTACGGAACAATGTGCTTTAGGTAAATTAATCCAAAGTTTCATGATTTGGACACAGTAACAGAAGACATGTTTGGTGCACATGAACCCATAAGAACGAAGAATGTGGAAATGTCATGATTTGGGGCCACTTTGCAGCAACAGGGCTTAGCAAGCTCTCCAACTTTTATTCCATTAACTTTTATTCACTTCATAGTATCAGAGGGCACTCGAGGAAAATGTAAGACCATCGGCCTAAAAACTAAATGAAAGCATCACATTGCGGAAAAAATTCTGCATGGTCTCTTTGTTCTAGTCCATGTCAGAGACTGATAGACAGTTATAGTAAATGGCTAATTTAAGTTATTTCAGCCAAGGGGGAAATACCAGATATTAACGCATAGTGGAAAAGATAAACATATCTTTTTCCTCATAAGAAAATTACTTTTCAATTATTCACATTTTATATATTTTTTTAAAAGACAGAACCCCATCTCTCAATATTGTTCAAGTACAGATAAACTGTCCATATGTTTAAATACAGTGTATCACAAAAGTGAGTACACCCCTCACATTTCTGCAGATATTTAAGTATATATTTTCATGGGATAACACTGACAAAATGACACTTTGACACAATGAAAAGTAGTCTGAGTGCAGCTTGTAAATTTACAGACATTTTCCCTCAAAATAACTCAATATACAGTCATTAATGTCTAAACCACCGGCAACGAAAGTGAGTACACCCCTTAGTGAAAGTTCCTGAAGTGTCAATATTTTGTGTGGCCACCATTATTTTCCAGAGACTGCCTTAACTCTCCTGGGCATGGAGATCTGTTCTGAGTGGACCTTGCTCTTTTAAAACGCTGGATGATCTTGGCCACTGTGCTGCAGCTCAGTTTCAGGGTGTTGGCAATCTTCTTGTAGCCTTGGCCATCTTCATGTACCGTAACAATTTGTCTTTTAAGATCCTCAGAGAGTTCTTTGCCATGAGGTGCCATGTTGGAAGTCCAGTGACCAGTATGAGAGAGTGTGAGAGCTGTACTACAAAACTGAACAAACCTGCTCCCTATGCACACTTGAGACCTAGTAATACTAACAAGTCATATGACATTCTGGAGGTAAAATGACAAGCAGTGCTCAATTTGGACATTTAGGGGTGTTGCCGGTGGTTCAGACATTAATGGCTGTATATTGAGTTATTTTGAGGGAAGAATAAATTTACACTGTTATATAAGCTGCACACAGACTACTTTTCATTGTGTCAAAGTGTCATTTTGTCAGTGTTGTCCCATGAAAAGATATACTTACATATCTGCGGAAATGTGAAGGGTGTACTCACTTTTGTGATACACTGTATGTATTAAAACATTAAGGTTTACATGGTGTGTCCTAACTTCTTAGGAACCACAGGACTGCACACACACAGTTATATATGACAATGTTGGGCACTCTTGGCTCATTTTAAATTTGAGAAGTAGTAAATATAGCCTTCAGCTATATTTACTACTTCAGTTCTAGCAGAGAGCTTGTTTAAAGTGTATTCACATATTTTGTATGATGCTTAGGTATGTGAGGGCCATTCCAAAAGTTTTAGTTTGTCTCAGATAGTCCATGGTGGTTTTGAGATACCGTTTTACATTATCCTTTTGGAGAAGCCATCTATTGTACTCTCCATCCATACACTATTGCCAGTGCCACTGGCTGCAACACAACCCCAAAGCAGGCTCCATTTATAAAATGCAGTATTTTTTTTCCCCTCCAAACACAGTATGACCAAATGTTTGTGGATACACATTTTAATAAATTCATGCAGCTATTTTAAGTTGCACCCACTGCTGACACAGATGTGCAAATGCACACACACAGCTTGTCCAGTCCTTGTAGAGAGGTACTGCCAACAAAATAGGACTTTTTGGAGCAGATAAACATGAACCTATTGACCATGATGGTGATCATCCAACATCCTGACTTCAACCAACGTTCTCACTGAATGTAATCAAATCCACACAGCAATGCTCCATAATCTAGTAGAAAGCTTTTTCTGTGACAGTAAAGACAGTTAAACGCTTTCTTTTATACCATTTTTTTCAAAAGAAACAATGAATGAGCAGGTGTCCCTTTTATCTATATATTTTGTTCATATAGTGCATAATTGCTGACTGTTTGACTTAATCAGTCCACAACAGTTGGCCAGATGAGTTTTGTGACAAAAATCACATAAGGTTTTTTCAGAAATTTGTTCCTTAACAACCACTTCTTTTTAATATTCCACACTGTGGGAACTGCAAGATGAAAACATTTAGCTCTCTTCTTATAGCCTTCCCCTGCTTAGTGGGAATCAATTACTTTCATCTTTAAACTGTCGTTAGCTTACGTTTGATGAGTATTGGTGCAAGGTTTGAAGAGGATCTGTCGAGCTTGGAATGTTGATTTCACAGTTTATAATTACAATTGGTGACATGCCTCAGGCCTGATTTACTAATCAAAAAAAGTTTCATGTTTGATTAGCTACTTTTCAAAGACAAAGTGTGCATATGTGTGTCACATTACTGCTTAGGGCAGTTTCAGCCTACCTCCCACATGTAAACATTGCTGGTCACTTGAGACCTCTTCTTCCTTTCTCCTACGAAAGGGCCAAACCTCTTGCCTTTAGGAATTAGGTTAGATGCCCAGACACCTGTAGAGTGCAACACATGCAGAGAAATGATCTACTTTTACCCTTCTGGGACCAAGCCTTACACTTTCAATGGTCTTTGCAAGACGCATATCTTGAGCAACTTAATTTAAATGTGTCACAGAAGTAGGTCAATGTGGATTTTAGGAGTCTTGCCCAATGACACACAAAATTAAGTATATATGGTGTTCTGTCAGACTGGCAAGTAAGCTCTAGCTCAGCTGCATCATGTAAGATTTGACATGTATTTAACACATAGCCATGCTCAACAGAAGGAATTCCGAATTGCACGTCCTAACCTTAAAATACTGTGTTGTGACCTGAAGCAGCATATTTAAGCAAGACATCCACAAGTACACAACATAACCACTGCACAAGAGGGAACAGTTCAGAATATATCAACACTGCATAACACTAACCAGCAGCTAAAAAGAGATTGAATGAAGCTGATTAAAATAAGTTCCATAATGACCACAACTATCTGAAGCACTTGATCAGTAGTATTACACTGCAGAATACAGTTCTGTGCAAAGGTTTTTGTAACTTTTATGGTAGGTGTACTTATTAAGCTCAGCACAAAACATTGATTCCAGCAGCATAAGTGACGTTAAAATTAAATATATTACTTTCATACAATAATATTTAACATATGGCAGTGCTTAATGGGTACACTCTGCACCCTTAAAGCACACCCCAAATACACCCACAACAATACATCTGGTTAAAAATAGTGAAAATTAGTCTAAAACTAGTCTAAAAATATGAAAAATTATTGACATAATAGACAATAAAGTACCAAACCATTAAAATCAACGAAGCAACAGAGCCACTAAAATAGATGCAATATTTAATTCACTGTGGAGTGTCTTTCAAAGTAATTGCGACATAGTAGTATCTAAGTAATAGTATTACCAAGATAGATCATTTGTAAATTAATTTTGTGACAATTCCTACATTTTCATTATATATATTTTGCATAGTATTCCTAGCCTAACTACGTTTAGGATAGTTAAGCAACTGTAATAATGCAAAATAGGGGAAACAAATATACAAAGATGGCAAAAACATCAAAACCTTAAAACCACAATCCATATGGTTAAAATGGTCCAGTCTCCTTTAACCTCCTTATCTGCACAGAGGAGAATAACTTGAAACTTGCTGAGAGAGAAGAGGTGAGAAACGTATTGAGAGAGAGAAAAAAGCTGATAATTTCCGAGTGACTTTAATAGTTTAATAGTATGAAAAGTTTATGTAGTTCATGTAGGACTGTATGTTTTTCCTTTGAATCCTTTGTTTCAGGTTAATCAAAGGGTGAACTAATATGAAGAGCAGGTTCTACCTAAATTATTTGGCAGTTTTCTTCTTCCAAAGAAGAGTTTCAGGTGCTGCCATCTCTGTACTGACATGTACGATGTATGGCCACAAATACTAACAAATGTTTAAAACCAAACCCAAATAAACATGCTTGATACATTATATTGCAGACCAATGAAGAGAACATGCCTCATATGGTAAAAGAGACTTACCTATACGGTTTGGATTGACAGCGGATGGGCTCAGGCTCATGCTGTCTGGAAGCCCTCTCCACACATGGTCTGGAATATCATCCAATGTTTCATACACCCCTCCAGATACAGCCATTATCACCTTAAAAAGAAACAAAAAACATACATACATATACATAAACACACACACACACACACACACACACACACACACACATATATATATAAAATGTTTCGTTACATCTAAAGATTGTGTCCTACCTGAAGACTTCATTCAAGCTCCACAGACTACCTATTACAGAAGTTCTGTAAAAGAGCAAGACAGGAGCTATAGTTAATGAGAAGAAAAGATTTTTTCTTCTCAGAATATTCGTTGATATCGACCCAATACCAAAGGACATACTGATCTCTTGACATAAAATTTTAGAGAAAGCAAGAATGCATCCAATTTATTCCTCATTTCATCTCATTACTAAAGCCATTTCCAACAGCAGGTAACAAGAGGAATTGACAGGTAACAATGTGGAATTGACTACCAACTGTTGTGGTCAAGTATTTCCACATCCCTTTTATGTACCTAAACAAAGTACATGCACTTCTCTACAGCCATCAGTGACATCATTACCCAATCTAAGACCCAATGTTGTTTTAAAACATACCATTTCATTTCCCTGGCCATACAGTTATTTTGGAATAAATACTGTGCATCATATCATATTGAACTTTCTCACAGCATATTATATTGATTGTGTTGAGACTAGCTAGTTATGGACTGTACTTACACCCCTACATTCCATGTCCATATGGAAATAAAACTGCAAATGCAGACGGTTTAAAATGAGATATTTATGAGGTCCAACAAAGCAAAACATATCCACCTGTTCAGCCTATAGCATTTTAGTTCCACATTTACATTCAACCCTCCTGGTATGTTGCAGGTCAAACTGACCCTTCGTTAAGTTTAAAATACAGGGCAAATATTTTTATTTATACCAATATTGATAGTAATTAAATGTACAAACGTATAAAATTAAATAATATTTCATTTCTGGAGCATGAAACCTTCTGCTGGGCTTAATGTAATTAACATGTAAAAGGAAAATAACCTTTTTTAATGTACATTAATATATTTTTTTCTTACACACATACTTTTCCAGTGAAGACAGATAGAATGGATAAAATATCAACTTGAACATGAACTGTAAATTATCATAAGTAAATCAGGGTTCGTAAGGAGGAGATTTTAAATACACTACATATTGATTATATTTAGAATAATTGAGCTATTAAGATATACTACTTTTTGCACTATAGTGGTTTTTACAACTGGTGCGGTCCTAAAGCAACTTTACAGAATCAGAAATCAGTAAAAGACAAGAAATCAACATCATCTTCATAAGAAGACATGAAAACCTAAGACCCCCAGTGAGCAGCCAAAGGCAGCAGTGAAAAACTCCCTCAGAGCTGAAGGAAGAAACATTGGGAGGAACCAAGACTCACACGGGTGAAGCTATCCTGGAAACATGATTGTAGTTCCTTGCAGCTGAACATAACAGAGGGATAAGTTATGTGAACTGCAGGAATGCAGGCTGAAACAGAACATTTCCATTTCCATGTTTCATTACAATCATGTAACATTTCTACCACTTTCACAAGAAGATTTGTCTTGCGTTGTCTGCATTTATTATTTTTTCATCCGAAACCTTGATAGAACTGATAAAAGAGGAGGAAACAAACACCCTATTGAACAAATTACCCAGCTAATTGAGAGACGTTGTGAGTGTTGCTTTGTGAAAATTTCCCAGGTGTTTTAATCTCTAAGGGCAATGAGCTAAGCACCGCTGACCAAAACGTTGTATTATGTAGACAAACTGCAGATGCTGCTCATTACTACAGGGACACTCCCTGTCACAGAAGCTATTATCATGGGTATTACAGTCATTACACACACTATCTAACATTACCCCAGTGTCAGACCACATACTAAAATAAGTCCCAGCTGTCTGCTTTAACATCTGTAACTTCTTCCAACTGACTCCTACAGACACATACTACAGCAAATCTTATTACAGCTTTGGAATCGTAAGTAGGGCAACACAATATGAACAGATCCAGATCACAAAGTAAAGCATGCTGCTGTCATAACGAAGGTACATAAATGCTAAAATAACTCCAAAACGGTAACTTTCACATTAACACACATATATATATATATATATATATATATATATATATATATATATATAATTAATGTTAAATGAAGAACTTCAAGAATATCAAGTTATTCTGGACTATTCCTTTTGGGCCAAATGCAACAAGTATTTACTCCTCCAGCATGGTAAACTGGTGAAATTTGACTCGATTCAATATTTATCAGGTCAGAAAATAGAAACTTTTTAGAAGAAGAAAGAGAAAAGATTCTAGAGATTAAATTAGTAATTCTGGATCAACTTTATTAAGGGACCTGAGCAATGGTCCGATATTGGCCGATATTGCAGTTAGTGAAGAATGGACAGAACAGTGTTCTTTGTCCACCTGGAGACAAGGTTTAATAATTGTCCACAGCTTCTAAATCTCACCCACAACCGACAGCTGTTCTTTACACTGGTATGAGTAATCTATTGTCTTGAAGTGCTACACAACCATCTGACCTGTGGAAACAAGCCTGTAATACTCTGTTTTACCAACCTCATCTTGGTCATATCTGTGACAAGTACCACTATAAAACACTGAAACAGCATTAGCTTCCATTTCAGTCTGTTCATAAGAACACGTTCAATGTTCTTTAATAAACACAGGGAAACAAATCTAAAATGACTGTGTGGAAACTGAACATATGCTATAGACGCAGCAGAAACAAGTTAGGTTGAAGTATTCCTTTAACAGGAGGAGTTGCCAAGAAATGGCGATTTTCCCCACAGTAGATGAAAAGACAAGTCTGCTGATGAGGAGCAAAACTGTCAACAGTGCTGGACGGCTGTTAAAGAGAATAAGAGAAAATTGTGCAGACAGCGTGACGCACGCAGAGGCGCTCTGATGGGATGCGGTTACGCAAGTCTGGAGGTCAAAGACAGCTGCTGCTGGTTCTCTCTCTCTCTCTCTCTCACTCACAAGAACAAGACTAAATTGATAAAAGATAGTGATGCACTGCATTTACCTGATGCATATGTTATTTCCACATTACAGGGAGCACATCAGGGAAAAACATGAAAAATTCTACATTTATATATATAGTTTTATATAGTATGAAAACATTTTCAAAAACAGCATACTGAAATCACTCTCCCTTTTCAAATGCAAATACAAAACCAGAAACTTATAAATGATAATCTGGGCTAATCTGCTGTTTAAATGACCAAAGGATGCATATACTACACCATACTTTCCTCATAAAATGGACTATTAATCTCAAAGCTTTTAATCTTCTGCTGCTGATGCACTCCATGTACCCATGATTGAGTATAATAAATGATACAAATCTGGTAAATCTGTCATGGAAAATGAAAAAAGTGTGAATTTTCCTTTTCAAATGTATTGTTTGTATCAAGTAGCAAAAAAGTAGAATTGAATGACATTTGCTGTGGCGTGGATATTGTGCACATTGTGATAGTGATGCTGAAATGATGTCTGTTGCTCTAAAAAAAAAACCTTCAATATCAATTTTGAAGGCTTGGATGTACGTAGTTATACGTACACTTTTTATAAAGTGGTAATCCTAATAAAGGTCAATAAATGAACCCGTCTTGTGACATTACTCATTAAATCCACAAAGCATCCAGAACGTTCCATTTCACACCAGGGCTGGTCCAATCTCCCTCAGCATCTGAGGGAAAACTAATGATTTTTTTTTTTAAGATTATAAAACATAAATGGATTCAAATGTGATTTTCTTAATTCTGCATCTTTTGTTGTTTGATGGCCAGAGTGGACAAAGAAAAAGAAGCAAGCCGGAACAGCTTTACTGACTACTACACACAGCTATAGTCACCAGATATGACACAATTAGGAGGTTGAGACCTAAATAATCCTAATATTATAGAACTGAATGTAAGTGAACATGTGTTCATAGCTGTAACCCTCTAGCAAAGCCCCCCAAAATAAACTAAAGACAAATGAGTGTTGCTCAAACTGCACACGCGTTTGGAGGCTCTGAAACCTGAGATGTTGCTGAAAGGTTTTTCCTCAACACCAGACTGATCCCACAAAACACACAGATCATTCTGGACGGACGGCCAGCATGTCCAAAGCCTTGGCTCTGTCTCTGTATCTTCACTTTTCTAAAGACAAAAATAAGCAGTTATCCCACAGCAGCGTTTACCTCAAGCAGTCAGCGTTTACTCTGAGGCGGTTCGGATTGGAGAGGAAGAAAAACTTTTATTTTTGTGGAAGGTTTTTTTGCCTAGGTTTAGCCCACATCGCTAGAAGCTGGCAGGACTCTCGTTTTTATTGTTGTCCTGCTCTACTGAGTGGAACTGAGCACCGCTTTGTAAACGCACACTGAAGGCTTTCTGCTGGCTGCCCTCAAATAACAGCGAAAGTCGCCGTGCTTTTCTCACCTCTACACTTACCTGTTGTTTCGGCCGGTACTGAGAAGGGAAGGTGCTTTTTTTTGGGTCTACCTGCCTCTCAATGTGCTGAAAATGGCGGATGGAGAGCCGAGCTGGGAGCTTCCCCAGTGGAGCATTGAGAGAGAGAAAGAGAAAGAGAGGGAGAGAGACGTAGAAAGAGAGAGAGAGAGAGAGAGAGAGAGAGGTTAGCAGCCCATCAGCATGGGGCACCAGGGCAAATAGGGCAACAGGGCTCAAGTGCAACCCGGGACTCCACGGATTAACACGATTCAGCAGGTCTTGCTAGATTTCCTGTTGAACTATTTCTCACTCTTAGATCAAGTGGATTTTCAGCAGTGCTCTGATAGACAGACAGATTCAACTTCATCTTTCCTCACCGCAACCAGAAGTGCAAAGAGTACCACTGTGCAGAGGACAGGAGCACGATGTGCAATAACTGTGTATATGTACACACACACACACACACACACACACACCCCACACACACCACATATATCCCAGAATAAAAAAAAATAAATTGTGGAAACGTGATTTACGTGTAATTCACAGTTTTCCTCCTATATAGCATCATTTATAGGCCATGATATAATAAAAACAAATAATATGAATAACCACCGTAATATTTATAACTCTTTTTATATTGCACACATGTTTTCAATCATATCTCATAGTGATTGATATACCATACATTCATTATACTAATATCTGCATTGTTATTATTATTCATAATAATATATTTGTGCAAACAACAGTAATAATAATAATAATAATTATTATTATTATTAGTAATAATGTCAACAGTTAAGAAATTAAGAAATAGTAAATACAACCTCTGCATTTCAGGACATTCAAAATCTGAAGCACCAATGTGGCATGTGAAAAAGTTTGGGCATCCTCTGCATTGTAAAGCCTCAGACATTGATTAGTAGTTGAATCATATTTCCAAGCTTACTAACCTTGTATAGCACTCAAACTTTGAGCTCCTCTAAGCAACTGAAATGACTGAAAATGCATTTTCAGCTTGTGATTTCTACAGAGCTGTTATTAAGTAATTTGGGAAGTGTGGAGATCAAGATAAGGTCTGGAAGTTCATCAAAGTTTAGTCAAGGGGATGATGCAAGTGTGCGGTCTTGCTTGCACAAACATAATCTTAAGTGTCAAAAGAAAGAAACCTTACTGGCGACCATATCACAAAGTACAACATTTGGAGTATGCTTCAGAACATCTAGAGACGCCAGATTTTTGAGTTTTGAAAACAAAAGTCACAATCAGAAAACTTTAAAAAACATGTTGTAACTTGTTGTAATTTGGGGTTGTGTTGCTGCTAGTGGCATTGGCAAAATTGCACAGGCAATGGAAGAAAGGATTCCACAAAATAACAACAAATCCTGCATGCATTTGGTCAAACCATCTATAAATGTCTGAAGCTAAAAAGATGGCTTTTATGACAAAGCAATGTTTCAAAATATACCTAAAAACCCACCGTTTATTATCAGAAGAGACACAGATTGAAGCTTTTGGAATGGCCTTCACAATCTCCTGACCAAAACATCCTAGAAACCAAGCCAGAATATCTAGTGCCCTTCTGCAAAAAAACAGTGGAGGAAAAATCCTTTAAGCTGCTACAAAAAGCCTTTTCAAACTGGACCTTAGCGTTTGCTGGACATATTGTTTTATGATAGATAGATAGATAACAGTGGCTTTTTCCCCTAACATCTCAATTTACAAAACCTAACTAAATGGGTCTTGGGCTTAGGGTGCCCACACTCTTGCATTTGACCATATATGAGGTTTTACACCTTACACAGTGCAGTGTAGGTCAAACGGGTCATGAAATAAAGGTTCCTGCAGCTAATTAATGCATGATATGTCCTGTCAAGAGTCATTTAATGGCCTGTATAAAAAACAAATAGTCTGTTGTAACCCTTAGTAATTAATGTCACACAGACTAGGCATGCAAAATTAATAAAGGTGTACAACACAGCTGTTTATTGCATTACATAGGTTTTTAGTCATTCTTTTCATTATAAAGAAATGAACATACCTGACTAAAAACCACAGCACACATTTGAACTTGCTGAGTGTGTTTATACCCTATGACCATTGGAGGGCAGTGTTGCCTGCTGACAGGAGCCTGTTTTATTTACCACATGATCCTTTTCATTCAACCACAAGAGCTATTGCAGAGTTATTAAACATCCTAAGAAAACACTCCACTGCTGAATATTTCTAAAATTAGGCTCACCAGCTGGCAGGATGTGTGCATTAATATAAACTGTCATTTAGAAATCAATAGGCATTTGATTATAATAAATACCATTTCTTTAATTCCTGGTATTCATGCATTTTTCCAATTCAAGGCAATTGACTGATTGATTACTAACAGAAATGTATTTAAAGATGTTTGCTACCAAATCTGCCTAACTAATTTTCATTCAGTACTAGATCTTATCTAGATATTAGAATGTGCATCATACACGTGACTGACCAATCACAGGATGGAGCAGATACATTTCTTAGCCACATAGCTTAATCAAACTCTTGTTGAATAGATGTGAAGCCTACATCCATGTTCCACAAAGACACACACACAAAGACGCTGCTGACACCCCTGAATCACAGAGACTCTTGCCTAAGATTTCTATTAGAAAGTTTCTGTATTGAGGCCAGAGTCACTTCTCTTGGCTCTGCAGTCTCACGTGTTTACACATGGAAACATCTGCTTTTCTTAATTACAGGCACACCACACACATGTGCTACACATTGGCCTTCTCCTGGGAATGTCCTGTTCTTGCCTCAACACACTGTCCATGTGGGTGGATGTTTACATTGCTAACCATGAAACCATGTGCTTTCCAGTAGAGCTACTGAACATTGTTTTTTGGCAGGCATTTAACACCAAAAACATTAAAAGTAATTAGTGAGGAACCTGTAACACATACAGTTGTGGTTGGAAGTTTAAATACAGTCATCATGGACATAAATGTCATTGGGCTTTCAAAGATTTGGTCTTTTGACAGGATTCATTGGATTGACCAATGTACAGTACAATGGGAAAGTCCAAGAAGCTCAGTTCCCATCTGAAAAGTAACTGAAAAATTTGATGATCAAAAAAAAAAAGTTATGAACCACAAAGACACATGCTAGCTATGACCTGGAAGGCGAGTTTTACATTGCCATGGATTAAGAAAAAAAAACTCAGACTCTAAATTGTATATTTTATATTTATATTTTTATATTATATTATACAGATTTATATTCTGCTAAGAAGAGTGGTCAAATATCCAGAATTCTGACAAAAGGTGCAAATTACGAAGGACATATAAGGTGTGCTGTATGTATGTATTTAACCATGTATGTGTAATACAGGATATATGATCCTGTGCTAGTCTCAAAACCTGAACTCCAAAGAAAAAATAAACTTGTACACAAAATTCATGTTTTTTTTTCTGTTAAAGATGTAAGTTGTATTCTTATTCTGTCTTAGAAAAATGAACAGTTATAGAAATAAATGAAATCCCACTGTAGGTATGAGTGTCCATGAGCGTATGTAAACTTCTGTTCACTGTACTCTACGTTACTCTGTAATCTGATATATTGCCAAACACAAAAAACATACCTGTAGATATCAATGATATGTGATATAATGGTATATGGTTTAACAATATTTGTTGATATACTGTTATGGATGACTCCACAACAGGGGCATCATTTGTATCCTACTGATATTACATGATTCTACATTTACAAGTATGTACTGTATGTAAAGGTAGAATTCATTGTAAACACAGGTAAACATAGGTTTAAACACATAAAGATAGGTTCTTCAGAGGTTTCAGATAAATATTTAACCTTCAAACATGACTTAAACCCACAACACATTTATAATTTATACATTCTGAGTAGAATCAACCGGCCACAACACCTCCCCTGCAACTTCTACAGGTGCACTTTGCCGAGCATCCTGACAAGCTGCATCACTGCTACTGAACACAAGGCCCCACCCAGTAATTCACCACAGCTACCCTCCCATCCATACAGAACCTCTACAAAAGAGGAAAGAGGAAAGCCATCAACATCTTCTGTTAACCCCACACACCCCAGCCACTTCCTGTTTCAACCCCTTCCATCCGGAAAGAAGTACAGGAACATCAGAACCAGAGCCATCAGATTCAAGTACATTTTTTTTCAGTGTGCTGAACTGGTCACACCAGCAACACCAACCACAACCTGAACACACACACATACAGACTGCAAATGATCACTCTGAACCTCCTAGTTCACTCATCATATCCATACTGTGCTCCACACTCCGAGGGCCATGGCAGTGTAGTGTATTCCACTTCATGGCTAAAATGTGAACTCAAATAGTGATTGGAGAGTGTTTTAAGAAGTGCCTATGTGTCCAGGATGTACACCTTATCTCACAATACCAGACTGTTGAGAATGTTTGTGTGTTCTATATGTTGGCTTTTACACTTCCTGTCTCTTTTGAAAAACAACCCGTGAGTATATAAGCTAAAGCTCAGAGAACATATTCGGAGATCTCCTGATTGGCATTGAGCGATCTCACAGACTGCCATGGAGTCTGATTAAGACGCTTGAAACGTCTTTGTAATAAACCTTTCTCAAATACAAGAAGACAGCGTCAACAGAGTCTCCTCCTTCATCCACACAACATCACTAAAGAAATAAACTACAGCAGCATTGCTAGTGCTAGGGGGAACTGTTGAGTTTCTCCTCCAGCAATGTGACTGGCTCCTAGGTCAAGTATGTGACATTGTATACCTTATCATGTTCATTATCATCAGGTTCTTCAACAGCCTGAATATCCTTATTAGACTTCAGTGAACACTGTATTCTGTATGTGAAAACACTCTCACACTGTCTAGAACATGTGCTGTGACAGAACCAAAAGGTTGTTAGTGGAAGCAAATGGATTCTTCAACATCAGAATCCTTTGGTCAATCTGATGCCTGAGGATTTTGTAGGCATAAGATAAACTATGTCTTCTGGATTACTTGCCTTTTTTAATCATTTCAAAGGGACCTGCAGGAACAACTTCCCCTAACTAGCAACAGTTTCTTTAAAACCCGTTCCTTGTGTAACAGGGGCAATTTCTTAAAAAAAAAAAAAAAACGGGGATAAGGACTCTCTGCTGTCCTAGTTTCCTTTTCTGCGGTTTCAATTGGTTTATTAAGAGCAGTTCCTTAAGTGAGATGTATGTCTGTGTCCTGTAGAAAACGTTTTTTTGCAACTACAAGAACAGCAGACTTTGGTTCTTCTTTCTGAGCTCCTAATGTAAAAATGCAGGTTCTTCTGCTGCTGCATCTGCCAGGATCAATCTCATGAGTCCTCTTCTCATTACTTACATTTGGGATAGGTTTACACCCCCTACCTTTAGGGAACATGCCATCCTTTTCTGTGATACTACCATGGCCTCAGATTTTGACACAGCTCTCACATAGAGTACAAGCACCACACAGCTCACATTAGCAACATGGTCATACGTCTTCTCCAGGGCCACAGAACACATGTAGACTGGAATAGCGAACTCCCATACACCCCTACTTATCTGAGAGAGGGTGAAGAGTTGGTTCACCATTCCACAACCAGGATGAAATCTGCTCCTCTTGCAGGTTTTTCCGAATTCTTTTCAGTAAAACTTTGTTGGGGAGACTGAGAAAGGTGATGCCTCAATTGTGACGCCTTGATACTCTTTGGCCCCCTTTCTTCAATATGGCGACCACCATCCCAATTTGCTGTTGGGTTTTCCTCTCTGCAACACAATGTCGCAATGAGGCTACCCTGTCATCTACTGGAAAGAAAAGAAAACTCCTAATGTAAGGCTGTGGGAATTATGTACTTTTGGAGCTGATGCATAAAAAGGAACAGAAAAGGACAGAGTAAGTAGGTGAACTTTTATTATGGTGACAACAACCTTCCTCTTCAACCACCAGAGACCTTAAAGTGTAAATAGATTTTCATTGGCGACTGGCTAATGGATTGCTCCAGTGGTTTTCCAAATGAGCAAGTTAAGCTCTCCCACGATACTGTTCCACCACATAGGTGTGGAGATCTGTAAAATGCCCAGGGATACATTTGTAAAGGTGCGAAACTCATGGTAATGGTTGCGCTTCAAGAGAGGAATATACGTAGTCTGAGTGAAGTATGGCAGACTTGGTCTGTTGTAACTGCTCACTGAAACTGCTCACTGTGTGTGTTTTTGTCAACATTGTCTAAAGCTTTCAAGCATCAAAAATGTGAAAATCTCAATGAAAGCTATGAAAGTTTGACTGATGCCCTACAGTAGTGTATTAAGAAAGCATCCAGAGTGGATCAGAGTCTACAAGGCTTTTAAAACAAATGCAGTGGAAACGTTTGGGCATCCATAATCTACATTTGCTGTTACTGTTAATGGCAATTTCTGCCCTGCCAACTGTTTTTTACAGGACAGGGCAGTTCACGTACAATTTTGTGCTGAAGTATAAAGTTTGGAGGCGGAAGAGGGGAAATCTGGTCTGACAGTGAAAGAAAATCTAAATTTCATGCATAAATAATAATTATTATAGTATAATTATAGCAATTACCCTAAATTATCTTAGCCCAACACCTCACCCAGTAAAGTCTTTAAAAAAGTTTAATGTATATTTTACATCATTCATTTGCTAATTAAATTGTATTTGTGTTAGATATTCTAGTAATACCTACAAATTACTCCTGCTCTAGAATGGACTTGTATGCTGTAGCATTTAGATTTTCTTTCACTGTCAGACCAGATTTCTCTTCAGCCTCCAAACTTTATACTTCAGCACAAAATTGTACGTGAACTGCCCTTTACAGCCCTGTCCTGTAAAAACCAGCACAATTCACAAGGGCAGTTGGCAGGGCAGAAATCCGACAAACTTCTCTGTTGGAAAGACTGCACACTGAAAGTGAGTGAATGTGCTGGTATGTCTATAGCTGGGTGAGTGATCTTTTTGCACCTGTAATCAATAGAAGTGGAACAGAATAGAGTAGTTATTAAAGAAATCTCACAAACAACAAAAATTCCACAGTGAAGTTAACATATTTTATTTCTTTAAGTGCCATTCATGCATATGGGGGGTGGGGGTGGTATTGACGATCCTAATGACACTTCAGAGTTATGTTACAGCACTAAACCGATACAAAGAGTAGCTGTGTCAATTTTGTTGGACAGCAAAAGTAATAAACCGTGCAATAACCAAAAAAACAAACAAAACAAACAAAAACATAAAACAAACAAAAAAGGGAAAGTAAACAAAACAGCAAATACAAGAAACGACACAGACAAAGCAAACAGAAAATAAAGATTAAAATATAATATAAACATTAACACATTTAATGTTGAACCATAGTACAGATAAAAGGTAGTGTCACACAAAAAGCCAACGCATTTTCATCACATATATACAATATAGATATATACATACTGTATCACCCTTGGATTGGACAATAACAAAATACTCTTTATGCTTCTCCCTCTTCTTTCGTAGGTGAACCCAAAGCCCTTGCCTTGATCCCCCACCACCCCAGAGGAAAAAAGGACAATTGAAAAGACATATATTTACAATAAGCACAACACCACACCAACAATGAATAAAATAGGCCTCAAATACCAGAACTTGTTGGCAGTTTTCTCCCTTAAATGTAACAAGGCTTCTCACTCAGGCCCCTTTAATAGTAATCTCTCTGGCAGGTGCATCTCCACTCGCTTATACTAAAATGGAATTGTCTCTAAACAGTTACAACTTTCACACAACACTCGCACAAATGATGGGAGCAACCCTTTTTTCTTTTACATTTCTCTTTTTTTTTTTTGTTAATGAGAACTAACATGTTAGCTGTCTTAACACACCCCCTCAGCCCGGTTTGTCAGACTAGACCCATTTCCTGCTGCCCTTCAATTTCAGCTTGAAGTTTCCTCCATACATTTCTGTTCAAATGAATCATTTTCATAAACATATGTTCACAGTTCCTACAGAATCTTTACAACCTCAAACAAACAGTCCTTTTAAGGGCAGCACATGTGGACAGATTTTCTCCAGTGTGGTGTCGGTTGAATGTGTTCTGAGGGCATGGGTCATTCATTTACAGCATATCTTGACATGTACATCTGCATTTGCAGCTGTGCTTCTAAAGATCTGCTTCTTTTCAAAGTGACAAGCAAGCAGTTTAAAGCGCTTATAGAGGCTTTCTGGGTCTCAAAAGTGGGATATAAACACTGAAACAGTCTTTAACAAATAAGGCAGGATGAGCTGAGAAAAGAAAAATGATTATGGACACAGGAATCCTATTAAACAGGCAATGGATGCATACGGACACAGTGGAAGAAACGTAGTCTCTGGAAAGAAAAAAAAAAGAGGAGTAAACACTTGTTTAAGGATGAGCTTTTAATCAGGGCCATATCATAAAAAAGCTGGACTGATGAATCAGCCTCATTTTAAAAGCATGGCTCTAGACACTGTAGTACAAACAGAAAAAGAATAATAACTGAGTACAGTTATGTGCAAAGTTTCCTCCAAGACTACACTAAGCAGAGCAGGTATTAAAAATTGTAGGTAAATACTTTGACCCCGTTTACACCTATCCACTTCACATGAGAAGTATCTGGACTGCATCCTGATCAGATTTCAGCCACATGCATTTACATTTGAGAGTCAAACACGTCTCAGGTAAGTCTGGACTGTGTGGGACGGAATATGTAGATTCACTTGTTGCGCGTCATCTGTTACTGGTGTTCTGGAGGGGTTATGGCTGTAGAATGTGTTTTGGACGGACGGATGTGTTTACACTACTATGTGTCTCAAATGTGTCTCAGACCACCTCCTGAAGTCTTAGGTGTATGTACACTTGCATTTTAATGTGTCTTGGCCCTATCCAGATAAAATCCTGATACTCAGGATGCATGAAGTGACCAGGTGTAAACGGGGTCTTTGACAGCCAAAATCAGTGTGGCAACCGTTTTTACATCAATGAAACCCAGGGGTGTGGAAATGCAGAAAAAAATATAATAAATCATTTTCAAGATAAACAATCTGTATCAGGATAGTCTGTGTAATAAGTTAAAATGCACCAGCAGTGCAACATTTAGGCAAAGCTGTTAAAACTATGAGTACAATGAATTTCTTTTACATCACATATTCATACAAATACTCAATTGTGTATGAGAGTCAATTATGTTCTCTTAGACTCCTGGCAGACTCCTGAAACACACTCAGTTGAGATTTAAACATGATAAGGAAAGCTTAACGTGGCATAACTTATCATGACGACAATGTAGCAAGAGGAGCTCATACTCAGTTTTCGGTCTCTACTCCGGTTATCCAGCTGAAAGAGTGCCGTCTCAAGTGTGCAACGACCCTGATACGCATTTAAAAGAGCAGGTTGCTGAGTTTGAAATCATCATTACTAAAGGTAGACAGAAAAGTGTGGAAAGAGAACCCCCAATATATCATTAGTCGAAGGTATTTCAATATTGGTCTTCAACCACCAACCTTACAAAGACTATTGGTAGGATATGAGAATCATATTGTTTATATGCATATTTGTACTGTCTGAAAATTTTTAACATTCATATTCAAATAACATGTTTTGTTGATTTTGTAAGTAAAAGGTTAAAACAAGCACAGACAAGAAACTGCTTGTCAGACTAAGTGTATGTAATTACACAATTTTTGTAGCAGCTGCTTTATTGCTGAAAAAAATAAAACGATGTTTATTTTCTCTTCAAAAATAAAAAGGGACCTGGGACTGTGTGTGTGTGTATTCTATATACACATACACACAGTCTTATGCAAAGTTTGGGCACCCTTGGTTAAATGCTGCCGATTTTTTGTTGCTGATGTTAAAAAAATTACTTGATTAAAAGAATTACCCATCTCCAACAGAGATCACACCTCTGCACATTCTAAAGCATAATTATGGTTTATCTGCTCGATTTAACATTTTATGTGCAATTTACAACATAAATAAGAATTCTGTCTAAAATGTGCAGGCATTTTTAACTCTTGCTGACTTACTTTCACAAAATCAACAAAAATCACCCACACTTCGCATAAGACTGTGTGCATGCATATATGTAAAATAATCAATAATTTAAATTTGAAGCATGTATCAATACTCGGTTTGTAGACTCTGTAATACTGAAACTTTAAAAGCATGATTGTCAATAGGTCACGATAGTCACGATAACTCATTAATGAGCCATGATGATGTGCAATTACATGTCCATTAACAAGGCGGCTATTTTATTTATTCATTAAAGCAAAAAGCAAGCCGTGTTAATTTGGGAGCCGAGGAGTTAGAGACCAAAATCTATGGCTTGTCGTCAAATTCTTCTAAAACTGAACTCATTTACTGTGCTATACCCTGAAAACCCACGAACTGACTCACTAATCCACTGGTACGCCTCTAGATCTAACCTTTCCTCAAACATAAATCTACCTCTGTCAGATTTGTGCTTATTGATCTTAATAAATGATTGTGATCATAGTCAATAGTCCTAAATGAATAATATTGCACAAACACACACACACATCTGTTTTTTTGCTAACTGATCAAAGCGACTAAAATTTGCTAAAATAGACTGGGATAAATTGATATGCTTAGAGGTGTCTCTTCAAAGTTTTGTTAAGTCAAACTAGATCTTCGAATCAAAGATACTCAAAGCCAAAAAAAAACTTAGCTCTGAACTCAACTTTGGTGAACTCTGGCTCACAATCTTGCATCGTCCTGCATAAAATGAGTGCTTTGGCTGTGTTGTTCTGAAGGGGCATGGCTTTCTAAAATGAAGGATAGGCTCTTTTTAGCAGTGTTTGATATTTTACATTTACACAGATATTTATAAAAAAGGAATACAGTCAAGTCAAGAGAAAGGATTAGATGGTTGCTTTGTGCTTCTATTGTTTCATGGTTGGTCAATTTGTCCGCTTGCTAGTTTCCCATTACAACACTGCTGGCCAAAGTTGAAATAGCAAGTCACTGCTAAATTGCGAACTGCAGTAAATCATGACTTGTGAGAATACCCAATGGCTCATTCATAACTTACGATTGTAAATGTTTAAAGCAATTTTACTATTCTGTTTTTCTGATTACAGTCCAACCATATAGTTCCAAAAGCATCAATGCATTCTCTTTGCACAAAAGCCTTGTTGGGGGACTGAAACAGCAAGAAGTTTCATGTTGGCAGGTCCAGGGGTATAAAATATAGAAGACTCTTATAGCACGGTCCATTAAACAAATGTGCCTCAACACGGCTTAAATCCTTTTTCCTTCCCATCTTCTCAGCAGGGCCCTTCATAGCGTTTATTTATTTATTTATTTATTTATTTTTTGTCCATGCATGTAAAGCTGGCCTCTCCTAAATATATTTCCCATCTCCCCTCAGAACAGCCACTGGTTCTAAACAGTGCATGAGTTGAGTTGACCTTGGGTAGGTCAAATGGCAGGCTTTAAACAAAGCTAGCAAGTGCGACTGCAATGGGGGGAAAAAACAAAACTGTAGACAGTCATGCAGACATGAGTGTGCGGTGAGACAAATGAATGAAAGATTAATAATAATAATGAAAAATGTGAGATCTGAGTCTTTCACTTCCTGATGCACCATTTCATACCGTTTTACAAACTGTAAAGGACAGGGAGTATGATACATCGCGGACTGCAAAGATACACAGGTAAGTACAAATACTGCAGGTAATGTGGTTAAATTTACAAATGCCTTTTGAGCCATACTCATCATAAGAACGATTAACGGAGTAAAAGTTTGCTAGCACAGAGATAGGATTCAGGTGCTTGTATACTTTTGGCTGGTTTCAAAGACCCAGATTAAGCCTAAACCAAGACTAAAGTTAGTCCAGGACTAGGCTTATCCTATGTCAGGGAAAGCAGCCCTTTACAGAGTAAGGGCTCAGGTGATGTGTGGAGCACCAGAATTCACAGAGATAGACAGAGCCAGCAGAGGGAGTGAGCTGGGCAGTGTCACATGACCATGTCACACTGGCTGAGTGACTTTACCTGAAAAGCTTGCCTCCTGTATGAAAAGCGGCGTGCATTTTCAGAGGGAAAAATCACATAACGAATGAGAGCCAAGGGGAGAGAGAACAAGCCAAAATGTATCACTCTGAAAAAAAAAACTAAATAAAATAAAGTAAAACAAATAAAAATAAAAATCACACAACAGTTTAAGGGCAGGGAAGAGCTTGGCCTATGAGCAGATTTGCAGAAAGGCAGTTTGTTAGGACACAGAAAAAGGGAGGGTTGCCACGAAGAAAGGGTGGGGTTTTACATTTAACATGAACATGAGCTTACTTGTCCCTTGGACAAGTACAAATGCAATCACTTAAACATGTCCTAGTAAATGTGATTGTCTTCAAAGTAACTTTTTTTGTATCTTTTTTTCATTTCCTAAAAACACCATGACAACAGGAGTCTCTTTCAGCTCATTTAAAACGTCACCTGCATTTTTTTTCTTTTTCTTTCTTTTCTTTTTTTTTTTTTTTTTTTTGAAGCGCCCTGTTCCAATCTGCCTCCCGCCTTGGGGCTTGCAGACAGCTTGGGTCTAGCCCTCTCTCTTGTTCTCTCCCCCTCTTGAACTCCTCTCTTCCTCCATGCGTCTCTCTCGTTTTCCTGCACCACTCTTCTCCTCAATGAGGGCTAGACGATGGAGTCCCAGTCAAAGTCGTCCTGGATGTCGTCAGCTGGCATGCGCCGCATTTGAAAGTTTCCAGTAGCCATCATGTGCTGCTGGTTCATCTGCGCATGATGGCCTGAGGACAAGCATACAAACAACAAGTGAGCCTCAATGTGTATGCAAAACAAAACATGACCTACAATAGTTAAATCTATATGCATTTCCTAGCAACTAGTGTGTTGCACAATGTACTGAAAGTTCATGGTGAAGGGAGCTACACATTTGAAGACCTTAAGTCCTCTAAAAAGCTACTTCACACAAAGTTATAACATTAAATGCTAATGCCGGAGACGTTTTAAGACTGTTACATATTCAGGGAAGCTGTACCTGCAAACCACAGGCAAAATAACCCTTGAATAAGCAATTTGCATGATGCATTCTTTTACAAATGTCTGCAAAGAAATCGATCTTTAAGAAAATCCACTTTAAGCATTCCTGCAAGTAGGAGCACTAACAAGGGGCACTTAGCACAGCGGGGCTAATAGATGATCTGATACTGTTAATACTGATGATAAGCACTGTTAGTGAAATATGGATGTGTGACACCAAATTACCTCATTATGTCTCAAAATGTCTAATAGGTACGGTCCATGAAATTACCCATCTCTTACAGGCTTTACTACACATTACTACAATTTACATTAACATCCACGCAGCTGTGGAAACTGTATTTAATCACTATACAATACAAACACCACTACACAATGTGTAACTGTTTAAAAAAATAATTAATTGAAAAGGTGACAAAGAGAGAGATTAACCTGTCATGGTGCTGCCTGCACTGCCCATTGGAGGCATGTGTGGATATCCTGGAGGACCCATCATAGAGGACATGGTCTGTCTTGAGTCCATATACATATTTCCTAAAAATAAGAATGTTAGGGTCACTGACAGGTACAATGAGAACCATAAACACCAGTTAATGTCTACTAAAATGCTATTCTTCTATAACAGTTTGAGGGTCTGCTTTCAGGCACAGATTCCAGTCTTTGTCACATCTCACAGATGTTCTAGTGAGTCGAAGACTCAATCTGTGTTTACAAACTCTTCTAGACAGGGCCATTTAAACTTTTGGTGATGGTTCAGCAAAAGTCAAATGTAAACAATTTTCTCTAACTCCGAAATGTAGATGTTTGGCATCCAAAGAATGTTTCTTTGCATTTGCACTTCATTTACAAGTCTAATAATCATTGGTGGGGCATAGGCTTTCTCGTGAGTCTGTCCATTAAATATGTCTTGGCTGATAAGCTAGATTTGAGGGGGACTTCATTTTTCATGGAACACTTTTCAGTCTTTTTGGGTCTTGGCAGACCTGAAATAACTGCTTAATCTGTAAGCACCTGTATTGATGTGCTGGTTGGGCTTGTTGGAGTGCATGGAGCTGTGACATACAGGTGTCTGCACTGCCCCCTGTGGCTGGATGACTCCAGTGCGGGCAAAAAACTGGTTGATGGAGGAGCAGAGGTCTGCGATTTGGGTCGGTTCCAAAGACCAGTTATTCAGCTCTGCCTGGCGCATACTCTCTCTCAAACCTACAAAGAAAACAAAAAAGAAAACCATCATCAAAGGGGTGGAAGCTAGGGGTGTAAAAACACAATGATGTTTTCTGAAGGTAGTGATTCACCCCATTAATTATTGACTATAATTAATTGAATTATCATGAAAGAAGTGTCTCATTTCTGGACTAAAATTGCAAAAAGCCTATATTAAAACAATTATATAATCAGCAAAAAGCAATCTGTGGGGTCCAATCATGTAAGTCGCCCCCAAGTACCTTGCAAGTACTGTTATAATGTCCCTTTTTTATTTGTCAGTCTATTAACTACCCAACTATTAAGTTGTTTAGATTAAAATGTTATCCTTGGACACCACATGTCATGTCTCATTTACAGATCTGATTTGAACTAAGTATATGTTGAAGAATGCAGCGCCTGAATTTGACTCTTTGAGTCTGGCATTCCATTCTCTATGAAATCTGATTGGCTGATGGTAGAGTTCATTGCCAAGATATAGTTATTTACAGTGTTTATAGTGATACGCAAAGGTTTTAACAGCCATGGTCAACAAAGGAGTAACTGTGGATAGCTAAGCAAGTAAAAGATGAGTTGATTTCCAAATGGCATAAAGTTAAAGAATGGGGCTTAAAGCAAGTGTTTAGTACTCATCACCTTTGGCAAGTATCACAGCTTGTAAACGTTATTTGCAGCCAGCAAAGAAAGAGCCTTTCAGTTACTGTTTGCGGGATCGTCACCCATTCTTCCTTGCAAGAGTCTCCCAGTTCTGAGAGATTCCTGGGCCATCTTGCATGCACTGCTCTTTGAGCTCAATCCACAGACTTTCAATGATGCTTAGGTTGGGAGACTGTGAGGGTGCTTCAGCAGGCATCTCTTGAGGTGTGGATTTTGAGATGTGTTTAGGATTACTATCCTGCATTTAGAAGTCATTCCCATTCTCAAACAGATGGTGGTTGGTTTGCTTCCAGAAGTTGCTGCTATTTAATTAAATCAATTGTTCCATCTACCAGCGAAATGTTGCCCTACCACTGGTTGCAACACAAGCCAATGCATGATCATTCTTCCTTTCGTGCTTTACTGTTGGAGAGGTGTTCGTTTCATGAAATTCTGCACCTTTTTTTTCTCCAAACATACCTTTGCTCATTGCGGCCAACTTTCTTTTATTTTGACTTCAGCAGTCCACATAACAGATTGATGTATGATGCTGAAATGTCTGATGACACACAGGTGTCGCTGCACAGTAGAACAGTTCACCACCTCTCCAGTCTGCTAAATCTCCCTGAAGGTCTTTTGCACTCAAACAGGGTTTTGATTTACCTTTCTAGCAATTCACAGAGCAGTTCCCTCAGAACGTTAGACCTCAACTTGACCTCTTCAGTTAACTTAACCAAGGAGTTAAATATCAATATATGCACACATTTATTGAGTATTGTAATTTTCCTGCTTATATCCACCCCTCTTGCACATTATTCCTTATTTATTCTTTATAACTGCACTGCCTTTCATCTCCGGTTAGGTTCAAATGCATCTACAGTGTCAATTTGTATAGTTGTAGATTTTTTTGGTATATATTCTTAACTTATTGTAAAAAGTGTGATATTTATCTATAGGTTACGATTTATTTATAATGATGTTTTATAGTTAATTCACACCTCATTGTATTAAAGGAGATACAAGTATTTAAAGTTTTATTGTGCCTCTACTAATACGTTCTTATACTGCACCACCGTTATTATTGTATTGTCTTACGGTGCTGTACTTTGTATCTTCTACATGTACTTCGAGATCAATAGTGTCTTTCAGTCTGTATCAAAGCTCAACTTGAACTCTACAAATGGCTCTAACTGTCATTTTCTAATTACATTATGATCTGCGGAAACAGCTACCTAAAAATAATGTGCTATTGTCTTCACCTACTTATTTAGTATCAGTTATTTTTATGGTCTAAGCAGCTGCTAAGAGGATCCCACGGCTGCCGACTTTTGGGACATCAGGGGTGCCCAAACCTTTGCATGCCACTGTCGGTTATGGAGCACTCTAGAAAAGCAAATCTACCATAATAATATTATCAAAGGCAATATCAGCAGAAAATGCAAGTAATTTTAAAACTGAAAAATCCAAATTTCAAGGAAAAAGGAACGTCCAATTAGCTCAATCCTATGATGGCATTTTAATTAGATAGTACAGTGCCACTGACCAAACATGATCAGGAAAGCATGTAGTGATTTTTTTTTGGTGATATTGATAAAATATCCCAACCCCACATTACATGCAATCCAGCGACATCTGATTAATCTATTCAAGCTTTGAATACCAGCAAATCAAATATGTTTTCTTCATTCTAATTTACATTCTACAAGGCATGAAAACAACTTCCAGGATTAAAGTACCACATGTAAAAGAAACATGAAATGCCACGAAGCGGGTGAACACGTCTTTTATCCTTGTTAAAATGCTTTAATTTCATAAGTAACCTTTCCCTGTGATATCTAATTAAACCCTACCTTGCAATTTTATAACATAATTGGATAAACCCTGTGACCCACTGAGCACAACAGTGTGGAGTAATTAAATTTTTTAAAAGGCGGTGCATGTTTTAAAAATATCCTTCAAACCAACTACTGATTGGCAATGGTTCAGTTATGCAAAAGAAAAAAAAAGTTTGTCAAACACCAGTCTCCTTAGCCTTTTACAATGTGTTCATTAACTCCCCATCAAAATCATATCCACATAATGGTCTTACAGTTATCATAGACTGGTCTAAACAAATGAAGCCATCTGCATTTCATATGCTCAGCAAATGAGAAAGCAATATCAATACTCTCACCCTGTCTGGAAATCATAGGCTGCTCCATTTATAATTGTGGTGTCTCTGACACTGTTTCCTCTGTAAGGCATTAGAGAATGTGACTGCAACTGGGGTGGGGGGGCTTCAAATAAAGTTTATCAGCCAAGACATGTTAAGAATCCACGTTTTCCACTGGCGCAATGAGGCCAACACAACTAAGTAATGGAAGCATTGATATTTCACCAGACAGCGCTGTGCAAACCGCAAGCTTAAATCACACACTTGCCTGAAAACCTGTTTGTTTAACCCGCTTTTGCGGTTACTGACACTGTCTGACATAATTTGCAGCTTTAATGCAAAACTAAATTAGATTTTTGGCCGAACCATCACGTTAACATTTGAGATAAAAAAATTGTAAATAAATGTGGAGGGATTAATCTAACAGCACCTTGAAAAGGTGAGAGATCCACATCGGCCCAGTTGTAGCTGCTGGCAATGCGACAGCTTTCTTTCAGTGCATCCAGGTTCGGGTACCAGTCGCTAGACAAACCTGCAGAAAAAGGCAGGCAGATTATTGCCATTCACAAGACATCACAAAATTAGCAACTTGATTGACGTAAGTGGCTTGAAGCAACACAACGTCTGTCTATCTAGTAGCATTGTATGCAGTGTATGATCGATAAGCACATACACGGACTGCCACACAGTTTCTGTACTTAGAAAAGTGGATGCCTCGCCTGATTGCTTCTAAAACAATTGTCTTAAACAAAAGTAGCCAGAACTGTTTTCTTTGTTGCTTCAGTCTTGTGAAGTTAGATAAACAGTTGTAAGAACAGCTTTGGTCTGTCTTATGCCAACACCTGCAATGTTAAGGTGAAACGGCTGTGGATTCGATTCAGGTTATACAGTCTATGTATTTTAAATGTTTCATCATGGAAATCAGCAACCGCCCCTTGGTTCTTGGTTTCTTTCCAAGAACAAAAAAAAAAAGTCTTGAAATGACCATCCATAGTGATAGCTGGCAGACACAGACGAAGTAGACAGAGACTATGTTGGAAAACACTCAAGCATTCCTTTAACGACCTTGGGAGAAAAGGACAGGAAGTTTTGTAGTCTCACCAGAAGGGGGAGCCAGAACTCTCTACTAAAGGGCTCTGCTCAGTGTGTTTGTGCGTTCATGTCTGTGTGTGTGAGGGAGAGTTATTTGCTTTGTTCTCATTAAAGTAAAGAGCATAAATCAGATGGTGATTTACTGTCCACAGCCCCTAAGCTGCCATACATTTTTTAAAATCTAAAACAAATGACTATTAAAACAAGCCTGAATAAATCAGCCTGTCAGAGAGTTGCAGAAATGAAGGAGAGATGGAGAGAGAACTAGAGGATGAGATGGAGAGAGAACAGGGGAGACTGAAAACCAGAGCGAAAGTTTGATTCTTACCAGTGCTGCAGGGCATCTGTTGTTGAGCTGGATGGGGCTGGTGAGAGAGGTTCTGGTGCTGTTGGTGCTGTTGGGGCTGCTGGGAGTGCTGGGAGTGCGAAGTGTGTTGGGTATGTTGGGTATGTTGGGTGTGGGGCTGGTGCTGCCCGTGTTGGCCGTGCTGGCCATGTGGCGTGTGCGGTGTGTGCGGGTGCTGGCTGTGCTGGGCGTGCGGGTGCTGGGAGTGTGGGCCGTGCTGGGGCAGGTGCTGTCCGTGGGGGGAGTTGTGGGGGTGGGTCAAGGGCACCTGGCTGCCGCTGGTGGGGATGCTGTTGGGGTGCGAGTTGGTGATGCTGTTCTGGTTGTTGTGGGTGTGTGTGCTGATGGTGCTGCTGGGGGAGTGCTGGTAGGAGCAGGAGGTGTGTGTCTGCTGGGACGACTCCGATGGCATGCCCATCAAACCTGCAAAATACGCACACAAACACACCACTGAGCACCACAGAATCTGACTTCCTATTTGCTTCCTTTAACTCATGTTAAAGTGGTATGTTGGAATATGTAAGTTTGTAGGTCAGCCCAAACACGTCTGGTGTCACAGGAAGCATCTTTATTCTTGCAGAGGAACTAAAAGAAGATCAAGTCAACGTAGAAAGTCAACGTAGCAAGAAATTAAAGTATACACCTCATCGATTACCATTGGAATAAGGTAAAACTGTGGAAATGTGATTTTAAGAGCATCTTCTAGCTTGACAGCACTGAAATGAACCCTTGATAAGAAAAATTTAACAATTAACTGCATCTAAGTCAGTGATTCAATTCAGCTATTTCTTATGGCCTATACTCTTGCAAGGTCTCTAGGCCTCATCTTGCAAGGCTTCTCTTAGACCCTGTAACTGTGTCACTAGCTCATACAGAATTGTTACCTGCTCAGTGTGTGGACAGCTATAGGTCCCTACTTGCATGTTGTTTGGCTTATAAAGTCTGAATGTTTTCAGTTCCACTGTTTTATTATTATTATTTTTTTAAACACTGATAATAAAAAAGCAATTGTGATTTTTTAAGCACTTGAGCAAAAATGATCATATTGTTTGGTAGTTCTTAATCAAATAACACTATACAAATATGTTTTGAAGGACTTTTAGGACTTTTATTTCCTGCATATAACTATAATGTGTATGTAAAATTTAGCACCATCACATGGTATCGGTGACCAATTTCATATCGGTCAGCCCCTTAGGCACACAAACCAGCCTGCTGGTCTTAAGAGGCTGCTGTCCATCACACTGTTGGCACACTAAACCTATTTCAGTGGAGTGCTTTTAGAGCCAGCTCCGGGGCCCGCGCCGCCGCAATTGCCAGAGAACACTCATCGGCAGGGTGACGGAGGGGCATCTCTTATCGCTAGAGAAAGCCCATTGTCCAAGCTGGGAGAGTACAGAAAGCAATTAGCCGGCAGCCCCCCTGAATAATAATGCGAGCTCATTACCTATTATCAAAGCCAGTGAATTAGCTCAGTGTCTCCGGCACCGGGGTGTGAAATCCTCTCGCCGGCTTATTTTGTGCGTTTTAATTGCCCAAGCTTGTCTGACTAAGAGATTTCACTTTTATGCACGTAAAAAAGGTAACAACTTTCAACTAATGAAACATAGATGATAGATTAAAGGAGAGGCGCCACTCTGAAAACATTAACATGGAACGCATTTGATTTGTGGGGAAAAGTAGGTTAGGTGAGTGGGGTTTCGGGGCGACTTTACCATGCACAAACCCGTGCTTGTCAAGTGCTTTTTGTATATCAGTCAATCAGATTACAAACAAAAGGTTCTAACTTCCAAAAGGCTGCAAAGGCCTGCTGTAGAGCTGCACTAACACCAGAACTGGACTGTGTTAGTACGAGTACGTGTTTAGTAAAAAATTTTTCTGTATTCTTTTTCATTTAATCTAGGAAATGTATGCTCATAAAACAATTTCTGTCTAAAAACACTGAAAATGTGTTTAAAAGATTTAAAAGGCCATATCAATGCAAAATCGTGGCTATTTTGTAACATGCTGAAAATGTAAATGCTGTAAAATATTGTCCATATTCCACAGCTGTATAGGAGATATACAATGTTATGATTCTTTGAAAGTACTGTAATTAAATTGCATAATTAACTGTCACTGTTTAATGCTGCACAAGTTTCAATAGCGACTTGCTTACCCTGTTGGCTGAAGGACTGCTCAAAGACAGACTTATAAAGGCTGCGGAACGAGGCACTGAGATCTTCGAAGTCGGAAAACAGGAGCTGCTTATCCCGCTCAGGGATGCTATACTGGGGCTGGGGGGGTTGCTGCTGCTGCATGCTCAGTGACTGGGACACCGGCTCAGGATGACTCGTCACCTGAAGAAAAAAACAAAGGAGAGAGTTTTTTTAATATTAGTAAAATATCATTGTGATTTTCAGTCATGTTTGCAATCAGGTAGAGCACCATTTCTTTTTGTGATTAATAGAGCAGCGTTAATGAGCAACATTTTTTTTTTTTTTTTTTGGCCAAATAATAAAAAACAAACTTAAGTTAAAGAAACTTCTTGCATTCTACAATAGTTGGGGAAGAAATAAAAAACAACTATATTGAAAATAACGGCACAGAAATAAGAATTTACATCAAGAATGCAGTTTCACAAGGCACAACATTTAATTCATCTAAAGTTATCACAGGCATAGTACTAAAAATAAATAAATTATCATATATAAAATGCTATATAAATATGGCACTTTCAATAAAACTAAGGCACTTTACATCAGTGAAAAAGAAAAAAAAACACAAGGGAAGGACAAAACATTAGCAACAATGAACAAAATTAGCCATGACACTCTTAACTTCAGCGCTGCCCACTCAGTGGCTGTAGCCGGCAGACTGGAGTTGAGATAGGAAATGACAGTCCTGACTACAGCACTCAACATCACAGTCCTCAACAAACAGAGCAGGAGCTGCTCGCTGTATTCCTGCACAAAGAAAACCTGCAGGAAGCCATACTGCCCTCTTCCTCATCTCCACTCTAGACAGCTCCGCTTCAAAGGAATACTCCAGAATTTCTGACCTGCATGTCCGGAATCAAGATTTAATTGCATCTTTGATTAAAAATAAGACCCAAAATAACAACCTTGAGAAGTTTTTTTTGCATAGCCATTACTTTAGCCTAAAATGATGAAGTGATTTCAAAATAGGTTCTTTCTATCTTTAGAGCTCACCTTAGTCTCGCATGGGTCCCATCTAGGCACTGTATGCAGTGTACAACCCAGATGGGGCCCATGTTTAATCTCCTGGTCTCATCACTGACCCTGGTAGGCACCCATATGTGGAGTCAACATTGATTCCTGGTTTATAGTACCCACACAGGTCCCACATGGACATGTTAGCTGTGAACTAGCAGTTGGAAATCTGATCCTACAATCACAACCTTTACCTTTCATTAAAAAAAATCATCCATAAAAATAAAAACTGTGAAAATGGTTCTGAAGTAATCAGAGTTGAACAAAATTTGAGAATGATCACTTAATTCCAATTCAATTCTGTTTTCAATTCTTCAATTCAATTTGAATTGCTGGGAGTAGAATTGGAATTCCATGAAATTCAAAGAAATTCATGACATGTAATTCAGATGTTTTTAACAATGAAGTATATAGTATAAATTACACAAATTAACATTAAAACATACTCAACAAAACAGATCATTAAAATTGTAATAACTTTCAAATTGTGGAAAATAATAGAACAGTACTTCCCAGAATACCTTGCTTTATCCAATTCTTCAAAAATGGTTGTCCAAAAATTATATCACATTTTGTTTGGAGTACGCTCTAGTAAAATAAGATAACTAAGGCCAGAGCTGGTTCATACTTTTGCTTTTTGTAATTACACACAAAAACACACAATAAAGGACATCTGTGCTCCTCATTTTGGTGAGCCAATTTCAACTCCTAGAAACCACAAAAAGTATCACATTCTCACTGATACGTGGTAAGAATTAATTTCTCTGAATTGCAATGAATTCAATTCCACCTCCTGCAATTCCAATATTGAAATTCTGAATTTTGCACAGCCCTGGTAGTAATTAATGGATAGATGGTATAGAACCAAATAAACTGGGACTAATTTGCATAAAAGGCCAATTCCTGAGGAAAAAAAATCTCTTGTGAAAAAAAAAAAGTTGTGCTTACAAATTCTTGCTTTGTGTTCAAGATAGGATACAGTTTTAAACAAAACTGTCAACCAACCAATACACAGGTCACCTAGTTAAATCAACGACAATGCTTATAGCAAACACATTCTTATCTAATTTTCCTGCTAGAAAGGAAACATGACAGAAGTATGAAAACCCTTTTCAATGGATTATTTACTCTCATAAAAACTCCTAAATACAACATAAAAAAACACTTTATGTATTCTTTATGTTCTGGTTTAATGTCATTTTGAGTTTCTTGGTGATCTTTCTGTACCTGCCCAGTGATTACGACTGAAAAATAGCTAAGGTAGCTAAACCGGCTTATTTATAGAAATGTTTAATGTCTGATAAACTGAACACAGTACAATAAAGGCACTATACATGGCTGTAGTTAACACAAGAATAATGGATAAAGGAATGGACAGTGAAGCTCACACACAGTTTACTGCACAAAAACTCTATTCATAACTGTGATAATGTCAAAAAATTTCATACAGACTTCACTGTCATGCCGTTTGAATGGAATCAGTGCCTGTGGCTGTGCCTATTATGGCACTTATGGGGGACAATAAAGAGGGGCTCCTCAGTGCTTCATAGTTGAGATGTCTTGCCTGCCTAGACACGGCGAACCATTCAAATAGTTCCCAAAGCCTCCAAACTTGTATAGCACAGTTATGGCTTGGATCAGGGCAGAGGCAGTGCCATGTCTACTTATATACAATAACAATACTTTGTGGACAGTTTTTAAATACTGAAATCACCACATTATGTTAAGCATTACTGCGTTTGTGTGATATGAGTAAGATCTACATATGGTGTGCAACAAGGCAATAATGACACCATTGTAAATTTACATTTCTGACCACAAAGCAGAGTCAAACCGGTTACTTGCAAACACATCCAACAGGACATGTAAAGACACTCCCTATCAACGGCCAAAAAAAGCAGTCCTTACTGCTGCCGGTGCCTGGAGGCCACCAGATGGGGGTTCCAAACACCATGGTAAAAACTTGGAAAAAAGACTTGGAACTGGTTTAGGCCTAAAACAGCCAAAACCCAATCCTTTAAAACATCCACTGGATTGGATTGAGACATCCCTAGTAGGTGCCAGAAAGCGTACTGAGAATGCGCTTTGTAACAGTGGTGCTCCACGGGCCACTGATGCCAGAGGAGAATGTTGACTCCGGCAATGGTACAGAGCAATCGTGCATGTGCCACTGTGGACCAGTTAACCTCTATAATAAACACCTTCTGTCACCTAATACAGTCCATGTCGTGAGGTCTTACTAGAGTCAATCTGAGCTAAGGGTGGTTATTCCCACTTTTATGTAGGTGGTCATATTATTCTAATATGACTGTGTATATACTTTGCTAACCAGTCACTGTTGGCCTACTTCTAATATATTTTAACAGGTCTTGGTTTTAGAAATCCACCAGCGTTCAGCAAGAACAATACGAGCGAGCAAGATTGAGATCGAGAAAGAAAATGACATAGAAAGAGTGTGCATTGTCTGGCCCGCTGTACTGAATTCATCAGTGTGTGTAGTGGATCAATGCTGGAGCCTGAAGCTTGGGGCGCGTGAGGCTTCGGGGGAACCACAACAAAGCAGGGGGCGTCTCTGGTGGGAGAACTTCAGAGGCGGCAGCTCTCTTTAGCCAGGCTCCAGCAGCATGCTTACTGCCTTTCATTCCCTTAACCCCAGCGTCAGCCTGCCCCCATGCATGGGCCTCCGCGCTCTCTGCAGTGTGTTATGTGTGTTCAGGGAGTTCGCTAAGAGGAAAGCACAGACTCTCCGCAGCTCCACTAAAGGAATCTGCAAAAAACTCGCAGCAGTTGGCTGAGAGTTTTCTTGCAGATTCCTTTAGTGGAGCTGCAAATTCTGCTTTTACTGTTGCTGTAAATTCTGGAATACTGATGCTAAAAAGCTGGGAGTTTAGATGTATGTTTAGTCTGGATATAAAGAGGTCAGTAGTGTTGAACCCATGTCAGGGTTTATGGTTATAAATAATAATCAGTAAAATCGATTGCATGACAATCATCAATTAGTAGGATTAGGTGTGTTAAGCCAGACACACACTGCACGTATTAAACATAGCTATAAAATTAATTTGGCTATAGAACCAGGCTTCATTTACAGTAGTTGAATGTGCAATACGAGATGGGTAGCAATGCCTAATTAACCGCATAAAAAAAGTTCTGATTGAGCTGTTCATATGATCAGAGGAATTTCTGACAATTGTGGTCTACCTGACATCTGTGTATTAGATCATGATTAGATTTTTGAAGCTGTACATTGTAGTTACCCTTCATTATTAATTGCGACAGACTAAATTTTACCTTTTTACCTCGCTAAAAGGCATTTTACCTTTTAGTCAGCTGGCAAATGGATGTAACAATGCATTTCATTTATATTGGAAGTCATCATTTAGCAAGTAACATGTCTCGAAGCAAGTTAAGAAACGCACCCTCTCACAATCAGCCCCAAACACAAGCACATGCTGTCTTCTTTTTCTTGTTTCAGTTCCAGTGCACAGTATTGGGAATTAGCTAAGCTTCTCTTTAGATGCTGAGGACATGTCAGCACTCTCTATGTGATTGGGAATTCTTTTTTGTGTCCATAGGGGTCATGTTCCATGTGTTGTGAGCACCCAGGTTGGTGCAGGTCAATCAGATCAATTGTGTTTGTACAGTGAAAGCATAAAAACCACCGGCTCAGGATGCACACAGGTACAGGTAATTGGATCTTGGAGTTAGTGGTAACCAAAGAACAGGATCTGACACTGCTGTCATTAGAGCAGTAAAAACAACAAATTATGCAGGGCAAAGGTAATCCAGGATCAAAATTAGGGCAGCCGGAATTAGCTAGTGGTAAGAGAATGGTTAAGGGTCTTTTCATTAATTGGTTAAATGTGCTCCGTTTATCTTGCATTACTGCATTCATATGTTCTGTGTTTTCTTTTCTGTGTTGGTCATGGCTACTGTGCTGCTGACTTTCCTGCACCTTACCAGTCTTGTGTTGGGAATTAACCAAGGTGGCTAAAGTGTAGCAATGTTGTTTCATTTGTGTTGTTCCAGTAAATTTAAACTGAATGAAGTAAACTAAAGGCTTGCTGCTAGACCATACCGGCGTGTAGCTGTGCACACTCCCCACGCTGTTCAGATTGACTGAGGCCAGGCTCTGGTCAGACAGGCTGTTGTTAAGGCTGCTTCTTGGACTGTCACTACCATCCTGGTCTGGATTATACAACGCCACCTGAAAACACAACAAATAATAACAATGAATGCATAAACAATTAATGCATTGTTGGTAGTGCTTTTAGTAGTGCAAGTGATTTTACTTAATGAATGGTGATTAAGTAATCATTTTAATTTTAAAACGGTTAAAATAATTGTGTCAATCATGTGTCTTGTGTAATGTTATGTGGTGTTTTGCACTTAAGTGCGTTGTATATTCTTTGAACATTCAGACAGCTGTACTAAACAAAATCGACACCAAATTTACAGGGTGGAAATAAATCATTCAGTAATAACAGTAATGATTAAAAAAATAATTATTAACACCGATATTCCTCAAGGGGCATTCCGAAGATGCTGTGAGGAATCAGCATGATCCAGGCATGTAGCACTGATAACAGGGGTGGAGTGGGAAAAGAGACAAACAAACAGAAACTGTCTGGCGGTTTTCTGAGGTCAGAAGAGTGGAATCCTCTCCACTTGTCACAACACTGCCGGCTGTTACATCACATGTGTTGGTGCGCGCATGAGTGTATGAAGGCTATGTATGAGTAAGTGTATAAGTGCTGCCAGTGTGCCAAAACGCTGGTCCACGCTTATGGTTTCTGGTCTTGATTAAAGGAGTAGTTAGGAGTAGTAGGAGTAATGTTGCTAACAATGAATTCAACTGCCATACTATTACGGTGTTAGCTATATTAGCTTTTTTCCAAACTAGATCCTGAAACTGTTGCTTCTGGGTTTAGCAAAAGATAATGCTAAAGCTTTTGGGACAGCTAATCAAATGAAGTTGCATATTTTACATTTTTTTTATTAACTCACTAAACTGTGTGACCTAAACTTTAAAACTGCTACAAGGAATATTTGTGAAAATGTGATTGATTAGTGTGATTAGTCTCTGACATTGACTGTGCTTTTGCAGATTTGATAGATGACACACTTAACAAAAAGCCCATGAATAACTACAGAACACCACAAGCAGGATTAGTATCAATGATCAATTGTAATACACAAGGTAAACACTACTGCACTAGCCTACGCAGGTACAGAAACAATAAATCTCACAGGCCAGATTAGCTCTATCTATCAGTTCTGGCTGATATATACAGCCTATGAAACACATAGCAGTAGTCTTGTTTTCACTGAGGTTTAGGAATTTTTGGAGGAACTGGAGTTCCAGAACTTTTTTGCAAACAGCGCAATTCCTGAACAAGTTCCAGTTCCTGTGTTCCCATCACACTGCAGTAAAGCAGACTATATGCATAAAATAACAAAAGGAATAACTCTGACTGCATCTACAACTGTTCAGTAGCAACACAACAGACATTAAAGCGGAGGGCTAAAACTGAATGAAACAAAATGGTTTTACACCTGGCTAAATTAATTACATGTTTAATGCAACATGTTGAGCAAAGCATGCACGTCTTGATGCGTCACAAAACTGATTTTCAATTTTAGTTTGATGACCTTAAACACTGCCTGATTCCAACTATTGTGGCCATCATAACCTACTACATATGCCATTCAGTCTTTGTAACTGTGGGAGGATATTCAAAAAAAGGGTTTATGGGTCTGGGCAGAGGGCCAGGTAGATTCTAACGTCTTCAGAAATGGTAAAGATAGGGTAAAGCACTCCTTCTGTAAAGGTCACGACACTGGCTGTGTCAGAACCATCAGCTCGGGAAGTGTAAATTGGTTTGGGGCAGCTCACAAAAGGTCCTTGGCGCTACGGAGACCATGACCTTTCTATCCAAAGGACGGATACAGTAAATACAGGGGAATCTGCAGCCAAAAAAACCCTAACAAAAACTCTTCACTTCAAATAGCAATCCCAATTATCATTTGAAATGCTTTACTGCAAATATGTACTGGTTGGAGAGGGAGAGTAAATAAGGCATTGGAGGATTGATATGTAAATGAACATAATGAGATCCTGAGAGAATAGCCCTACATCGAGCTTCCTGTGGTAGGAAAGGATGAATGGAATTGCAACAATGCTAGCTGTGCACACGTCACAAGGCTGCATGTCTTGGCAGCCCCAGTCTGGAGCTAAAACCACTTAGCAAGGCTCAGAGACAAACTGAGTACTGTGCACAATGCTTTGTTTTTTCCCCCCTTTTTTTTCTGGAAAGTGAGTGAGAAGAGTGTAATGAAACAGAGGGTCAGTCTGTTAGTGCTGCACCATGACTAGCATGCTAGCATGCAGGTGTATGCCGTTACATTTTGGTTACCAAAGGCAGTTGCTTTTCAGGCCTGTTTGGCTCACGCGGTGAGACTGCATGGGCAGGGAAATGTATAGGGAGATGAAGAGAACGACAGAAAAGAAAAAAATAGTCACATCATAGTCTCTTACAGAGAATTATCATTCAGGCAGAATGAATTGCCTCCCAATCCTATTATTCATCTCACATCAAAAGGAGAAACATAATAGATCTAGGCTGCATCGGATGGAGGGGGAGGATATCATGGCCTTATTTGCATACTACAACCTTTTTCCAGCCACTAACCCACAGATCCTCTGTGGGTTGAAGGCATAGACACAGGCGAAAAATTTAATCACACTGAAAACGGTCACATTTACAATCAAACCTAGGCACGGCGCACGAGTATAAATGTTATGTGTAATTAAGCCATAAAAGAAGATTTTAGCTCTAAGCCTTTCACCACGACTGACCACAATCTATTTTTACTCCCTGTACCTATAAAGCAGGAGTTATTTTTTTCCCTGAGAAATGGAGAAAAAAAATCTCCCTGTGCTGTGGTTAGCTAGACACCCCAAAAAGCAGACGCCTACACGTTACAGCAGGGCACGACACGCACTCAGACGGAAAGGAGGCGCAGGGTGAGAAAGGAAAGGGGCAAACAAATCCACTACAAATACTCCTGGGTGTTTGCTGGTGGAACAGAGTGCTAGGCCTATATTTAGCCATGAATTAAAGTCAAAAGCCAGCGGTGTCTTTTACACAGGAAGACTAATCTGCAGCATGAGACGTGGATTATGAAATCAAAGAGAAATCCACCCAGGTGCATTAGACAATGGCACACACTGTAGAGAAGATTCCCCTTGTCTGGGATTTAAAGATGATGGTGAAACAGAAGGGCGTGAGCAGTGCAGTGAAGGAGGAGAAAAAACAAATGACAGCAGATTTTTCACAGTTTCGATCCAGTTCTGTTGCCTGAATTTGTATTTATTATTTTTTTTAATATCAAAGAAAATGTCTGCGGTACTCTGAACAGAAGAGAATGAAGGTGCTCTTTGGTCAGAAATATACCCTCGAAAAAGAAGGCATTCTTCCATCAATAACATTTTAACATCGAAAAAACATAATGAGCAATGATAACAGTTGCTAACTTGATTTTGCCAATGCTGCGTCGGAGATTGGCTTGTAAGTGGAAGGTTGGGCCTCGGAGTTAAGTCGTTTTTGACCTCTAGGTGCTTAAGGGGGGGGGGGGGGGGGGGATACCCCTTTGATTTGACTCTAAGCTGAGGACACTATCCTCCTTCCTATCCATTCCTTCTTCATCAAAGGATGGACATTTCAGATTACAAGCCCTAGTCAAAGGCAGCATAAGTTACCAACAGCAGAACAGACTTCACAGCATTAACTACAACACTAGCTATCTAGAGCAATTAGCTACACAATCAAAACTGACACCTAACCAGAATCAGCCAGAATTAACATTACTTAATGAAGCTGTGTCCTTAGTTTAACATAAGTGAATCAACACTACCTTTTTCAGAGACATTGTGAAGACAGTAATTTATCGGCACAACATCTAGTAGTTCTTATGAGTTCTTGGGGCTCATGATGAGTGAACAGAAGCCAACGCATTACTGGGAACTACAGTGACGCCTGTACTGTAGGCGGCCAAGTGGAACATTTGTTTGACACTTTTGTTTTTACAGTCGAGTTTCCAAGTTTTGCTTTGTGTGGGGGAAACGCCATGGGACAGTACTTTGTACATGTACACGGTGTTAAAAATAAATAAATAATAATAAAAAAACAACTATATTCTGCTTGTGTGTGGACACATCCATGGAAGGCAAAAGAGCATGGCTGGCAAAGGAGAACATTTCACTTTCTGCAGAGTGTATTTTGTAAAATTCAGAAATAAACAAGCTTTTGGACATTCACGGTCAGGATGTCACATCCTGTTTAGCGGGACTTTCATGGCAAGTAACAACACATGCATTCCAGTAAAATACTGTTAAAAGGCTCAATGTGTGAATGACGCAAAGCCAGACTTTCAGTGGTAAAAGTACTAGTAAATCCCTCACAAGTCGCTGGGGATTTTAAGTATAAAAGGGACGCACATCACAACTCACAAGATGTTGTTATATTTTTCAACAATATCACTGGTGTTGCTCATTACATGGTTCAGAAAGACTGAGACAAAAACTGCAGAGGAGCTGGCAGGCAGAGTTTGAGAGTGTGCAGAATGACCGAAGCTGGCCGAGCTGAGCTGTGGTAAGCTGAGCTCTCATTGGCCTGCAGTGGCAGGCGGGAAAGCCAGAGAAAGAGGGAATTCCTGTGGCTTGGCACGGATCAGCGAGAGAGGCGTGGCCTGCTGTGTTTACAGCACTATCACTGAGAAACAACCTCTCCAAGGAGAAACGGCACTCAGATCTGTTGTTTTCCACTTTGTCTCTTGCTTGTTTCACTTTTGTTCCATCAACATTTACAGCGGAAGGAGGGAAAAAAGTTGAGAAGATGGAAGAAGGGAGTTTGGTTACAACATGGAACTGATCCGAGTTAGGCCTTACACTGAAACAAAGTTGTCCCCTTAAAACTGCAGTCTTATTATGCTGCTATTAATATTATTGACTACAGATTATTTTATTTACCCGCTAGTAAAATGTGCATGTTTTGTAGCTATGATGGTGAGCAACACAGACTATTTTGGTTTAATGGATTAAACTGTGGAGAGAAATCGTGTGACAGAACAGTAGATTCAAACTCAAAGCTAATTGTTAATAATAAATAACAATAAATAATCTCATTTATTTTCTGAATCTATCCCAGCAGAAAAACGTCATGTATTGCAAAAAATTCCGATTCAAACCAATTATAGAGAGCCTCTAAACAACCAGTGTATAGTAATTGTGCAAAATGCATTGCAACAAGAAGCTGATGTCAACCCATTATGCCACTCTTTCAAAGTGCTTTCAAACTGTGTTACTGTTTACCTGATTCAGGGTGTTTGTAAAAGTCAGAAAAATGTAATATCTGTAAAGGGCAGGGGACGAGGAAAATGTCAAACCAGACACAGTTGTTGTGTAATAACCACAATTAATTTTTTTTTTTTTTTTATAAAGGTGCAACAGAAAGAACTTACTCTGTATTTTAAATTGTGCTTTGGTGTCTAAATAGAAGGTATATGACTTTGGTTGGGGGGAAATGTCTAGATGTAATTTTTACATGCTAATTTACAAGCCTATGATTTGGCCCTAGGATAAAACAAGCTGAATTTCCTTTTATGGTGGCCTCATCACTCATGGCTCACAAAGAATCAACAGGTCTAGCCACAACTTTAGTGTAGGCATAATTATAGCACTGTAACAAAAACATTGTAATTACCCAATAATGCTGCTATTCTGTGGGCTAGCTGAATCTCCTCTGAAATGCTTACAGGCAAGCTTTTAGCCTAGCACGGATACCCACTCGCCTCCCGTGCTTTTGCTTGCACACACCGCTTTTTTTCTTATGCAAGATTTGAATTTGAATGAGGAGAAAGGTGTTTGACTGAATGTGCTGAGCTTTCCATATTTAACTATGGCAAAGCAAACATAGTTTTCTATTCTATAGTGCCTTTAAATGGGCACAGTAACAGATCACTGCTCAATGGCTTTACGACCACTGTTAATGTAACATTCCTCTGGTCATTTCAGAATAACAAGAGACTACAGCACATTTTGATATGTTCATTTGAACATCGTAGTGATCTACGATGTTTCCTAGGAATAATAAGGATTGTGGGAGACTATTGTCCAAGAAATTGCATTTTTCAAACCAGATACCGACAAAAATGCCCAACATACTCAAACACAAATATTCATTTGTTGGCCGTTAACAGTTCAGTTCTGATTACTGTTGATTACTGATTTATTTAAACAGAGGAACAATAAAACACGATTGCTGTGTAACGCTCCTTTCTATTCATGGCTGTTCTTGCTCAAAAAGTTTGTGATACAAGCAAAACTAGTTCTTCACAAACAAATGTGATGACAGCAACAAGAAACTGCGTTGCCAGATTTCACAACAGAAATAGCTGCCTTTTCACTGTCAATCTTAAAGCGCTAAAAGGGACCACGCTGCTGTTGCTGTAGGAATAAAGTTAGCCAGCCCCACTCCACAAAGAACAAACTTTCTATTACTAAAACTAACATACACAATCACACAACACACCCCAACATGCGGTTGAGCGCACACATACTTCACACACACACACCAAAAAAAAAACAAAAAAACAAACAAAAAAAACTTTCCTTGGTCCTCCCCCAAAACTCTGTGGTTAATATGAAATTCTGTTGGTTTAATGCCTGGAGTAAATTAATAGCTGATGCTGCAAGGCACTTTAAAAGCACTCCAGAGAGAGCTGCCTGCACCAGGCCAAGAGTGAAGGCCTTAAGGTTAAAAAGCCTATTTAAATTTCAGAGTGGTGCGTTCCCTGCCTCTTTGTGCTTTTCTACATAGTGGAGCCGCTTAGGACAGGTTAGAGAGTGATGCCCCTTTAAGTGTTCCACCTGGGAGTATTGTACAGGTACGGAGGCTTAGAGAGTTATAAGAACCTGAGTTTGTAAAGCTTCGCATTCAGCGCCAACACTACAGTACTGACCTTCATACTTCACATACAATATATATAAACACTCCAATAAAAGCTGAACATTTACAAAGTGCACTGTGCTGCATACAGAGGCTAAGTGCAGTGTGGATGGCATACAGATAGGTTCATATTTAAGAAAAGAAGTTTTAGTGACTGTGAAACAGGGCTGCACAATACATTGTACGCACTGCACTATACACTCACTAAGCACTTAGTAACACTATAGGCTAACACATTCAACACTATAAACTTAATCCTCCATGGAATGGATTCCACAAGATTTCACATAAAGTTCCTTCATGTTTTCTAGAGCAATTTAACACTGCAAATCTTCTGTTCTACTGCATCCTGAAGGTGTTCTTTAAAAATCAGACCCAGAGACTGGGAAGGTCACTGAGAAACACTAAACCCATAGTCATGCTCATTAAACCAGTTTGAGACAATTCAGCCCCACTCTTTTCATATCAATGGTTCTACAATGTTTTAATATAGAAAGAATTCTTGTGAATGCCACAAGCCAAAAATGTAGCCATTTTAAATAATAACAATCAGGATGGACATTAAGTTATAAAAGCAATCAGCAATGTATTTTAGTGTAAGCCAGGGTTTCTCATAATAGGCCAGATTTTAATTGTGTATAAATGTATACCCCTATAACCCACACCTGGCATTAGGCTTGGTGTTAATAGGTTCATGTTTATCTGCTCCAGAGAGTCTTATTCCATTGGCAACACTTCTCTACAAGGACCAGACAAGCTGTGTGTGCTCACTTGCACATCTGCGTCAGCAATGAGTGATGCTTAAAGTAGCAGAATGAACTTATTTGGGGTGTCCACAAAAGTAGACATAGTAGCATAGATAATCTCCAAATTACAGCCAACTTGTAACGGATTCAACTACTGGAATCCGTACTGGTGTGTGGCTGTGGTATGGGAAACTACTGAAAGTAGGAAAGTACTGAAACTGAACAAGAATATATATTACTTCAGATTTTAGATAATACAACTATTATGTAAAATTATGTTGTATATACAAAATAAAAAAAAAAACATCCCTTGTAACAGAAAATGACACACAAGCCAGAGCAGTAAGCCAGAGAGGACACAGAAAAAAACAGCAATAAAAAACAGCATAAATTAAGTAAAAAACTGAAACTGACTACTGAAAGTAGTATGAAACGATATAGACATTCTGAGTAGAGTCAGACTGAGTCAGGGAGGATGTCTCAACTATGATTCCCAGCCAAAGCATGGAATGTGCTGAAGTCCACTTATGTTTATGATTATTATGCAAATAAATGTTATGTTCCTCTCCAGAGAATTTTACAGCAATGCTAGGCTATCCCACTCTACCTGAAAATACAGCTCATGTGAAAAAGTGTGCCCGTGTTCCAGGGAATATAACATCTAAATAAACATATCTTTAACATGATTCTAACACATGTTTAGGCAACTCACAAACACAAAATATAACAGGTTAAATATAAGATCAAAGGCTCAAGGTGCATTACAACGAGTAATCTAGAATAGAAGTAATCCCAGTATGAAGTAACAATCACAGCAGAATTGTCATTCAGCCTTGCTGTGTGAAAACGGTCAGACCCCAATAGACAGAAACAGCAGATTAAAGCCTACCTTGTTAGTCACAGTGTTGATTGCCAGCGTCGGAGAGGCACTTCCAGAGATGATGCAGTCCATTCCCAGGGAATCTGACTCCAGGCTGTAGGGTGTGGACGCCTGCAAAGGAACCAGAAGCTACGATTAAAGAACCAGCTCAGCAAAAGATCAAATGTACACAGTTTAGCATGTGTGCCCTATATGCAGTCCATGTATTGGCTTTTAATAAGATGACCAAAAGCATAAGCTTCTTCATACAGTGTCCAAATGAACCACATAAAGTCTAAGTGAGATTACTCGACATAGCAGGTTTAAAGCATATAGTTTGCACAATGCTAATTTGTGCACATGAGCTTTTATTATTTTCCTCAAAGCTTCAGCGCTAATCTAAAGAAGCAATACATTTGAATATGATGTGAATATGAAGAGCTTTATTTTGGGGAAAATGCGGCAACATATTAATAAAAAAATTTAAAGCACCATTGTTTTTCTTGCTCCTGGTCTCCCCCTATAGTCATGAAGCGGAACCCGTACTTTGGACCAACCCTAAAGGAGGACACGCTTACATGCATTTCTGAACTTTTGAGAGATACAGAAGTCACTGAAAAAAGCATGTGGACTGACATGGTAGATTAATATTACAGGATTTTACACAAATTTGGCTTGTGTTACGCAGTGTTACGTGGTTTTTGCCAGCGCTGTCCTTCCCGTTTTACCAGTTACAGAGAGCAGATATGAGCATGCCAAAGTCCAGAGGAGCATTCTTTTAAGGTCTTTTTTAAATTTTTTTATTTTTTATTTTTTAAAGCTACATAGCGTTGCTTTACACCAGGTAGATGACAGACACGTCCAGAGTCCTTGGAAATGGTATAAGAGGAGGCTGAGCTTTGGCTGGAAAACAGAGCCATACAGGCCAAAGAGATGCAGAACAATCTGGAGCGTGTTTGATTACTACATGTTCAAGGGGATTTGATATTACCTTGGTGAATTAAAGTCAAGGCAAGCTCGCATGCACTTAAAAATAAATAAATAAATAATGCAGCAAGCACTTATGAATAACAAGAGAGCAACACCTTTATTTAGGTCAAAATTGGAAGCATTCTGCCAGGAGATGAAGAGCAGAGGAGAAGTGCTCTGTGCTCTTGCTGAGGAAGATAACTCCAGCATGCCTGTCTCCAAAAACTGCTTATTATAAGAGGATTGCCCGGCAACAATGCGATTTTTAATTCATGATAAACATAAATGAGATTTTACTAAGTCACATTTTTAACGTCTGTGAATGTCTTAAACGAGACAGCGGGAGAGGAAGGGGGGAGGGGGGGAAAAAAAAAGAGAAAGAGAGAAGGTGTGTGTGAGTGTCGCCATAAAAATACACTAATAGAGTACATATGTGCATTGTGCATACACACAAATGTAAACACGTAAATACACACAGTCCATTTCCCTCGCATCCTTCCTTCAATATTCTGAGACAAAAAGAGGGCGTAATTGGAGGTTTTTGATTTGCGTGAATGGAGACCACATGCGTGAGCGCGCGTGTGTGTGTGTGTGTGTGTGTGTGTGTGTGTGTGTGTGGCCTAAGGGCAGAATGACTGATCCTCTTACTAAAGCCCACAGCTCTGCATTTTTACCAGCCCAACTGAATACAATGCCTGACACACACACGAACACACGTACACCATAGCCATGAACGCAGTCAGCAGTAAGGATGCCCCCAGTGTCGGATTCTGAGAACTGGTCATAAAAAAATGGGAGGATTCAATGTGTCCTCACATAAGGGGCAGGGCTTAAACAGAGATGTTCACAAGTCGCTTAATGCGAGACAAGTGTCTGTAACTCTGGAGTGTGAGTCCAGTCTCTGGGGTGTGAGTACGAACAGTGTCTCAAGAACGCAAACCTGGGGGAAGTGTATAGTCTCTGGGTGCAAGTTCGAGAAGAGTACCCAGGGTGCAAGTCTGAGACGAGTGCGGAGTCCCTGGGGTGCCATTCAAAGTAGAGTCTCTAGGGTGCATTGAGTTTCTGAAGTGTGAGTCTGGGTACGGTGTATGTGGAGCAAGTTCGTGTAGAGTCTGTATGATGAGAGTCTCAGAAGCGTGGAGTCTCAGGGGTGCAACCTCAAGTGGAGCCTCTGGAGGGAGAGTCTGAGATGAGTCTCTGGAACCTGAGTAGAGTCTTTGTGGTGCAAGTATGAGTAAAGTCTCAAGAGTCCGAGACTGGAGTGCGAGTCCGAGAGTAGAGTCTTTGGGCTGTGATTCTGAGACTGGTATTGGGGCGGAAGTTGGGACACGACACTGTCAATGCACTGATATTACCATATAGCAACTCACATTTCACAAAGCACGTTAGTAAAAGTTTGCTTCAATTGCAAGTTGGTAAATGTTTCATAGGGTAATGTTAGGATTTTGTTAGTCCTCTGTTACTGATTATTTTTTCAACTATTAACTGGTTAATCAACAAATTTAAATTTCCGTATTGTCTTCAGTTCCACTTTCTTTGCTGCTGACATCATTCAATGTTCCATCTGTACAACAAGCAATTTCTTTATGTTGCAATGGACCAATAGAAGATGTTGTCCACTATGCTGACCATATGAAAATGAAAGAAAATTACAAAAAAAAATTCTGTCTCAGAAATCGGAGGTCCACTCTGACAAAACTATGCAACTTTTCATCTCTCAGCATGTCTACAGTCAGCAGGACAGGAGCTCCAATCTCACCCGCAGCCCAGATCGCTTCTGAGCCGCTACACAGAGGTGGACAAAATGATGTAAGATGCCTCTAAGGCAGGTCAACCTGGGAGCCGCTCCTAGCCGCGTGTTTCAGCCAGCGCCGCTCATAAATAATGAAGGCAAAAAGCTCCAGCTGAAAATAACCAACGCAGAAACTCTGCATTAATTGATGTTTGCTAAAAAAAAAAAAAAAAACAGGCTGCAGAATGCAATGTATGTAATAGCTGCCTGGGGCATAGTTTATTAATAAGCTGGACCCTCTTCTACAAGATAAGCTGAAGCCACACAGAGAGGCTGTTATATAAAAAGCAAGTTGCAACGAGCATCCAAAATGGCAAACCTCTGTGTGAGTCTCAGTGTGTGTGTATACATGTGTAAGCTGAAGGGATGTGAACGTACTGAAATACCTCCACCCATTCTAGTGGAGTATCAGAAAGGGTGAGAAAACAACCTAAAGTAAAACAACTACATGTCATACCAAGACCGAGGAAGAGTATTTAGCTGGGTCTTTTCATTTGGGAGAATCTTTAATTTGTGAATATCAATGAGATTAGTGATTTTAATCAAGTACAAATATGGTATGTGGGATCTTTTCTTCAGTTTGACAGTAATTAATAAAGTGAACGATTTTCTGTTAAGTCCTTTTTAGACATGAACCCAGAACTTTTCCAGACTTTACCTGAAGGGGCTGTATGTGTGAATGCATACGTCTGCATTACCCTGAATTTATCCTGCCAGTCCCCTAGTACAAAGTCTGGGTAATGTCAGAGTGAGCCCATGTGTAAACAGAGCAGGTAATTTTCCGGTGAATTCACAGTCATGCCGTACCCTCATGCACATGCTAGAAATTAGCTGCCCGTTGCCTAAACCATGCGGAACATTTCCTATAGAGAGAACTTGTCTAAAACAAAAGAAATATCTCTGGCTGTACACAACACGTGCGAAAGGGCAACTGCGGAAAATGTCCAAACCTGATTCCCCGGACATTTCCTGGAGTTCATATGTGAAAACAACTTAGTTGGCTAAACCTGAAGCTCTCTCAGTAATAGCTACAACGATCAGTTGACAAAGTATGTTTTTTCAGTTCTCAGTCCTCTGGTCCTCCAAGAATGATGAAAGAATTAAAATAAAAAATGAAGAGATAATCATTAAAGAAAGAAAGCTTTTTGGATCATCAAAAATGTCAAAGGGGTTCCAAAGTATGTAACTATCAAGGATGGTGGCACAAGAAATATGGACATCGAGCAACGTGGACGGTCTGGCGTTACGGTGCACATGCCATGCCTCGTCTGATTCTGGGCGTGCAGTATGCAGTATGCAGTAAGCAGGTATGAACCAGCCTTTAAGCTCCAAGGCCTTAGTATGCCAAATTTAGATTTGCACTGTATTGTGGGAATTGTAGTGGATTTACAGGTATTGCTATGGTAACAAAAGTTTTGTTGGGTTCTTCCCTGCCCCCTCACCCTCTCTTAGTGTGCATATAGAGAATGGCTCACAGTCTTCCATTTGTCTTTTCTTTCTTTATTCTTTACCACTCACTGTTCTGTTTGCAGTGAACGACTGAAAATAAACATCAAGTTTCTCCAACATCATCTTTCAAATCATGGTGGACTGGTCAAAGACAGTGTTGTTTATTACCTGTGGGGTATGTGTGCAGAATATGCTAATGTTCACATTTTACTGCTCAATTAATACACTACATTAACATCGCACTGACTACCTCAGTGACTGCTGTCTAAATTCTTCTAAATTAAAATAAACCTGTTAGCTTTATGCACAAGAGAAAACCTCAAAACTAATTCAGCAACAACAGTTTACAGTTAGCCCCTTTAACACTGAACTGAATATTTGCTACACAGTAGTCGAACACACTAAGCCCAGAAATACAACCCAATAAAAATGACAACAAATATAAACCTTCACAACCTGAATTGAACCCTTAATCTTCACTAACTCATATTTAGATTGCCATTAAACAATCAAACAAACTATTTTGCATTGTTTAGCATGTAACTAGTGAATAAAATAAGCAACATGGAAATGTGGACTTGTGGAAATGTGGAAGCTTAAGGGGTTAAATGTGCTACAATCGAGGTAGATCCATTTGCTGCCAACAACAGAAATGGTGCGTGGTGTGTGCGGTTTTGAAGCAGTGTTTGCAGCGATGAAGAATTACATCCTGTGAGCCATGCAGGAGCATCAGTGACGTTCAGTTGGAACCATGTGAGACTCTGACTGTGTTCAGGGCTTTGATCACTCCCAGACTCCGGCTAATGAGCTGTGTTTGGCCAAAGAATGTGTGTATGTCTGAAAACTGACCACCAGGGGGTCCCTGAGATCACACATTTTATACAGCCTATATGTACAGATAAACACCCACACTCAGCACACATACTCTTACCCGTTCTCCAGACCGTGGCCTCTTCTTGGGCCGTGTGGGCAACGTGTCCTCCTTTGGATTGGTGTCAATTGCCCAGTACGAACCCTGCAAATGACAACAGGAAACTCAGCGTTAAACCCAAAATGGCACAGAGTACTCGAGCCACACTTTATTGAAAGCTTCGCTCTGAAACTTTTTAAAAAGTGCAGAAAGTTCACAAAGTTTTTAACTGAGCAAGATAATCATCTGAGAGGTGCAGCAGCATGTTCGATTCAGTTCTGCCAATGAGAAAAGGCAAGATTTTCAAGAATTAGATTTCAGGTTGCTTTTTTTTACTCAAGCACTGTCCATCATGTACAGCTTTCAGCTCATCAAAGTTTTAGTGAGCTCATTTGTAAGCCCATCATGTCAGGAAGACATTCATGGAGAAGCCAGGTTTTCTCCATCACCTCTCTCTCTCTCTCTCTCTCTCTCTCTCTCTCTCTCTCTCTCTCTCTCTCTCTCTCTCTCTCTCTCTCTCTCTCTCTCTCTCTCTCTCTCTCTCTCTCTCTCTCTCTCTCTCTCTCTCTCTCTCTCTCTCTCTCTCTCTCTCTCTCTCTCTCTCTCTCTCTCTCTCTCTCTCTCTCTCTCTCTCTCTCTCTTTTTCTCCCTCTCTCCTGCCCTTCTCCTGAGCCTTGGCTGAGGCAGGTAAAATGCTAAGCCCCACCTGAAGCCTCCTCTTCCTCAGCCTCTGCTTTATTGATTGCCCCTGCTCTGGGCTGGACACAGAGGTGTTGGGCTTTCTGCTCAGGTTTTGCTCTCGGATAATCAGGCAGAGAATAGCACACCTCAGGTTCGGGGCTGCAGGTATCCAAACACATGAGACCCTGGCTGAATAATTTATCTTTGCATTCTTCCCATTTAATTTATTTTTCAATAGTGCTGCTCTTCACCCTGCAAAGCCAAAGGCAACAATGGCTCAAAAAAAGGGTGGTCAAAAATGAAATCTCACCCCTAGGCCTGGGTTTTGTTTTTAAATATTTTATATTACATGTGATAAGATCTCAATTGTCGGGAGAAGGCGAGATCAAGACCTTTAAATTACTTGTGCACAAATTCTTGTAAAGCTGTGAGAACAGCTGAATGCAAGCAGGATACACATTTTGCTTAAGAAAAAAAGAAATCCATATGTGTACCCTTTAGAGCAACTTTGGGGTGTGCGTATTGGCCCAATCAGGGCTGAACAATATTGTTTATTATAGCATAATCAGTTTTAACAATAATAATAAGATGATTACAATATGCATATAAGCCTCTGAACGATCCATTGTCTGTGACATGCAATTTTTTTTAATACATCATCTGTAATCTGAAGCAATATTTTCAGAGTATGGCATTCAGTCTAAAAGGGTTTTCTGATTCCTCTATGAAAAGTGCTCATTATCAACACTTGCTTTTCATTGCAATATGCTACCTAGGTGTGATGACAGCCTAAAAACTATTCAGCCAATAGCTGGAAGCAGAAGCAACATCACATCTTGCCTTAAAATGCCCTCCGGGGACTTAATGAGCAGGGCCTTAGAAACTGCCTGATGAGAAGATGGACCATAATAAACATCTATCAAAACGGCAAGCTAAACAATTAGCCATCCAAATGTGAAAACATTTATGGTCAAATGATGATCGCTTTGCAGCGGTCAACCAATGTCAGAAACAGCAGGGCAAAGAAGCACTGAACCAAGCGCATTAATTAAACATTCAGCGAACTTAATCGCTATTGAGGCGTTCCTGATGAAAATGCCATTAAATCGCTGCAACTAATGAAAAGAAAAACGTGTCTGGAAAGTAGTGCAAGATCGAAAGGTAGAGCAAAAAATAGCACAAATGAACAGTCATATAAGCCAAACATGTGACGAATTATCCTCCGGAAATAGAGGGGAGGGGGGGGGGGGTTCTAATGAAATAATGCATGAACAATCCAGCCAACAATGATTAATGCCACAGGCTGTGAGTGGGGTGCTACTATACAGTAAAGCAGATTAGATTAGTACAGCTCCTCGGCATCGAATCATTTAACTGACACCAAGACGCGACCTCATCATTCACTCCTAATCCCTCTTGCAGCATCACCTCTGCAGAGACACGCCGCTACTGCCATCCGCACAGAAAAAAAAAAAAAACCTCCCCACGCTGTTATTGTTCTCATAAAAGCGCAGATGCATAATCATCGCAAGTTTCTGAAGGACAGCTCAAGGTGAGGGAGAATGATGGCAATCAGTTACTATATCTTCACCACTCTGTTGAAATGAGGCTCTGCCACTCCGGCAGAGGAAATGGAGGGAAGGCTGGGTAGCGTTTCTTTTAATTAGCTGAAAAATCTTAAAGTGAAAGCCCTTGGGATGGAAGTTTCTGCCTACTTTAACTCCTTCCCCCGAGACCAGGCAGAAAAAAAGGGGGAAAAAAAATGTAAACCCATGAAAAGAGCACTTACATTATTCAGACATATACAAGACCGTGCGGAAGTCTCAACAAATGTTGCTAAGAAAGTGATTAGTCCTGTTTGAAACATGGTTAAACATCATTTAACACCAGAATACACTGAATAACTGCATCCTTTCCACTACAATAAGCCTCCCTCTCAATTACCTACATATCACATTAGCTCACGTCCTCAGAGATAAAAGCAACAGTAATTTGACATTTAACATTTCAAAATTTACATAAAGGCATCCCCGTTATTTCACAAGGGGAAATCAACGTGCTACTGACGTTGACTGACATGACTCAAAAAGGGTCAATTACGTATATGCTTCCTGCTTTTCTGAAGCTCAACACAACACTAGATGTAGGGCCAAATCAAGCTTTAAAAAGATCAATTACAAAACACAACACTATGCCATAAAGAAGTGCGTTTAGTCGAGTGTTCATCAGGATGAGTTTTGTACTGTTATAGAGGGCAGTCGGAGAATGCAAAACATGCACCCTGACAACTCAGTGAGAAGTGCTGATTCATTGGGAAGGTCAATCTGAATCAATTTTTAATCGAGCCATCGATTTTAATCAATTAGTTCTAACAGCCGTAGCTGGACATTCCCTCTTCAACATCCTTTCAGCATTCATGCTTCTGAAATGAGGGCACTCTGGAGCAAACATGATTGATTCTGTCCAAATTTTATGTTGATGGAGTTACCGCAATGCTAAGAGGGCCATACTTTCTTGCATCCTGCATGAATACTGAGGTAAGGTTTTTATCATCTTTTCTGCCATCTCTCTGAAAGACATGCTCCTGTTACTATCTCGAGCTAGCAGCAGGCCCCATATTCCTGCCGTATTACAATATTGATGGAACATATCAAGAGAGCCCCGCACGGCTTTGAAGTTTTTCTTCGGGGGGTGGCGAGAGAGGCAAATTCCAAATTGAACATTAGGGATGCAAGCTTGTTGGCCGCGCATTCGGCATCGAATCCATACAGCAATAGATTATTTTGTATTTAGTGGAGCAGCTCCCAGGAGTGTCAATATCAGAGGATTACAGCAAAACATGAAATTAGCATTCAGTCCCCATCCTCTGACATGCCTCAGTACCACTCTTTATGCCTCACTGTCTGCGTCTGAGTGCGCGTGCGTGCATGAGCGTGCGTGTTTGTACGTTTTTTTATATTCTTAGGACAGAAACTCTTAGGCTTTGTATGAAACATAGAACCATCCTGTTGGCCTGGCCGATTGTCCATGTTTTTGTCTGACTTGCTCATTGTAAAAAGCGCAAAAATAGCAAAGAGGTTAATATTAAGATTGCAATATGTATTTTATACACCCACATGCACATAGTCACCAAGCACTTATTAGAAACACTAGTTAACTTACTGATTTATGCAATTATCTTATCAGCCAACCACATGACAGCAGGGCAGTGCATAAAATTATGCAGATACAGGCCAGCAGTTTCAGCTACTGTTCACCCAACAACCAGCAGAAGAGGGAAAAATGTAATAAGTGATTAAGTATTTCTAATAATAATATACGTTTTAGAACACCCTCCATTTGTTCAGTAGTCAACTGTCAGCATTGCATGCCTACCCACGCAAGCCTGCTTTGCTTGTTTTGCCATCTTAGCGTTGACCTGTCAGACCTGCAGCTCCAAGTCTTCTCTTCACAGTTGAAACCGAGACCTGGTTCAGTGTTAAGATGTGCTACCAGGTGTTGTCATGCGAGCTGCCCATCACACAAGGTGCTGACTCTCAGAAACTTGTCTTCTGATGAGGCTGTGGATGCGAGTCTGTCAGACCTCTTCCTGTACCAGACCTCTTTACTTGTCTATAGTTTTAACAAGCTTTTTGATGTAGGAAACTGTCCTCAACATTTCGTCTTCATATTTAACACTTTTAGGAGGTCAATACGCCTTTCTTTATTAAGTGTTTTCTTTGAGAAATCTGAAAGCGCAATGACCAATGGCTTCACTTAAATGTTTTTCTAAAAAGGCCCTTTTTTTAGTTTCTTTACTCAAAAGCCATGGCAGTTTGCTGTGTTATCTGTGTACTATTTGAGGCCACAGTACTCTGTACCATTGCAAGTTATTCAATAGACTTAAATGTACATAAAAACAGCAGAAAATTGGGTTTTAAACTTGTTGACCGGTAGTGTATGTATTTTTAATTAATTATTAAAATGGAGATGCCTTGTTGATGAAAGGAACGGCCAGACTGGTTGGAGCTGACAGAAAGGCTACGATAGCGTCAGAATAAACATCATATCAGATCCTGAGGCGGATAGGCTACAACAGCTGGGGATCACTATAGGCTCAAGAAGTTTATTGGTTTAAAAACTCTTGATTTCTGCTGAGGCACAGAGACGTATCCATAATTAATCAATTAGTCCAACCTGCTTAGTTTAAAAAATATCGCATTTACAATTGTTGCCTGTGCAAAAATCTGGACACAACAGGATTTTAGGTCTTATATTACTTTTCTTCTAGCTCAGAGATATTCTTAGGTTGTCATGCATGCAGAGTTTGTTTGAGGTCTATCTGCAATGATGTTTAGGTCATAGGACTGTGAGGGCCAGTTCGAAAGCTTCAGTTTGTTTCTCTTCAGCTACTCCATGGAAACTCTGAGGTACATTTTGGACCATTATCCTCTTGTAGAAGCCATCCTCTTTTCAGCTACAGCGTTTTAACAGACAATTTGACATTTGCATCCAGGATTTGCTGGTATTTTGTGGAATCCATTCTTCCCTCCACCCATGCAATATTGTAAATGCTGCAACTCTAAAGCAGGATAGATCCACCCTCACCCTCAATGCAGTTCTTTTTGCTCCAAACATACCTCTGCTGATTGTAGCAAAAGAGTTCTATTTTGACTTCATCAGTCCACAGACTTTTCTACATGTTCTGTAGCATACTTCAAATAACGAGTTTTGTGACAAGGTCACAGTTAACTTTCTCTTCTTTTTATGACTGTGTGATGATTATGTTTGGTGTGGTGTAGTGGCTAACACCACCACCTGTCTAGTGGCATACTAACGTGTGATTTTCTGTCTAGACATCGCTGAATGTTACTGGGCAAAACTACTAACTGGCTAACTCCTAAGCTACATTAATTTAACTGTGTAATATGATTTAAATGCAAATCTTTATGGACAAGAGCATTAACAAATTGCCATACATGTATTTGTTAATGATTCAGAGCACAATTGTGATTCACTTTAAAATCATGGACTGTTTACCAGACCTTCAGGATTTTCTGGTAGAGAGCAGAATTAATGGATCAATCAGTTACGACAAGCTGTCCAGGCCCAGGCAGAGCAAAGCTTAGCTTTACACCACATGAGATCCCTGATATTATTCCAAAAGGCTTGGCGGTCATTAAGGCTGCTTGGGTCAAATGAATTCTTACTTTGAATTAAATTGGCAGTAGTTTTCAACTCTCCCATGTATGCCATTTTTTCCAGTCTCTTTCCAGTGGTGAAATCTTTAACATCAGCTTCATCTGAGGCAAGGTCTTCGGATCCTTAGATGTTTATATAGGTTCTTTATGTGACTTCCAGGATAAGGATAATTAATAATATGGCCACTTCTGGGAAGATTCACCACTGTATTCTGTTAACATGCCTGGGTGTGTTTAGTTGATTCCAACAATCAACTTGGTTAATTGGTTCATTGAGTAACTAAAGAGACAAATGACCTTTTTCATACAGGGAGAAATTATAATGTAAAAACAGCAGGGTATGTTTACTATGTTTACAGCAGGGTGAGTTCTATTAACTATTGACGATCTAAAACAATTTACTGTGAAAGGTGTGCAAGGGCAGACTAAATCAGAGTGCTGTTCTACAATACATATATTTAATATATCTGAGACATGTCTACAACCTCATGCCCCGTTTGTGTGTGAGACAGCATGTGTGTGCTCTCAAAACAGACCTAATGGGTTTTTACAATGGGGTCCAAATCTGGTTTACAACTTACACATTTCAATGAAGAATCCAAGACCAACAGCAGCAACAATACGAAAGTGCTAGAGGGCTCAAGGCATAAAGTACATCTACATACATATTTATCAAGAAAGAACATTAATATTTCCTTGGGCTTCACAATGCAAGTTGTATTAGTCATGATGAAAAGAGGAAGTAAAGAGTAGTATTTCCCCAAACCCCAGTATGGCAAAAAGACACTTTCCCACCGCACCGAGATCCCACTTCCCTGTCTAACATCACCTATCATTACATCAATGTTAACAGTGATGTAGTACTGGAATTGGAGAATTAGACTTTGGTCTGTAACATGAAAATGACCTACATGTTTAATACTTGCAGAAATCTACTGCATACTATAATTCATACAGGCAGACTTAGTCTCCTGGCTAAATATAACAATCAAACTCTACAGAACAGTGTAATAACGGTGGTCTTATAAGTTTACAGCATAATACAAGATAATGACATTGGCTGTCAACAAATGCAAGGTGATTGATACTGTGGCTGTGATACTGTCACATTTTGGTCCAAAATCTGACTTTTTCAGATCTACACTAAAATCAACCAATGGCAGTGTATAAAACACTTAAAACTTAAAATGAACATTTAAAAACTCTTAGTTTTTAAGAGTTTTTTCTTGGGTAAACAGCAAAGCACTTTTGTAAGTCGCTCTGGATAACAGACTAAATAATAACTGACTAAATAAAATGAGTTGCTTTGCTTAATAAATATATAATTTTTATGGCCATGCTGCAGTGGTTTCTTTTGATAACAGATATAGATCACAGAATTTCTGTCTTCAGTTTTTGTTTTTTTATTGGTTGTCATTACAATTGTTCACAGTAGCCGTTTGCTGGATTTTGATGCAAGGTCTGTGCAGCACACAGATAAAATAGCTTTGACGCCCATTCACAAGATTCCCTGACACTTGTGACGTGTCTCGGAGGCACTGATGCAAAACTGTAAACGTTGTAACCTGTTAACATAGATACCAAAATGAAAAGACGTCTCACGCCATGTAAAGGTAGTATGTGTGAAACAGGCCTTACACTTAACCTACACTTTCAGCTTAGTGAGAGAGGAGACAGGGTCTGTAAGAGCTTACAGTAGTTTTCCCAATATTCAATATTCTTTTCCTTTCTTTTCCCCACTTAAAAGTAATTTTCAGAAAATGTTTAATTTCCAAAATTCCCCAAGTTTGCTTTTTTACTTGTATACTTGAGCACAACTAATGCTATAAAGTACCCCACCAATGAGCAATTAACAACTCTGTTTGGGGCAAGTGTTTAAATTCAGGTGTGCAGATGCTAAGTAATCTTAAACAAATGTTTGGGGGAAATTAAGGAAATCTGATTTTCCAATAAGCCATTTTTAAAACAAATAGTCTGAGTTTCTACCACTATTCATGAGTGGCCACAGTCGCTGCAGACTGTATTAGCAGACTTGTCTATTGTGCCCTGGCAGTGTCCTGCATGGTGGTCCGCCGGTGAAGGAGCAGCAGGTGCTGCACTTCTCTCCGCTCTGCTAAGTGCTTGGCTGAAGTGCCTTCTGCTCGACCCTCAGAGACATTCAGAGAGCACTTTTCCTACATTTCTGCGTCTCTCATGCCGTCTGCCCGCTCCATCCCCACAAGATCACAGGCATTTCTTAAACGCCTGAATCTGCAGTCTGTTCTCACTGGAGAAATGTGCAACGATATGAACGCAATGCATCATTCGGACTTTATGTAAAACGCAGTAACTTGATTTTAAATATATACCTTGCAGTGAAAAAGAGGGGGAGACAGAAAGAAAAAAAGGCATAAGGGAAAATAATAAAAAAAAGCAACAGAAAAAAAAGAAAACGGTTGGCTTACCTTTCCCGGGTCATCTTTAGAGCGAGGCACTTTAAGAAAACACTTGTTCAACGAGAGATTGTGCCGTATTGAGTTCTGTGGGAGGAGAGGAGAGAAACGGAGGAATAAGTTTAATAGGTTAATGACGCTACATGAGTCATAGCACACTACAATACAGGACCAGATTACAGCTCATTTCCATACAGCCAATAGGCCAATAATACACTGCTGGCAGAGCACTGAAAGGGCAGAGTGACTGTAAAAATATAAATAAATAAATAACTTAAAAAAAACAAAAAAAACAAACAACAACTATTCTTTATCATACACACAGGCCCATATCGTATCATCTTTCCAGTGGCACCACATTCAACAGTATATTAAAGAGATTTATCTTGATATGCCACTTCCGAAACGGCCACAATATCAGACTCTTGAAAGGGTGAAAGACTGGAATGATAAAATGAAATAAGACAAAATAAAAGAAAAGCCAACTCATCAACTTTTAAAGGTTTGTCATAGCTACAATGAAACAATAAAGGCTAAGACTAAAGCTAATAGTAAAAACAGCGGTTTAAAGAGAAGACAGCCAAAAAGGAAAAAACAAAAACACAAACAAAAAAGAACCACACAATATAAAAAGGGCCGATCCATGAAAACTATCCTGCAGAACAAGGAGAGAAGAAATAAAATCCAACCCCATAAATCCAGCACCACTGCATTGTAATTAATGAATCATCATGGGTCTTTAGGGAACATGATGAATTATGCAAATAATTTTTTAACTCTTTCTAATGCGATTCCTTAACGACCCAAAGGTAATTCATCACCCTCTCAGCCGTGAATCAGCAGGAAAAGTGGCTTGAACAGAAGAGCATGCCTTAATACTCCCTTCAACACGAATTCCAGCTGGAGCCCAGCCAGCTTCTTGGCTTATGGAGACACAATAAACGCACAGGTTTTCAAATCATTTTTGCAAAATTGTATTGACAGATGGCTGCACTAAAAAGCCGTGGAATCCTCTCCGAGCTGGAGTGGTATGGAATGAGCTCGGTCAAAGGGCAAATAAAGCGGCTGCCGAGAGACGCGTGTGATGAATAACGAGCGAGCGGCAGAATCATGACCGTCTGTAAAACGTCTTTCCAACACAAAGTGGAGGGGTAAAACAAACAAAAAAAAGAATAAAATAAAATTTTCAGTAACATGATAATACTCAAAGAAAATACCTTCATATGATATGATACATATATAGTAATTGTATTCATTCAATGCTAGAGTTAATAATTTAAGGAGAAGAAAAACTGTCAATCAATAATTTGATTACCATTGAAAAATAAAATAAATGCTGATATCACCTTTATTTTTTATTTTTTTACTATGGAATAACTACTATAGTTACCCAAAACATTAAAACCATCTGCCTAATATTATGTAGGTGATCTTGGTTCTTTTGTTCTGTCAAAACCCAAAAAGCCCTTTTCATTTCTGTATTTATTTATTTAAATCAATATGTGCTATAGTAGCTCTTCTGGACCAGAGTAATTAGCTGTGCAATTACAGTCAAAATGAAGGTTGTCTAAATTCGTCCATCTTACATTTCCATTGTTAGTTAGCAAGTCAATCTCCTCTACTGAAGACGTCCATGATATACTTGAGAAAGTGTATGGTAACATAACTTATTACGGTAACAACACCACTATATCATTCAAGCCTTCCAACAGCTATTTCATTCCAGTTGAAATGCCACCTTTAGAAGCACCACAATACATTATTACACCTACTGTCTGCGTTCACCCACTGAAAGAAGAGTTAGGGCCGAGAACACACACACACACACACACACACACACACACACACACACACACACACACACACACACACACACACACACACACACACACACACACACACACACACACACACACACACCTGTGAGGAACAGAGTGCTTTTCAGACCAACACAAACACATTAAGGGCCTCTAGAAATGAGAGTTTGTGTAATTCGTAGCTCATTTCAAAAACAAATTCAACAGCTACTATTCAACTCAAATTTCATCTCTACTCAGAGCAATCCCTGCACAAATCAAGCACACCAGGACAAGGCCTTTAAAATGACCCTTCACTGCACAAGATTCCAGCCACTTCCTTCTGGCAAACAATACACACTATCAATGAAAATGAGCTACTGAACTACTTTACCCTGCTCTGTTTGCAGCCCTTAAGACAGTACGACACAATACTAATTTACAGTTTTTACTGTACTAAACTTGCACATCACCTTTATGCAGAAATATATACAGATACCACATATCAATGTGTGTCAATATCAGACACAATAACATATGCACATATCGTTTTTACTATGATAGTTGTTTGGTCATGTACAAATACAATCTTACACTGTATTCAATTTAAGAATTGATTTTTTTCTGCAGCCTAGACATAAAATTAGACACATTAATTAGACTTTTCCAATCAGAATCAGTGCATTGATGCATACTATGACATTTTTCAATTATGCAATATCACCCTGCTTACAATATTGCAATATATTGAATCATAACTCCTGTATCGTGACATCAATACACAGCCCTAATTTGCATGTTTTCATTCGAAAGGAATAGTTTCAATGGGAGTGGTTTTGACATCAGAATATGCATAGAGAAAGTCAGTGGCGCACGATCACCCATTATAGTTAAAACATGGAGAACGAATGACATTATAAACATACATTTAGGTTTGATGATTGACTTAGTTTGAAGTATACTATGTACATAAAGCGTCACCACATCTTTCGAACTGGCGCTAATGCAACATTATTAGACAGCTCAACACTAACTGACAATTCTGTTGCACACAACATGTGCAAATGTTTGTGGACACCCCTTCTAATGAATGCATTCAGCTACTTTAAGTTGCACACATTCTGCAAATGCACATCATTTTACCCATGCACACACACACACAGCTTGTCTAGTCCCTGCAGAGAAGTATTGGCAATACAATTTTCTGTAACAGATAATCATGAATGTACTGGCACCACGTCTAATGCCAAGTGTGGACTAGGGTAGTACAGCCCCCCCAATGTTGAGATGTGGAGCAGTGGAACGGTGTTCTCTGGAACAATGGTGCTCCATTTAAGACTTCTGGGAGTTGGGGTATGTATATCTAACATCCTGACCTCACTAAAGTTCCTATCGCTGAATGCAATCAAATCCTCACAGCAATGCTCCAAAATCTAGCAAAAAGCCCTCCCTGTACAGTAGCAACAGTTACTCCAAAAAAGCAGTAGGAACGGTCCCGATTCTTCTGTCCATAGAGTACAAATGCTCCACTATTTTTGCTAAAATAGATTTTCATTATTATTTATTTTCCATCACATGAACACTTTGGTTGATCAGAAACACAGGAAAGGTATAAGACTGGTCAGGACACTGATTTGTACTGTGATGTGTTAGAAGCTTATTTGCACACTACAGCCCTCTGTTCTATCTAAATTACAAAGGCTAATATCGCAATAACATTAAATGGATGTCAAACTTAATGCCTTAATCGGTGGGGGATAAAAAGCATGTCCAGAATTTCCTGTACAGACAAAAAGAGCAAAAAGCCTGGCTTGACATTGTGTATGTGTACACAAGTCCGCAGAAGCCCAACACTTTACAAACATTAGAAGCCATTAGCAGAGAATGGGTATTCCTCACTTTAGTGTGAGCAACGCTAGCAACTTAGCCATGAGAATCAGATGGGCAGTTACATCCAAAAGCACTTAGGGCTAACTCTTCCCAATCTCAGTTTGGACCTGCCTGTTAGAAGGATAGGCCTATAATGCTTTCGGACGCACATGCACGCGCAGAACACACACACACACCCTTCTTTTTAGAGAGCTGCACTCAGCCTAAAACATTGATAGTCTTTCAGAGCAGCCCGGAACATCATTTAAGTTTATTTTTTAATGAGCTACTGCCGTCTGCATCCCTGACAGTTCCTCCGTGAGGTTACATGCTTTTTTTTGTGTCCGACAGTGGTTCCTGTCTAAGCGTACGCATTACTGGTGTGAAACTAAAGCGCCTGAAGGTCACCCACAAGCAAGAAAAAAAAAGCCTCCAATGGAGTGTGATGAAGTATTAAACACGTAACAACTGTAGGCTCTTGGCTCTGCAGCGTGGGTGACAGCTACTTCCACTTCATTTGAAAGGTCACAGAGTTGTGTTAGTGAAGCAATAGGCTCTTTAAAAAGGGGAGGAAATTGGCGTGTCAAGCGTGAATGGAAATATATCTCCAAGATGTCAAATAAAATGACGTGTGGCTAATGCTGACGAATACATTACGGCCTACTGTACAGATTACGCCGGATATGATTGATAGCGCTCAAAAACACCATGGTGCAGATTGATCTTGGGCCAAAGTTGTGACTAGACGTCTGAGACTGGGGACGGTATGACATAAAATAAGGCTGTTGGTTATCATTTTACAGATACAATTTTTTTCAGATACTAAGAACATTGATCTTTTTTATACTGATATACTTTATATATGAAGATTTCTATATGAATATGAATGAATACGTATTACTCATAACTACATACACTCATACAAACATGACAGCAGCAACTACTGCTTCACACATTGAACATACAACTCTGGAAGTGAAAAATAGTCAGAGTACAAATGTAGGATAGTAGTTTTTCAGCTGTTCTCTGTGTGTGTGTCATAATTGGGTGTTTAGCTGGATGGCCAAGTTACTCACTCTCCAGATAATGCTTCAAACCCAGCCTTTAGAAAACTTTTTTGGCTTCTAATGCTGTCACTCTCATGCTACGAGTAATGTCATTTGGTCTGTTTAGTCATCAAAGTCCTTAAAGATGTGTGAAAATAAATCAGAAACTCATTGTGATAATCATAAAAATATATTTATCATGGAGTCGCACCTAATACAATTATTTCCTTCTTCATTTATACAAATCTGCAACTTTACCAGCTCAAAAAAACAAAACAAAAAAAAACTAAACAAAAACACCTACCAACCTCTTTCTTCATGTGTTACCATCTTGTACATTGTATGTTTGTACTGTTGGTACATTTGTCCATTTTATACAGATGACTGTGTCAGTATGTATGTACAATGTCAAACTACACAAGGAAGAGTTTGTGCTCTTTCATTACTTATTATTTGCATTAGCCTGGTAGCAAAACCGAAGAACAAAAAGAGGCAGATTTCAAAAACCAAATGTCTCATGGCTGCAGTTAGAGTAAGGGTAATTTTTTGTAAATCAGACATTTCTGAAAACTATCGCTTTAAGAGGAGAAAGCAGCGTGGGGGTACTGCATTAACTGATTCAGACACTCTGTGGGGGGACTCCTGACGGTTCTCTCGCTGATGGACCAGTATGTACCTGCTCTTCACAGTGGGGGGTCCCCAAGTCCCCAGTTTTTTCACAGCGGTGGATCCTGCCTCCTTGGCACCGCCGCAGCCGGCACAGCCATCTGAAGCGTTCCAATAAAGCCGCTGACAGACGCTGCCCCCCACCCACCACCATGCCGCCCACCAGAATGGCTTGTGAAGGAAAGTGGGTCAGGCTGACCTCCTCAGCGTGAGCCGAAGGGACAGGCGGGGGCCCACAGAGCCGCGACTACACCAAATCCAGCGTGACATCTGCACTGGGCAATGCAGGAATAGTTCAAAGACACTTAACCCCCTTAACCCTTTGCTAATGATTTGGTTATTAATCTCAACACTTACTTTACTACTGTTAGTATTTAAGCATATTGCTTTGTCTCTGCTACACATTATTCAGCACCTACTATGAAACTAAAATGCATGCTATATAGGGCTATTATATTAATAGATCAATCGATCAACTATTATTCCAGTAATTAGTTACATTCATTTTCTTCTGTCTGTTCAACAAACACTTTCCTCCTGGCTGAAAACAATGCAACAATTGTCTTGAGTAGTTGTGGGGAACCCTTAATAAGGCTGTGCATTAAAAATGACAAAGAGGGTTAAAGCTAACATACTTGGTGACATCAACTTGCTCTTTAAACCCTTACTTGCTCCTATTCAGCAGGCTGAAGATTTTTCACAGGGGGTGCTGTTAGTGCTTTGCATCAATGACACATGCATTGCTTTTAGAAATGTCATAATTAACATGTGGTTTAATATAAAATGCTATACTGCACTGAATCCAAACTGTGGAGGTGATAGGAACCAGATGTCCAAAGCAAATAATACCTATAAAAGCTAGGTTTTGGTTTGGGCACAGTACTGTGGGTATGTATTTAATAAACAGTTTTAAACATAAAAACAATTTAGAGCTCCTTATCTGGGCAGTAAGCATGTATTTGTTCAATAAAACACTTAATAAGAATAAATACAAATTACATTCATACAAAAAGCAGTGGTTTATTGTGGCAGTGTTAAAGCTACTTGCTGTATTAACATCAAAGTTACTTTACTAGTTTTTGCTTATTTGCATCTGTTCTAATGTGGTGTTTCACAAGTAAAAACATCATCTTATTGCAGCATTAAGATTTTAAATAATATTCTACTGTATATCTGCACTGTATATGTGCAACCATTCATTTTATGTTAGAGCAAGCAGAGTACAGTAAAAAAAAAAATGAGTCTCTAAAGAATTACCATGCAACTACTAGCATTAGATATACAACTATATAATACTCACAGGTATATAGAATAATACAGAGAATTAGTAGGTGCAATCACAAATAACAGCACTAAACTGAGAGTGACAGTAGTGTATTTATATATTATCACAATAGAGTTAGCCATGCCAACCGATGAGAAATTCAGAAATATGGTACTAATGCATTACACTCTGAACATTGCTATATGCTATATACATACATACATACAGCAGTGCTTTGCCAAAATTAAAAAAAGGAAAGGTGGAGCTGTGGGTGGATCTGTTAAAGGCACCAAGTGAGACTACACAAAAAGAGGCAAATAACTTTACAGTGCTATTAAAGAAAGTGGCTAATTGTCAGGAGGCCTTTTGCACGACAAGTGCAGAAGCTATTGCATGACCGAGGGACTTGAGGGAAGAAAATGAACTGCGGGAATGAGGAAGCCATAACCTAGTTACACACACAAAATCAAAAAGCCTAGTCAAATTAACACCGATAGAGCAGAATAAAGGAGCAGGGGCTGGCAAATTCAGAGCTGTGTAAAAAGGGCAATACTCCAGCCCATGTAGCCACTTCAAACAAAGCTTTAATCTTAAAGAAACGCCTGTCTCTTGTGTGAAAGAACAGCAGTCCTGGACACTGGGGCTTGTTCACATGTTTAGGGGAAGGTACTTTCAACAATCAACCCTTGAGAAATGTAAGGAGTTTTGATGCATCCCGAAGATTCAAGGTTTTGAATTCCAGTTCATCAATACCGCTAAATCAGAATCAATAGACGTAATAGAATAGACTGGTTTTCTATAACGAATAAATCTAAAATCTATTATTATAAATGATTCTGAATTGTACCAAAATAGCCTAATTGTGAAGAACAAATATCATGATGCACTGAACTGTTTCATAAAGAATCGTATAAACTGAATTATTGTGAGGTCAGAGATTTACACTCTGGATGAACATATGTATTCTGATCCACTCTACCAACCAGCTTAACTAACAATTAGGCTCCGTGGCACTCATTAAAGCTTTTTTTTTTCTCTCTCTAGGGCTGAGTATCTATTTTAGCTGTGCCAGCTCAGCGAGGGTGAAAATGCAGGTTTTTCAGTGCCCACCTCTCAGGGCTGAATAGCCAGCGGGGAGCCAGTGCTGTGTGCTTTAGGCTACCGTTCACCTCTCTCACCCAACACAGCCTGCTGCTGCCTCCAAACAGTATAAAACCGAGCCTACAGAACAACAGGGAACTGTAGCTTTACACTCCGATAAATAATATATACTTTCTACCATACACATTATACAACAGACCCTGTACCTGCACCAACTCAGTTCCTGTCTAAATCCAAGCTGCAGTCATCAAATTTAAAAATTCTAAGCATCTTTAACAAAATGCTAATGTATTTAATTCTTGGTCATTTATTTTAGATGATATTCCTCAACTAGCTGGTATTTACAGCATTTTTATACTGTTAAAGTGAACACGGAAACTAACATTTGAATCGGAAATGCGTAAGTAACATTATTGGCACCAGACAGACACTTAGATTTGACTGTTATGAGAAGATGTATTTATTGTACTCAAGAAGAACATATTTAGGTGATGCTTGGCTGCTCTGCTAATAAGAAAAATACATTTTACAGCATTTGTAACCCTATATAAATAAATATTAGGTCTGCAGATTTCTAATCCACGCACTTCCCTTAAGATGAGCATTTAAATGTAGCTTAACTACTCACTACTACCTCACAGGAAAAAACACACAGCTAACAACATGACATCACACAATGTGAGCGTGAGGTATTTCAGGCTACATTTGTTTCAGAATTGGACCAGGTTCATTCACCCCCACCCTCGCTCCCACCCCTCCTCTGATATCTGATTCATCTTTTTCTGCCAATGTTGGCCTGATACCGAAACACAGTGATATCAGTATCTGCAGTTCAGGTTCTTTACAGGCATTTTAAAATCTACATCTACAGAAACAACCCAGGTGTGATGCAGTTACAATTATCATAAAGAGTATGGCAGGGGTTGGTGATAAGAACATCATTAATACAACACTGGTGTAAGAACCAAGTGTATAGTAACATCAATGCACCAGTTAGCTTACTTGATGGCCACTCAACATTGCGTTCTATTATAGTTGCACACTTCCCATTGTTTAGCTGGTTAATTAACTTGGAAAATACAGGTATAAGGAAGCGTTTCATGTATTATTTCTGGAATTGTGGGAATATATTCTCTCAATATCGGCCACCCTTACTGCATGTCTGGCATCAACATTAGAAAAAGATGGTGGAGAGTGGGAGGTGTAATACAGAAAGACCTTGTTTCTGTCACTGACAGAAAAATAAACACTGTCAATTCTAGAGACACACAAGGAAAGAGCAAGAAGAGTGTGTGCACAAGAACATGGTATTTCACCTGGTCCGCTGTCGGAGGACTCACACACATGCTGGAATTCCCTACATTCCTCTCTCCATGTCATTCCAGAGTCTAGTTCTCCACCTCACAGCAAAACCTTTCCTTTCCCTCAGGCCAATCACACTACACCATTCTCTTCTCCTCTACTAAGACAAATGGCCATTTATATGCTTTGCTCCCCATCTTAAACCAGCCTAGCTTCTTCCAGACAATATAGACAAGTTTCTGCACACCAGTTAGGGAATTTAGCACGTCGGGCTCACTCAGTTTGTAAATGGGTGTGGGAAAATGCTAGGCTTGACATTTTCACGTCAGCAAAGAAACAGAAAGAAGAGCTCTCTCTTAACCCCAAATTCCCCCTGTGAAAATCAATATCAATAAAAGAAGTCTAAAGAGTATTTTAAATGTACAGTCATGGAAGTTTCTGTGGAATTCTATACATCAATTCATCAAGTTTCTGAATAAAAGCAGCATATATATACACAAGTTACACATCTAAAAATCATACACCCACTAAGATTGTTAAATCAGTGGTGCTGAAAGTTATGAAATGCTTAATTTACCAAGACCTCTTAAATTCCTGTTAGTGATCATGATTGATTACAGCTGGTAGCTTCTCTGTGCACATGCACATCCACATAAAAAGGCTTTGTTTCACAGCACTGACTGGACCGACAAACAGCACAAATACAAGGAGCCCAGTGTAGATCTAAGAAGGATTTGCACAAGTCAGGAAGGTTTCTTGAAGCCATTTCTAAACGTCTGCAGATTTCAGGCTTATCAGTAATCAGTACAGGTAACTGGTAGGTTTGTCAGGAAGAAGACCAACGTGTTCCTCTCAGCTGAGAAGAAACTGGTTTGAATGGTAAAGAACAAGTCAAGAACCACCAATGCACAGACTTGCCACTTGTCACTGTCTACAGTCAAGTTTTACAACACCACGGAAGCACCTTCTGATGAGACAAATATTAAACTGTTTGGCCACAATGGCCAGAGATTGGATGCTTGGAGGAGTATGATGTACCAACGGTTGAGCATAGTGGTGTTACCATCATGCTCTGGGCCAGTTTTGCTGCCAGTTAAACAGGTACACTGCACAAAATTGATGTTTTAATCAAGGCTATCTCAGAATTCTTCAGTATGACCTTAAACCATTACCTAGATGGTTGACACTTGAACACAACTGGGTGTTCCAACAGGACAATGACACACATAGGCTGTTAAGGATTGGATAAAGCAAGCTTTTGGAAGTCCTGACCTCAACCAATCTTAAATGTGTACTGGACTTAGAAATCAGGTCTGTGCCTGGAAATCAAATTTGAATTAAACTCTACAAATTCTACAAAGGAGAGAGGTCACCAGAAGCCTGTAGATGGCTGCCAACTAGCACCAAACATTAGGTGTACTAAATGTATGTGTATGTTTGCTTCTTTATGTATACTTTTAACAGTATTCATAACTTGAAACATTAAAACATATTTTTTCCTATTAAAGATGTATGTCAAAAATGGATAGATTTATATATATAATTTTTTTTTTTCTTTTTCCAAATGCCCCCACAATCACTGTGGTGTGAGCATATGTGCATTTTCTTCAAGCCTGTTGGAAGAACATCCCAGGAGGCAGCTCGTGAAGTTGCTTGAGAGACTGCCAAGAGTGCAAAAAGCCTCATCAATGCAAAGGAGGGCTACTTTGATAGAAGATGATTTGGATTTGTTTTGAAACACGTTTTAGCAGTCTGTATCACTCGAGATCAATTCATAGTGATGCATAAACAGTGCATATTCATAACAATATAAAATATTCTGTTTTTGGGATACCCCAACACTGTTTTACTGTTAAGACATTTAACAGTAAAAAAAGATTGAAATAACCATCGCAAATGCAGCCGAGTTCAAATGTTTGACTGGTACTGTACGTCTCACCCCATGGTGAAGAGAGCCAGCCTGAGTGTAAGGTGTTTAAGTGTAGTGTGACTGGCTGTAGCTGGGGGATAATCCACTTAGACTGCATGAAGAATCCATCACCCTTGGCCTAAGAGAGCCTGTGACTGACAGAAAGAGTGAGACTAGAGATAAGAAACATTACACATGTGGAGGCCCCCTGTAGATGCTTTAAGAGTAAAACGCCACTCTGTACTTGTTCAGCTCAGAGATATGACACCTGGTTGTAAAAAGTGTGATTGCCTTCAAATCTCCACATGCGAAAATACATGCTAAACCCATCTTAACCTATTCACATGCCAAACTCTCACCCATGACTCTACAACCCACACTCTACAAAAGAGGGGTTCTGCGTAGTATCGAAAAGGGTTCAAATACTATGCAGAACCATAGAAACCACTTTTTACTAAGAATGTGTACCAAAGGCTGAGCAATACCAGATCTGACTCAAGTCTGTCAAAGAGCTCACAATTGAAAAACCATAGACGTCTAGCACAACGATTTTTCATTTTTAATTTTTTTTACTTTTTCAGCGCTTCAAAGGCATTTGATCTTTTTTTTTTCTTGGCGTCTAGTAACAGCATGTTGGCAAGCAAGGTTTTAAAGCCCTTTAGCCCTCTGATCTTTACTTGCTCATAAAGACTTTGCTTTCTGCAGCAAAAACGCACGCCAAGGTGAAAACCATAACAAATACAAATGCCTGATTGCGCAGAGAGAATTGCAGAACTGAGAATGGTCAATCTGCAGCTGATGCAATAACCAGTATTACAGTGGATAACAGCCAGTTACGTTATCTGAAGTAGTGGAGTAATTAAACGCTCAAGAATGCCCCATAAAACGAGATGACACTTTGGGGAACTGACTAATTTGGTGTTTAAATTAAACCCATCTTTCATGTAACCCTGTTCAAACATGTTTAATTTAGGCTGCTAATAACGAACAGAACGAACAGAAATGTTGTTGTATGTACGCTAAAGTATAAAGAACAGAGAAGTGGGTGTTGTACACACTTACAAATATGCTATGCAAAACCCTTGTATATCTAAAATGGCAACATTACAGAAAAAAAACATTTTCAATGGAAGTAAAAGATTAAATTTCAGGCATTTTTTAACCTGTTTCTACCTTTATATATCTCCAAATATATATAGTGCGTGCCTGCATGCCTTTTAAGTGTCTGTAACTATATTGTGAAAAATTTACATTGTGATATATTTTGCAATGGGACATTTCTTGTGATGTACAACACCCCCACCCCCCAAAAACAGGAAATTAAATAAATAATGCATGCCATATATAACTTGCCTTTGGTAAACAAGTCTGCGATGTGACTATTGCACATGCCCTCACTGCGATGACCAAGCTAAAATGATATATTGTGCAGCCCTAATAAATATTAACAGTTAGCAGCCAAAACAATGCAGATATGATTCTAACTCTCCATTCCACCTTAAATAGTGCAGCAGTTATACTTTGATAACCGCAGAGTGTTAACTACTGCATTATATAAGCTGGAGTTAAAATTTCAGCTAAGATTAGCTCTGAGTCTTGCTGTAAACATGACGCAGCAATAACGAACAGTAAACAGAACAGTTAGTTTGTTAGTTAATATGTCAAAAAAAGATCATTTCAACATCTACTATACTCTTCAATTATGCCTTATTAGAAACAAAACTATGGTGGTAATGCTCTGTTCTGCCAGTGGAGAACCGTGCTCCTTTCTTTAGTTCTAAACCAGCACTTAGCAGCGGGTTCAGAAACGAGGAGGAGGCTATGTAGGTAGGTCTGCAGTAAGGTACTCAAGACCTTACGGCTGACTGCCGTACTCGTGGTTGGGGCAAAGAACTTGATTGGGACATTCCTAGAGCCCTATAAAGCACAACTGTGTGTCTGTGTTGACATAGTGGGTACGCTCAAACTTAAAGGCATTCAAATTATAAAAGACATCAACACATTCAGCTATTTTAAACCCACTATGCCACTTAACAGCTTGACTGTTTGAGTATATGATTATTTGCCATGCTGGAAATTTCAACAACCCCCCATTGCTTTTACTGATAATGTGTCCCTGACAGTTACAGACACTTAAAAGGCATGCCTGTTCACATGCGTAGACACAAAAATCGCTTTCCATGTCCTTTACGAGCACAAATGTGAAGGCATTTTAATGAAAAAACTTTTGAAACCAGTACAAATGAGTTACTGGGGTTTCTAAGCCAACTCAAAACAGTGAGGGTTATTCATTCCGAATTTCATCCACAAATAGGCTGCCTTTGTTGCTGGAAGGTGCTATAACGTCGTGGATAACCTGTGACCCATGGCGTTTCATACAGCGAACCCACTCTGGAGTTTTGAAAACCTCCTGGATCATTTTCGGGATGTTGTTCAAGGCCGTCAGCATTCACCTCATCTCTGCATTTAGAGTGCTCCCTTTTAAACGCCACAAGCATTTACTCAGAGCTTTGAAAGGCCCTAGGGAAGAAATTCGCTACATATTATGGCGAATGACAGGTCAACAGAATTATAAAAGGTATAGGACACTTGTTTGAAGCAGTTTTTAATCAAAACCCCCCACTGCACTCCTACTTGGCATGTGCTGAAAAGGGCTTTTTCCAACCCAGAGAGGCCCTGAAGCAGAAAACTGTATTGGAGGAAACAGGTCGTGGACAGACAAACTCTAACATTTTGACTAAAAGAGCCCTCTATGGTGGTTATGGTCCAGAAAAAAGCCCATTAAGTGGATTGTTTCGGTTTAATTCAGCCTCCGCAATCCCCTATTAACAATACCCGAAACAAAACGCGCTAAAGGGCCCAGGCCGCATAATAGACTGTAAACTGGCGCGGCTACACACGACTGCACTGACAGTAACGGTAGACTAAATATAACCACAACTCTCACAAAGCACAGCCTCAACAAGAGTCCTACCTTTGCAGAAAAAGCTTAGAAATGCTGACATAAGACCAAGACAAGCTGTACAGTAACACATTATTACAAATGCTGTTTTACAGCCTGCATGCCATTGTGTTAGACAGCTGGACTAATCTTCACACACCAATCTTCATAGTTATGACCACACGGAAAGATAAGAAACCAACAGCTGTCCATTTAAAAGAGCCCAGGAATACTAGCAACCTCTATGTTCATTATGACCTTCCCAGCTATTCCAAAACATTGGCAGCTTCCAAAGTTGCAAAACGAGTGAAAAAAAGGCCGCATCAGGGCAGTAAAATTTGGGACATCTCACTGGGGGGAGCGGGAAAAGGAAACTCGGCACTAATGTACACCGTCACTATGCGCGGCACAAAAGGGGAGTGTGCGTGGAAGGTTGAGAAAGAGATTGTGAGAAAGATTGGAGTTGAAGAGACATGTCACAGTTTATCCTCCATGAAAGCCTTCGCCTGCTCTCAGTTCCAGTCGAGCGATCTGATGAGAACCGTTTGTCAGTCCCTCCGCTTAATTATCAGCCAGCTCAGAGCAGCGGCCTGAAGCAAACACTTACAGTGGCACTTTAGGGCCTCGTACAGCACCGCCTCAAAACTGCTGTCAGGGTCACAAATGTTTAGCAAAAACTACACATACACACAGTATATTGTGGATAAAATGAATAAACCCAATTAGATTCTGAAACAAAACAGACAGATTTTCTGTTTTAATTGCAACACAGGTAGCAATATAGGTCATGTGTTAACAGTAGTTACATATATTAATTATATAATACTACATATACATATATATATATATATATATATATATATATATATATATATATATATATATATATATATGTGTGTGTGTGTATGTAGTCATGTTATAGCATTGTAAAGACATTATTCTCTCCAAGACACATTCCATAACCAAAGCCCCTCTCAGTACAACAAAACATCAGTAATTACAACACAACAAGAACATTTAAATATTCCGTCCCACACAGAAATCAGATTTTAGTTTAATTAACCAAAGACGGATTAGACTTATTAGGACACAATCCAGATACTAGTCACATGAAGTGTCCAGGTGTAAACGGGGTTTTATGGTATGCAAAATACTGAGAATTTACCTCAGGTTTGTCAATATGCTCAGCAGAGATGATGGTTAATCTACTCTATCATAGAATAACTGCTTCCAGCCAGCCTGTATCCTTTTTTTACTGTTATATAATAGTTAAATAGTTATTTATTTATTTATTTTTAAATCAAGGACTTCACTGTGCCAATTACAGTCAAAATTGCATTTAATTTCTCCTGATAACCGCACTGGACAAATAAATGCTGAAATGTGGCCTCTGCTTTACCACATTGTGTCAAAGAGACTAATTGTGTACCAGTTAGAAGTCAGCAGGCACACAACAGGGAAGTGTGCTTTTTAATTGGTCTGCCAATGCCAAACTCGCTGGCATCTCATAAACCTAGAACTACAACGGTCATGTTGGAGCTTCTGTGCTTTAGTGTGAATGGTAATCAAATTAATTTTTTAACAGTATCAGCTGATGATCATTCCCGCAAAACTGCCATTTGCAATAATCCAGGAGGCGGCAAAACACTACAAACCCTTTAACCACTAATTTTACCAAGTATTTTATTTCACTTACTAGCTGTGAGCTCCCTGACCAATCAGAGATGATCGAGAGAAGCTATTATGTGCATCAGGACATAGGAAGACTCCTTTAAGCCACTCATTATTTTGATCCATCCAAAATAACAAAAGGTGATCTTTAATCACAGCAAAGATGTATTAATGGGGCACAGTTAGACTCAACCTTTGATTTTGTAGCAATTTAGCTCTTAAATTAACATTCTAAATTAACAGGCAACAGATTTTTTATTTAAGTCATTAAATAAGTAATTTTAATCATTTAAGATAATTGAAGTTATTAAAAAGCAAATATAATATGACTGTAAAAGTTGCAAAAGTTCTTTCTATTCTACAACCTACAAGCTTAAAGTTTATACTTAAAAAGTGCTAATAACAACATTGGTTATAAAGAAATCATAATCAACACCGGCCACTACAAATCATGACCGCTGCATCCATCAAAAACATAATACAACAGTTTGGCCACATCTACCTACCTCCTGCAGCTGTATTTTATGTAGACGTGTGCCAGCAGCTAAACACAGGTTTAAAGGCTGCATTAAGACAAAGCCATTAGCATTAATACACACACAAACGTGCACGCATTCGTGCTCCAAAAGGACCTTTGCTCTTGAACTGGTACTTTTAACAGCTACCAATCGGGGAGCAGGAGTAAATACGGTGGGTCACTGCAAAAACAGAGTTTTGGAACAGCCACTATGAACGAGTGGCTGATGAAGCACATGCAGAAGAGGCTCCTCAGCGCCGCTAGCCGAAGCGGTACTCGTGCCATGCAGCTGGGAGGGCTTCCATTAATCTTACAGGTGCTTAAAGCCCCATCCAGTCAATAACCACTATTACAGCCAATGGAGCTAATGAGGGGTGCAGGGGTGACAATCCAGCTCCAATCCGCACAATGCAGCCAAAATCTCTACAGCCTGCTCAGTACCTGCCTACTCTGCTCTGCACACAGTTAAACCCGACACATCTGTCTCAAAGCGGCCGCAATTAGCCTCTCGGAAAGCGCTCGGCCCCTGACGGTTCAAATGTCCAGTGCATGACTGACTGTTAAGAAAAGGCCACAATGCAAATGACAGAAGGGTTGTGGAGCCAACATGGGCATTAAAGGGAAAAAGAATAGTGAGGCAAAACTGAAGATGACCTCCCTGAGGCCGTCTCCACTCTTTAGGAACATATTTCCTCCTGTCAGAGCTAGGATATACAGCATTCATACATGTACACATTTTTTATTTACACACACACACACACACACACACACACACACACACACACACACACGTTATCTCAGGTACACACGTCTCAGGTTTGTGTGGTTTCAACCAGATATTTATCATATGTTTTCATGAGCATATTTCAAGCTGTCTATCAATAACAATTTAACACACAACAATGTTTTCATATGCCAAGCTTTTGTATTTCAAAAACAATGATGGGTCCCTTAACAGAACGGTCCAATCAAACCAACATAACATAAGAACTGGATCATAAAGTCCAGCTCTACAGTCAACAGCAGAAAACTGTGGAAAATGAAAATTGGGGGAGAAGAAAAAAAAATCCCTGAGCTTGGCGATTTGTATTCGGGTTAGCACTGATTTAAAAGGGAGTCAAAGCCTTCTATACAGTCCATTAGCAAAGTTAATGCAGAACTGTCAAGCACAATGACCCTTAAATAATACATAGTGGAGGTGAGGAGAGGCCAGACACCCTTCTGCTCTGCTTCGTCCCTCCACACACACACTCTAGCCCTCTACAAGGCCACATTAATTGTCTAATTCAGAGGCAATTAGCTGGCGGTTAGAGGCTGTGGCCTTGCGGCCAGCTGGCCCTGATAAGGAGGACAGAGGCTAGAGGGCCGGCAGCCAACAGCAATGTCTCTCGCTCTCTCCCTCTCTCACGGTCTCTCTCTCTCTCTCTGTGTCTGTGTCTAGACCCATCAAATTCACCACAGCCAGCTTGTCAGAGTGACCCCACACAATCCTCACTGCTTACAAAGCCTTCACCTTGAGAAGGAACGAAGGCATTTCTGCTTATGTAAGCTACTACTGCATATTATTATCATCGCTTTCTCTTTCTAACAAATAGAAATTTCGGTTCGATAAATTAGAAGGGAGGAAAAAAAAGAAACTAGCATTCAGAACGCTGACATTTTGACATTGACAAATGGGCCAATCAAAGGCAAGGAATTCATGTGTCATATCCGTAACTGCAATGACCCGCGATTTAGCCAGAATGTTCTAGGGGAATGGCGAGGCCGTGTCTGTCAATATTCACAGGGAAGCACAGCAAGTTGGCTGCTACTACTGTTTTATACAATGTGATGTACCATCATAGATTTTTACAGACCAGTGTCAGACCGTGTCAGAAACCACATAAGAATAGGTCTACATAAGATCACCTAATACCTCTAAGAGGTTTAAATCAAGTGTTTAGGGATTTAGGCTGGAGCTGCAACAAAAATCATCTGCATAATTAAAAATTCCATGAAAAACTGTTGGCAAAAAATACAAATGCAAGACATGGCATTGCAGGGTTATGCACAACCTAAAAAACCAAACATATAGAAACACCTCACTTAACATGACTTGTCTACTGTAAGATTTGTAAAAGCAAGTGCAGCAGCACAATACACATGAGCACGTAGAGAACATCCACAGCAGAAACATGACACACCAGAGCGTGGGGAGTTTTACTTTAGCAAATACAATAATCTGTGCTAAAGCTGACAGACTTGCTTGTCTACGCAGATAAGGATACTTACTGAAAACTTGTAGACCTCCCAAACACACACAAGCTTTGTTTAAAAAAAAAACACCACTTTTGGTCACTGAATCCGGAGCTTGTCGGAAAGAGCTTTGTGCTAAAGAACAATAAATCTTTTCCTTAATATTTTTGTTGATATCATAAATATTTATTGATTGCCTAATATCAGTGTCTTTTTTCCTGACCAATCTATTAATAAAAATCATAACTGACTCATCAATTGTGGACGTACACTCTTAAGGAACATTTAAAGGTTCTTCAATCTGAAACTGTTGAGAAAACTCTTAAGTTACCTTAAGTGGTTCCTCCACAGTTTCAAATTGAAGACCCCCTAAAGATTCCTTAAGGAATCTACACTTAACATTTGTTAGGCATACAGTCTGCCTGATGCTGATTGGTAGGGAATACATTTCCATTACTTGTTAGCTACATTAACCTCATAGATCCTGTGCAAAGAGCTGAGGAACTGCATTTGGAGTAAGGTGGAAACCATGTCACAATATGCAGTAAAGAAGCCCATGCTACTCTACTTTTATCAGACTCTCAGATTTATCCTTTTTTTTTTACCCCCTTAGAAAACGCTGTGTGCTTTAAGCACCACAGTAATGTAAGAACGCTCAGTGAGTTTGCACAGAAGGGTTGTGCGTTCGCAATGCAGTGTCTTGCCATTGTTATTTGCATTTGCGTACTTGCATTGAGTATGTTTTTCTCCCGATGGTTCACCTCTGTGTTAATAATACATTACAAGACATATCAAAATCACAATATGTAGCAAAATAACTGCAGTATGGGATTTTGTCCTTATCATGCAACCCTACCATCCATCACCAGGCTGCCCAGACAGGTGACCCCAGTAAGGACACCGGGCCTCGCACTCTTAGATTTCAATCCCAGAATGCACCCTTAACATGCAGACCCTCAACGCTGCAAACGCAAGCTGGAAACCACCCCAAAAACGTGCAGAATTTGGTGCTAGAGCCAGCCGAATAAATGAAAGGTTTCGGTCAGGAAAAGAGGGGAAAAAAGAAAAGAAAAAATAATACTCCAGTAGCATTTCAAGCAGAGGGATCATATAATTTCTCTCAGTGTCTCCGAGCTCCAGGGTATTTGACTCTGCAGATATTCGGCTAGCTGCTGCATCCAAAAAAAATGCTGCCAACTCATTAGGCTTCAAAATCCTGCCACCAGCGCAGACAAACCTTAGTCACCCAAAACCAAGAGAGGAAAAGCATGGCGGATCAGCAACGTTTCTGCTGTGGGAACTCCGCATGGAGCCCCTGGGCGGCGTGCCATACCCTCAGTGACACCACACACACACGCACACAGACACACACGGTGCCACTCTGTCTACAGCTCCTGTCTGCTAAAACCATGTCAGAGAGGCATAAAAATTGATGAAACATTGCAGCCATTTGAGCATTCTCATTGTTACCCACTGTGCATTGCAGCTGCGCTGTCTGGCTTTAAGCAGATCCCCGGTGCAAAAAAATAAGAGAAAGAAGTCTGCTGTAGAACACATATACACATCACTTATTTAATTACTACACATTCCATGATTTGTCCTTTACTTTGGTTAGTATTCAGATACACAGCATTCAGCTTTTATTTATTTATGTTTAACATGAAATCAATAAGGTACAACAATATGGACCAATGCAGATGATCTGCTCTTCCTGAGTACGAGCTGAAATAGCACAGAAATCCAAGTCTGTGTGTGAATCCTGACAATGTACACATAAAAGACATTATCTGCCTAAGTGAACACAATGTCATCTAATATGCCATGTGCAATTAAAAGAGCCACAGGGTGGGGGTGCTCTGGGAGCTCACTGATTGGTGTTTAGCCTGTTAGCCCATCTAAGCAGTTCGGTCCTTCTCCAAGACGATGTGGCAATTCTACAACATCAGCTAACAGACACCCTCGCTAGTTACAGCTGTGCTGAGTAATGGGGGAGAGGAAGGGCCATTCTGCTTAGCCAGACAAAGCGAAGCCAAATATGTTCTTCTGGACTTCCGGACACGGATGGCTAGGGAATCACTGAGGATATAACTAGGGATCGCCTGATGATGGAGCCAACGCTGAGAAAGTTGTATGTGATTGTCTATGTGGCATGTAATTCAAGCTCTGCAAAATTAATGTGCATAAATCCAGTTGAATTTGACCTCAGAATCCAAAATCAAACCACACTTGAAAATGTGTATCCATACACCCCTAATATTGGACCAATTCTCACTAGAGCATACAAGCATAGTTGACCTCTCCTGACCCTGACGGGGCTAAAATGGAAAGTATCTGAAGGCTTTTTGCCTTACTCTGTTTCACTCACTCTGCTCTTCCATTTGCTGCCAACCAGCAGACTCTGCTAATTAGCTCTGCACCTTTTTTCCTCCATTTTCAAAAAAGAAAGGAGGAGGATATAAAAAAAAAGGAAAAAAGTATGATAAAACATCTGACAAATTAGCACAGTGCTCCAAAGGAGGAAAGGAGATCTACAGGGAGAGAGAACTACTTCAATTATGAAAATATTTAATTAATTTAAAAACAAAGACTAGGAGCCCTACAGGAGAAAACGGAGAAACCCATCAGACACACAATTCATTAACAAAGAAACAAAGAGAAAGGGACAACACCTTTTTGGGTATATTCCTATTCAGGAAATCCTAACAATTTTTAAAAATGCCATATTTCCCCACCATATTCATCCATACAATGCTAATGGCAGCTACAGACAGGCCAGTCCAGCTTAAGAGATTTAACAGGGCAGATTCGGAGTTAAAGGCAGATTCCAAGGACCAGGTCTATTTATAGAATGCAGAAATTCATCATGGCTCACCGCCTCTCTCTCTCGGGGCTAAATCACGGCAGCGTCGAGAGGCAGGCCATGCTCGGGCCTTTCCCAGCCTCAATTAATGAAGAGATGGGCGTCCTCCTCAAATGAGCGGAGCTGCTGACTTGTTTAGCTTAATGGAATTCATGCCCTACTGCTGAAGAATTCCAAAATAAATTGTATTCTCAAAACGCGTATGAAGGAAACGAACGTGCTGTGAACCAAAAACAAATATCTTAAATAAAAGAAAGCAATTTACTGACGACAAGAGGGGGAAAAAACAGAAAGGAAAAAAAGAAAGATGTTAAGGAGTCAATGTAAACAAAACGACGGCGCACCGTATGAAAATCAAATCTTATCTACATAACATCACACAACTCAATTCCAAAGTCCGTCAATGCAGCAAGGCGGTAGACCCCTTTATTTTTTTATTACTCTTCTGCACAGTAGAACTTGAGGAGCAGCTAATGATATTTCCAGTTTTTATGGGTTGTTTTTAAAGTTCCTCGGATTCCTCGCAGTTCATAATTTTAACTACGCTGAAAGGGTGACCTCCCCCTAACTGTGCGCATTTCCAGCACCACAGATTTGACAGATCCAAGACAAAAGCGAGGGCACGGCTTATTGGAGGTGATGATCTCAGGCTCTGTATGAGCCAGCAGTCTTCTGGAAAAGCCATATACATTTGCTGCACTTCTCCGCCTCTCTCCAGAGTTATTAAAACACACTCATAAACCTCAGCAGCCCAGGAACCCCACCAGCCCTTCAAAACCATTCCTCTGTTTGAGAGTGTGTTGAACTGCGTGTTTTACTACACAATCGATAACTTAAATGTGACCATCAAATGTTCTAGACCAGTGTTTCTCATTCCTGGAGGCCAATCTGATCTACAGCTTTGAGTACAGTTTCCACCTGTATGAGCATCAGACATGACCAACGTGGCATTAGTGGAGAAAGAGGACACAAGATAAGAGAATTGTTTGCCAATGCTGACAACCAATACATCAAATGCCAACACCCCTACCAAAGAATGCTTTCAGCTACTTTAAGTTGCGCCCACTGCTAACACAGATGTGCAAATGCACACACACAGCTTGCCTAGCCCCTATAGAGAAGTACTGCCAATATCATAGGACTCTCTGGAGCAGATGAACATGAACCTATTGACACCATGCCTAATGCATGTATTGAGCTGTGGAGCAGTGGAACTGTGTTCTCTGGAATAATAGTGTTCCAGCCAATACTTTTGGGATAAGTTGAGGTGGGTGGTGGTCATCCAATATACTGACCTCACTAACACTTTTGTTGCTGTATGCAATTAAATCTTTACAGAAACATTCCAGAATCTAGTGAAAAGTGAACAAATCCTTTTCAGAAAAACATTTTTAGAACACAATTTCTATTCTCCAACATAACAATACTTTTATTTTTTTTACTTTTTAATGTTTTTCTTTAAATATGTTAAATTAAGAAAGTAACCAGTGGGTGTGTTTTAAATGTGCTGCAGTATGTTCTCTGTAGATAATGTGTCTCAAAAATAAAAATATACATATGACCAGAGAGGCCGCAAGTCATCATGTATCCCTCTCAAAGACCTAGTTGGACATATGCAGATTGACTGCAGTCTTGACAATATGACTCAAGCAGGTTTTCCGGGTGCAATCTTGAAACAAGGCTCTATGTACTGGTTTAGACCAGTGACAGGTCAAGGAAGGTTTGAGCATTCACAGCTCTGCATCCAGTATTGACTTTGTTCAACAGACCTCATTATCACAGATGATGAGGCTGAATCAGTCAATGTGAGACAGATGATCCATACTCAGAAACTGTGCTGAAAACTCACCTCTACTCACCACGAGACCAAGAGTAAAGGAAAAGACAGAGACTGAGAATAAACATAAAACTTGTGTTGAGTTTTGTACAGCAAGTCAGCCAAAACTAGCTATTGCTCAGTGTTGGGTGAGTGACTTGACAGGTCAGGTGTAAAAGATGCACTCTTTCAAGTAGATGGTTTTTCAGTTTAAATGAATGGTTTAAGAAGCCCTGTGCAGGCTAGAAGAAAGCTTTTCTGTACAACAATGGAAAGAAGTCAACTTAACGTCCCCTAATTCTCTTGTAAGGGAAGTCCAGAAGGTAGAAATTCTCAGTCGTAGGTAGAAAATGTATTCTCCACTATCTACTTTTTACAATATTTTATTGTCCATAGTGTCAGATAGAGGGGAAAAAAAGTTAATTTCAGAGCCTGATGGAGGTCTTTAACAGTGACAGCAGTGCACCAATATCACAGTCAAATGAAACATGTCTGCAGAGGATGCTGATCTACAACATCAGCCTGTTTTAGCCTCACCTATGTTGGTTTCTTCACTCTGCACAGAAAGCTCTGTGCCTGTGCCAGGTCTACCTGGCGCTCGGCAGAGCTCAGTTCGCTGCCCACCCACTCTGAGCGGGCGCAGGGGCGCGAGTAGGATGGGGCAAGGTGAGGCTGGTGGGCGGGAGACCAGGCGGGAGCTTCCTGACACAGGAGCCGTCTCGCAGCAGGATCAAACCGGCTCGGCATGAATCACCACCACTCCCACCACCAACACGGCCACTTCTGCTGCCACAATTAAAAGCAATCTGGAGAGAGCGAGAGCTGAGAGAAGCTGCCGAGCTAAAAATATTCAAACAAACCACAGAAGCTAATAATCCTGCAGCAGATTTCACATGACTGGATCTGATGTTCTCTGAAGTGACCATATTTTTTAGGCGAATAAATAAATAAATAAGTACTCCAGCGAAAACGGGTGTCCTCCAAATATGTACTGTATCTCACCTACTGAATTATTCAATATCAGAGGAGCGTTTAAAATTTAAATGCTTGCTTAACGGCATAATGATGATCCGGGCTGGAGGAGCAGATGGAAGAAATCGGGCAGAGATGAGGAAATGAAGCGATTTTACATCAAGACTCAAAAAAAAAAAAACCCTGGCAAAACTCAAGCTTGGGCTGAGAGATAGCGGAAGGGAAACACTCTTACCTGAGCCGCCGCCGTCGCAGCCGCCACATTTAAATAACGGCTGCAGGAGGCAGCGGCTTGACTTGTTCAGTTACTTGCGAGCAGGAACACTATCTCCAAAGTAAATAATGCCCAGGAGGGGTTCAGCAGCTACCCAAATCACTTAATAGAAAAATAGCGAAACGCCCCAGGCGCCTATTCCTCTGCTGGCTACCCAATGGTGGAAGCAACCTTTGATCTGTTTAGGTTGCTGGCTATTTGCATTTCATAATGAGATCAAAAAGCTAGGTCCAAGGCCCCTACAGAAGCCAGCGGTGCACACCGGCTTTTTAAATGGCGGCAGATTCAGGCTGGGTAACCACGTTTATCCGTTCGAAAGGTCAACGTCAGCCGCAGCAGTGTTTGTTAAGCAATAAAGCACTCGTGCATTCTTCTTCTCCTTGTTTTCCACATTTTGCGACATGCAGGTGTTGAGACGGTGGGGGAGGGGAGTGGGAAGAGAGAGAGAGAAAAAAAAATGCATGCCAGTAGCAACAACCACCTTGAGTGATCAAACCCAAGAACAAACATTTCCAGCATTTCTAAACCAGTTGAGAACCGCTCAAGATTTTCTTTGGCATACTTGGGCTTGTGGAGAAGTTGTTGGGAGTTCCTCCTGCCACATTTTGGCGTGTTTTCAGACTCAGGTTGTCTGGAAACATTCATGGTGCTGAGATTAGAGTTGTCAGTGTGGGTGTAGCTGTGACCCAAAGAATCCAGTCAGCAATTAGCGCAAAACGTATTACAGGTATTCGGGGGAGGACGGGGTTAAGTGTAAGACACACACACACACACAGTGGGCGATATGAGTGCTAAATGAAAACACACACACAAGTTACTATTATTCCATAGGGGACAGTCTATGGGAAAATCGAAAGTTCTATATCTTCCCAAGTCCAAGGTGTTCTAAAGCATCCTAATTACCTTGATTCACTGGGAACAGCTGTTTTAATCAACTAAACAGGCGTTAAACAGCAGCTCTCTGCAGTGGGTTTGTGGACAATTATGGCTAAGACAAAGGAGATCACTAAGGACCTGCGGCTGCTCACAAGTAAGGAAAGGGCTATAAGGCCATATCTCAGAGGACGTGGTCAGAAGCCAAAAGTGACAACTGTGCTGGACAGGAGGATAGTGAGAGGTGAAAGAATCCAAGAATCACCACCAAGGCAATCCTGGTGAATCTGGTGGCAATGTCTCAAGACAGACAGTCCAACAGACACTACTCACTGCTGGGTTCCATGCACGCAGACCAATGAGAACGTCACTTCTCCAGAAAAGGCATGCAAAAGCCTACTTGGCCTTTAAACATGCTCATCTGGACAAAACAAGGCAACGTTCTGGTCTTCTGTTTTATGGTCAGATGAAACAAAAAATGTACAGTTTGGCCACAATGATGTATCCTTCATTTGGCGTAAAAAAAGAAGAAGCCTAAGAACACCATCCAGACTGTCAAACATGGTGGTGGGAACAGAAAGATTTGGGGGTGCTTTTCAGCCAATGGACCAGGGAACCTAATCACAGTAAACAGCATAATGAAAAAAGAGCAATACATCAAGATTCTCAACCTCCTCAGGCAGTCTGCAGAGAAACTTGGCCTTGGGCACCAGTGGACATTTCAGCACGACAACAACCCAAAACACACCGCAAAAGTGGTGAAGAAATGGTTAGCGGACAAAAACATTATTGCAATGGCCCAGCCAGAGTCCTGACTTGAATCCAACTGAAGATTTATGGAGGGAGCTAAAAATCAGGGTGATTGCAAGAAAATCCTCCAACCTGAAAAAGTTGGAGCTCATTGCTAAAGATGAATGGGCAAAAATACCAGTGGATACCAAGGCTTTTCTACAGAAAAGGAGAAGGGTATGACTCATTTTGGAAATTTTTTGGCCACTTTTTGTTCAAACATAAATAACAGCTGAGAAATATTTTCCCCACAATAATGCTTTCTGAAAGACATAAAAAGTAACTAAGTCAAAATTTGTCTTCACTGTGTGGTTACTATACAATGTACACACACGGACACACAGACACGGACACACAGACACGGACACACAGACACGGACACACAGACACGGACACACGGACACGGACACACGGACACGGACACTACTCAGAAAAACAAACGCAACTTAGCACCTAACACGCGCACACGTTTGACAGCAGCTCCTTTCCGGTCTTAAAGCACTCGTTTACACTGGCATCATCTGCAGGCACACACATCTGCCGCAGCTTCACGTTTCCAGAGTGCCTGATCAGATTACGACTTGCACCGCAGCGGGATTATGAACGTGTTTTGCAAACAGAGATTTTAAATCTCTCCGGATAACAAGAGCTTTTACATGGCCCCGGTCCGCGATAATCCGCTAACATCCATACATTTAAAGCCTTTAAACTCAGGTTTAGACTTGTTGCAGAGCGGCTTCGGTGTTGAGATCCAAATACACTCAGGATTGCAAGTAGGGCCGCACATATTACCAATGACGAGGATGAAACAGTAATGTAACAATTGCTCTGTATTTTATTTTGACCCTAATAATTCACTTTTGTTGGACTACATGAATATCATGAAGCATCAAAACACCCCTAGAAACTCTGGAGCGGACACAGGAAAAACCACTGTAACGGCACACAACATATTGCACACTTGTGCGATATACTGCCAATGCCACCAAATGCTGATATCAATATTAATAAAACATCATAGGCCAAACTGTTACAGAAACACCCCCCGGTAGATACTGCTAAGGCTTGCACTAGCCTGTGTGAAACTCATCAACGCAGACGCAATCACTGCAGCAAACGTCTCGTCTGTGACAAGCGGAACAGACAGGTGAGTGAGTGAGCCTCTCAACCTGAGAGAGGCCAAATTAATCTCATTTGCATCCTCATTTGCGACAACTACAGTAAGGCATTTGGCACACAGAAGCTTACAGATCAACAGGATGGAAGGCTTCAAGGAAAGAAAAAAAATCCAGATTCATATAGGAAAATTAATGTCATACTGTATAAAAACAGAGGATGGCACTGTGCTCTTCTCCTTTGAAATGAAGAATATGAAATGCATGGGCCTCTACATCGATTTATGTGTCATTTCCAGCTGCTGAAGAATAGAGCTCTTTCTTTTTTCTTTTAATGCAATTCCTGAAAAAGTTGCTCAGCTCTAGCTTCCTCAAGCAGAAAGCCTCGTTTAGGATCTTGGGATCGCAGAAGCAACAGAAAGAGTGTGGTTTCGAAAATTCATCAAAACCCGCTCTGGAGCGATTAAGAGGATGTAATAAAGCTCTATCCAAGGAATCTAATTGCATGCTCACGGACGTACACGGAGCATATCCCCACTCCCCGCTAATACTGCATTAATAATTTTTGACCTTGATGAATTATCTTTTCTTATTGACAGCACTTATTGATATTTCTTAAAAGCGGCAGCTAATGGAGTTCTATTGAGATGATTAAATGAGTTGCCGTGGTGTCCGGATTAGCCCGGATAGCTCATCTCTCTTCAGCACAGCCTGCATTATCATAGAGAACAGACGCGTGCGTGCGTTGGGTCGTAAATTCTTGCCGCCGACATCTCCAGGGGAACGGTGCAGCGGTGACTGCACCCCGACCTACATTCACCCCACACACACACACACACACACACACACACACACGCTAACTATATATATATATATATATATATATATATATATATGTGCAAAAATACAAACAGCGAACAAAGGCTTCCTTAAAGCATATAAGGGGTTTAGAATAGAGCAGGTGAGATTCTGTCACGAAAGCTCGTTCAGTTCTTATATCATTCTTTTTACACCCATCCTATCACACTATTTCCATACAATACAGCCTCGATTCAGTGTGAACATACCCTTTTTCCTTCCCTCTCCACCAGAGAGACACACACTCTCTCTCTCTCACATTACACACGCAGACACCATAGCGGCTCAGTCTGCCTCACACTGTGCATCTAAAAGCGAAAAAAAACCTTCAGAGAGACCGACTGGCACGTCTTTTTTTCTCTTTGATTTCAGCAGCCACCTTGGGTAAATACCACAGCTACTTCTACATACAGAATGATATGCAAAAAAAAAGAAAAAAAAAAAAGAAAAAAAAAAAAGAAAAAAAGGGGGGTGGGGGGAGTCCCAGCTCCCGTCTTTTTTGCATTCGCCAATTCATGATACTAATATCTGAAATGGAACTACAGAATAAAGTTCATCACCTGATGAAACATTAATTAACGTCTATAGAAATCTACCATCTAAAAACATATGCAGCTGACCAAATTAGGTTAACAGAGCAGGATGTAGTTGCCCTTTCACAGTTTAATATGATTTCAATATCATCATCATTTGCATGCATATGTATACACTTACAATACACTATATCCAGAAGGAATGTGGCAATTAGTGTTCATCAATAAGAGACATAAAAACCTATTAGTAGCATTGCCTTCAATCTCCACTAAGGTTACACACAAATGCTAGGTGCTTCTCTGGTCGAGGTTACATTCCAGCAAAAACGTTCCCAGTGAAAGCTGCTCAAGTCAGGGCGGTAGCCTTGCACAGCGCTTTTCCTGCAAATATAAAAATGCTGAAATCCATTTGTTGTGTCAGATCACAACGCAGGCCGGGGACAAAAAGAACAGGTGGATGTCACAAAAGGCATTAAAGTGGCAGATAGAAATTTAACTCTTAAGGTACTATGTTGAGAGCGTCTGAACGTATGCCGACCACAGAAAGAAGGGAAGAATAAAAAATTTAAAAAAAACAGGAGCAAATGGATACCTCAATGTTTCAATCTGGCAGCATAAATCTCAGAGAGCATTAATATCTCCCTGATCCCAAACACACCTCTTGGAAATTACAAGCTTTTTTCCCACAAACACAACGTGACTGCATTTAGAAAACCTCCCTCACAAAGGCAAACTGAAATAAAGCACTCGGAAAGGGGACATCCCTAACCTTAATGTTACAGATAGACCGTCCTGCATTTTTAGGACCGATACAGATTGCCGACTGTCTTTCAGTGTGATTTGTTGATAACGATCGAGGAAGCGGGGATAGACGCTACATCAACCTTTCCAGGCATTACTGTGTAAAACGTTGGAACGACGTACTTCACTTTTTGGAATCAACCACAGTTGAAACACTGTGGAACTGAGAAAGTCCGTGAACTGCTGAACAGAACTGCAATGTGGAGCTCAAAGTGCAAACACAACCAGAAAAGGGCTGCCTGTCTAGCGCTAAAACACAATCACTACAGACACGATTGTGTAAGTGTTTCGACTGTTGCTGCTGTACTTTTGGCCATGGTTAAATGTGGTCTGCACTGGTTGCGGTGTTGTGTGGTAAGTGATGTTAACCAACTCTGCTGTGTTCTGATACTCACTGTACTGGGCTCAGTGTGCTTCCAGTTAGTGGTGTTAAAAGTCTTTACTCTATTTCCCCCACAAGACATGTTACTTATACATAACAAATATGTGAGTTTGAATCAGATAAACGGTAAAAATCCTTAACTAGAGAATATGTGCTGATTGGCTCTCATGATCGGCTAATTAGAGAAATATCAGCCAATCGCATATTTTGGCTAAAAATCAGCTGATATAGATGCATCTCTTGTTACTGTTGCCACCTCAATTACTACAGTTAGCGGCAGTTATATTAGGAAGCAAAATAATCATATGACAATGAGCACAAACTATGTAAATACATAAAAAGAATTAAGTTCACAGTCTAGCAGGAGAAAAAAGTGTGTGGCTTGTTTAGTGAAGGATGTGACGTCAGTCTCCAGAACACACAGACAGAAGTTTATTATTTACATGGAGAAATTCACTCAAAAACCACAACATTCAAAAAGCACAGCAGCAGCTTTCAACATGACTGTTACAGGGCAATAATCTCCACAGATGGAGGCGGGTCAGTGTGATGTCTTCAAGATGATTGACTATAATATGAAACAAGGACTTTTTTTCCTGTTCTCCGCTTTGTCAGGTATGACGACAATGCATAAAGAATCACTGCTACAAGTTTTTGCCATAGGACTCACTGGCTTGGAGGACAGAGTAATTTTCAAAACCCTAAACGCTTCCAAAGTTTCTTTTTTATAAGGGCAACTTTAAAAACCGTATGCATGGAGTGTGGTGACTGAGAAGCTTTCAAAAATAATCTTCACAAGCAACTGCATGCGGCACCGGCAAACAGAATAAAGGATTTAATTTAAGTTTTAGAAGCAGTGTTTATCAAATGAGTGAAAAATGTAAATAAAATAACTCAAAAAATAACTAAAATAAATGATGTGGTTGATCGTTGAATTTCCATAGGCTTGTAGAACTGTACATAGATGGATGTAAACATCTGCTTCACAGAAAAAAAGAAAAAGGAGACGGAGTGAAAACATGCTCGCACACGCACGCACCATGTCTCTGACGGATATGAACCGCATACATCTTGTCTTGACTGCAATAAAGCCGTGGTACCAATTCTATTGGCAATAAATGTCAGCTGATTGGAAAGCTCATTCTAATATCAATTTCCATCTCCGCTCTTTAAAAGGCAATCAGCTTGGCTTCATCTCTGTATATCATATGCTCCTTGAGATGATGACACAGCAATGGCTCTCTCGCACATAATGGACTTGTATCAAGGCATCTGGCATGAATAATACAATCCATGAATAGGAGATTTTGTCTACGGCTTGTTCGGCTAGGTCTGCTGCCTCTCTGAATATCAACACTCTCCATGCTCACATTTCTGTCTGAAAAACAGCCTCTATTTTCTCCCCTCTCTCTCTCCCTTTCTCTTTTTAAAGACACAAGAGACTTGTGTCAAATATTAATGCTTCTAACCAGATCAGAGCACTTTTCCTTCACGAAAAATGAAAGTGATGCTTGTGAATCATTTTTCTACCTTTACATTTGCAAAATAATCCTCAGCAAAAACAACTTGACAGCATAAGAAACGAGAATAATTTCACACATTAACCTTGGCCGTCTCCCCCTGCCTGAATTCAGGGCTGATTTGGTACACTGATTGAATTTAAGTGGAGGGGAATGTCACTTGCATGCATGCAAATGGGTCTGACGGGCAGAAAGCAAATAAAGACAAATAATTGACTCAGAACTGGCTGCTTGAAGGGGTGCAGAGTATATTTACCCTTACAATATTAATCAACAAAAATAGTAAATAATAATAACAACTATTTATTACTATTATTATAGTAATAGTATAGTAATTCAGTGTTTTTTTTTAAAACCCACTGAAATGGAGCATAGTGAATAACATCACAACCACACTCATGACCGAAGTTTTATTCCTTAAACACCATGAACACACTACTGGTATAATTGTTACTACTAGCATCTCTATACCAAGAGAGGGTCTTAGAGAGGGTTAGATCTCCAATGTTTAATGGCATCTCTATGGCTATGGCTCTAAAAAAATAAAATAAATAAAAAAAATAAAAAATATGTCATAATCATTAAAAAATGACTAAATAATAATAAGAATCAGTCTACTTTCTGTTTAACCACAAACTTCTCAGAACCACCGGCTGGTTCCTGCCCCCATCATTATATCATTATTTATGCAAAGCCTGGTCTTCAGACACTTCAGCACTGTAAATATTCACCCAGAAGAAATAGCATTTTCTAAACAATATGGTTTTATGGGTTGTTTCCATTAAATTAAGAATAATACATTATGGGCATTCACAAATGGTTTCCCATTCTAAACAGTCATTATTCTCTGAACAGCAGCCATTATAGTGATGAAAACAAGAGAAGCTTTACCAAAGTGTTAAAAAGTACACAGTTGCTATTACATATCTAAGTTAAACAAGTGGGAATATGCAACATGGCAAAAGCACAAAATAGGAGTTTTCTATCATAGGTTCTAAAAGGCCAATGTGCTTATTTAGTAAACAGCGCCAGTCCCTTCTTATTGCCAAAATAGAATTTGCGCAAAAAATAAGTAAATCTGTCGTGTACTGTGAATCTGTTTAAATGCAGCACTGCACTTCTGATTCAGCTCCAGGGCAAGATATTTGCAACTCTGCTGCAACTTTCAATAACAACAAGATGGTACTTATAACTTTAGTGATCAGCATCTGCCCAGAAATTCCATATCAGTGCATCCCTATCTGCATGCACTCTCATTCTTACCTTCCAGCCGCTGCCTGCCTCCCTGTAGTAGGGGAAATTGTCACAGATCCATTGGTAGATTTCGCTCAGGGTCATTTTCTTCTTTGGCGAGCTGTTGATGGCGAAGGTGATGAGGCTGGCGTAACTGTAAGGAGGTTTTCCGTCCTTGTGCTGCTGGACCTCCTCTTGATCCAGAGTGGTGTTGGGGTCCAGAAGGGCGCTCTTCTTGGCCATGCCGGGCCCATGTGCATTCTGGGCATCCGCCTTCTGGATGGCTGCCCGCATGGTCAGCTGCGGCAGCCAGTCCATGGAGGTCAAACTGCTCTCCAGCTCTGAGGTCATGGCGGCAGCTTGGTGGGGGTGGTGGGGGGGATGGAGTTCAGCTGAGGTGTGCGTCGGAGCCCAAGCGCCTCAACAGCTCTCAATCAAACCTGCAAGAACACAGACATAGGGGATGTTAAGTTCACTGCACAAGAGAGAAAACATCACTCTAAACCCTCCATAGTTAAAGTGAGAAGGAAAAAATTTAATTGCACAATTACATTTTTTCTTAATAATCGAATTGCCAAGCACTGAATACTGTCTGTATTTTTGGTCAACAAAGTATATTTCTGGTTACATTCGGCCAGATAATTTGGGGTACGTGTACAGTAATGTATACAATTTTGTAAATTGTTATAATCCAAATTTAAAAATAAAAAAATAAAAATAAATACTAACCCAAACCTCTAAGATTACAATAAAACATTTAGGCCAGCTCTGGAAATAACTGGTGTCGGAACATAAACCTGCAGTCACACTGGTCCTTTGCAGATATGACTGAGCACCCCAGTATCAGAATGATGAGGGGAGGCTTGTCTCCTTTAGCAAAAAAGGTCTTTTAGCAAACGTCTGTGATGCAATGATTCATTCCTAATTATCTTCCCATAGAATATTTTTCTGATAAAAAAAAAGAAAATAAGAATAAGAAACTTCTGATGAGCAACAGAAAATACCTAAAGAAGGCACTGAAAAAACTTGAATCAATAGACTGACTACATTTTACAAGCTTTGAATACTGAGTGTTTTTGAAGTACAGAAGTACCTGAATTACTTGTTTCAAAACGTGAGGTTATGTGAATGCCTGATGGGACTTTATGATGAATTTATAAGTAAATTAGCTGTAATTATTTTTTATTAGTAACATTTTACATTAAAACAAAAATATTCTATTGTACTTTTATTTTGATATTGACTAAAGACATATTTTAAATACTTATAAAAATAAATAGATACCAACAAGTCCTAGAGTGGTCAAATTATTCAAGCCATCCTCATCATCAATATCTAAAAAAAAAAAAAAAAATTCCACCACCAAACTGAATGATCAACTACGTTTGGTTTAAGGGCAGAAATTGCATAAACATCACTTTGCAGCCTTTTTAATTAGCACATTCTAGAAAGAAGTGCTAATCTGGACACACATGCGCGCAACCAAGGCAAAAGAAGCAAGGCCGTCTGGCCTACCTCTGGCCCGCACACTTCAGCACGCTGACTCACACCGCTGTAATCTGAGACGCAAACTGAGTAAATGCTGGGGAATTGTTTTCACAACTGCCAGCCAAATGGAGGAATGGCTCACGAGGAATTCTGATTCTCCTGAGGGTAGTAACCCTCTCCTTTCCCTTCCCTCTCTTCTTCTCTTCCAGAGCCTCAATCCACCTCTGACTGGGCTGTAAACAAGGCACAGAATTGTCATCATGCCGAGCACGGCGTCCACTGGCGCTCGTTCCAGCCTGTGGCTGCACCCTACACCCACAAACAACCTTGTGTTTTGGGCACCATGCCCTATGCACTCTTAAAATAGCAGCTTGAGCGGGAGGCCCGTCAAAGGCATAGCTAGGTGCACAGTCAGGCAGCGTGATCAAAACTCGCTCACTAGAAACTCTTATCGGAGAGAAGACAACAAGGCTAGTAGAGGGAAAAAAAGCCACCAGGGAGGGAATATCCCGTGTAATATTCCAACAATCCCAATGTAAAAATACCTCTAAATCCTCAGGGGACCTCTGTGAGACATTCGCATTGAAATTTCTCCACAATGGAAGACAGTGAATGTGAAATTGAGGTAAGCCACTGAAACCTGATAAATGAGATTGCTATGACAGACACACAGTTTTTTTTTCCTGCCTTCCCAACACAGTCATTTTTATAAAGGTGAGTCATGACCCTCTAATTTAAAAGATGTTTCATGGAAAAGATGAGGACCACAAGCCTCTAAAACCTTTCTGAAATAGCCATTGGACATTTGTTAATTAAATCAAAATCATGCACAATGCATGTATACTTTATTTGGCTTCTTGCAGACATGCAGAGAAATTCATCATATCCATAACTAAAGGAAAAGAGTCCAAGGACAGGAGTCCGGAACGGTCAGCAACACAGGCAAGACAGAAGTGCAAAAAACCCTGAACTCAACTTCATTGCCAACTGATTCTTATTATCTTTGGAAAACTCTGAATTATTTGAGATTAGGGATTCCAACCACCCTCCAACACTCCAAGGCCTTCAACACAAAGAAACTGTTATTATAAAACTATTACTGCTAACACACCAGGCAGTATGTCACAAAGCAGGATTTCTCAGTCAAGCACAAAAGTCAAGCCTGTCCAATAAGAATGTCTCTCAGCTCTGTTTCTAGACACTGGGCTCAAGTTTTCTGGCTAAACTAAGAAATCCTGCATTGTGAAATACCTTGCTTCAAGGCTAAAGTCCAATCTTTTACATTTAAAATTCAACACGCTTTAAAACCTTTTTAAGGCGTCCATGAAGGGAAAGCTATAGAATTATTACCACTCAACAACACACACAAACTTAAATAAGACATGCTAATTACTGGCTAGAATTCATAAATATGCATGTATGCATGCGCTTTTACTGTGTACGACTTCATCAGTTCCTCTAGCTGTTCATAAATGGCCATTTTCTGATCAAAGAGCCACTGTCAGCTGAATATTTGGCAGGCTGTTCTGATTTAGTTTCATAAATGTGATGGCCCTTTCTAACCAAGTCTTCAGGCATCATTTAGAATTTTACAACTCTAATAGCAATGTTAGGACTTCATTAGACTTGGTAAAGACCCACTGGAACCATGTGCTTACTCTCAGATGGCCCAATTTTCTAAAGTAATACATTAGCAGAGAACCAGGACTTGATCAGATGAAACCTGAGAGCGATAGCTCAGTGTTTAACTTGGTAGCAGTTAGATGCCCCACCCTTCAATAAAGAGAATTATTGAATAACCTTACTGGCAATTGGGGAAACAAAATGCCTCTCTTATCCTTCTCTGAGGCAGGCAGTCCTGAAGGTGCACAAAGAGTACCAAAAGTTCAATACCTTTTCAATACAACAATTTGGGAACCAATCCAACATTGTAACTTCCAATACTTTATTTAACAGCACAGCACTAGCTTGAAATTGCATTCTGCCTACTGATTTCAACAATGAAACTAAGCAAAAACAAACTAAGGGTTCAATCTTATTAAGAGTGACTAATGGAAGTGATGGTTCATTGGTTAAGACACATTTAGCAAATGACAAATGGACAAAAGCTGAAGAGTAGCAGCAGCCATCTTGCGGTCTGAATTTTATCTGTGCATTTGTCCGTTGTTATAGAGAATAGCTTGTCGTGTAGTGTCCGAAACCACATATACAGTCCATCAGAGATCACTTAAAAACCTGACACAGTTCTTTGGCTGGTGCCACAGTCCTCAAAAAGATAACCCTATTCCAGCCTGTCTAATGCCATTTGACCAATTGCAAATTCATCCAGATGCAGGGGCAAATCTCTGAAGCAAAGCAGTGGTATCTTAATTAGCGCACCTCTACAGAGGCAGGCATTAAAGCACAGCCAGCATCTCCACTCATTAGCGCCGGTGCCCCTAACAGGCCCTGGCCTGCCAGAGCTCAGGCCTGGAGAACTGAGCAAAGGCCTGGGGGAGGCCCGGCTCACAGAGCAGGGCACCGGGGGCAAGAGTTGGCTGGCACAGGACAGCAAGAGGCCTGGCAGGCACTGTGCTCAAACACAGAGGTCAGCCAGTTCAGCCCACTAAAGCCAGCAAACCCTTGGGAGCAGATTACATACAGCAAACACATGGAAGTGCTTTGATTTAGCAGCTTTGCTTGCTCCGGAAAAGAGCAGTGTCGCTTTTCAAAACACTTGGGATCTTTTTTTTTTCCCCTCTCAATTTTCATTTGCTTTGGGTCTAGACACGATTTGGTTAGGACATATGATTGCCAGCACTATTTTGAGGGTACCCCAGCTTACAGCTATTGAAAAATGATCACCGTTAGCAACCCACCAGATGATAGGTTAGATGGGGATACAGCAAACGATAGGTTTAAGCTTAGGGAAATGCTAAAATTTAATTGAACAGATCAACGTACACGTTTACAAAGCATTTACAGCAGACCATCAAAATCAAGTGTTACAATAATGTCAACACATTAAGTTTTGCTTTCATATTGCAATCACTGTCTATGTCAGAGAATCACTTAGAATAAGATCCCAGAGAAAACTGATTGCTATCGTATGAAAGAAAAATTGAGTCACTTCAACATAGCTAACCTATGATGTACTGCACCTGCCAAACCCTGTGTTAATCATCACAGGCAGACTAGAACTAACCCTAAAGGGAGATACTATCAGCTATGTAACAGTCTACTGATACAACACATGAGAAACAGAGCTACTTCATAATGGGGGAATGTATTTGATAATTCTGCTTTACATCATACCGTTGATGTGTAGCTAAATTCATGCATCATCTGGCATGTGCTGACAATCCATGCCTGTAGTTGGCGTCAAACAGCATTGCTGTTTTGATTACCTTCCAATATTTTTTTAACAAAGACCACACACACACACACACACACACACACACACACACACACACATATATGCATACCACCATAAGCGGCTAGAGAGACGGTTAGCAGCACAGCTGTCTTAGAATTATGGCTTCTACACTTGCTTCCCTTTCTTACTTGTTTTGTGGATGAATGGGTGACGTTCAGCAAAGACGCTGGATGAAAATCTGGTTCTCTTTAAACTCTTTAAACACATACCTCAGTCCTGTTTCAGAAAAGCAGGGTTACACAAGTACCAGGTACAATTTCCTCAATGAACCACACAAAAAACGCAGACAAACCAATAACCCTAGCATCAGCCCTGGTCTGTGGCGTAGCCAGAGACGCAGCTGCAGCTACCCCGAAAAATCTGACAGGCCATCCCAAACTTTATCACATTGGTTTGTAAACTGTGTGTAAAAGAAAAAGAACATTGGTACCAGGGGGCAACATTGAAAACAGAATGTATAAAAACTATCGAACAATAAGGTGGTCCAATCAAGGCAACGGATCGAGGCAAGAACACTAGAAAAAAAAAAAGAAAAGAAATATTTTATTTAATTTTAGTTTGGGTCACATGACCATAGCTACTGCTTAGCCAATTAGCGTTTAGTTGACGCACAGCTCTGCAAACTGAATTAAGTTTGCTTTATATTTGAATTTTCTGCTCCACCTTAAATGGTGATGTAGTCAAACTCCTTATTCTTACTACCAAATTGGTGCCCGGCTGTAACTGCAACAGAATTTAAGGTGGAATGGACAATTCATATACAAAGCCGGAGAATAAGAGACTAACCTCAGCTTCAGTATATTGGTGTTTGTTGTTTTAATGTATGCATGGTTACGTATTATTGTGGTGAATGTTGTTTAAAGAAAGTAATTAGATCACAGTCATATATTTTTAGAGCTCCTAAAATGTCTGGTCGTCCCATATATGCACGTCCAAAACTGCCACTGCATACTGGCTCAGGTTGGTAAAAGCAGAGTGATAATCTGGTTGTTAAATCGAATCCTGGCAGCGTGAGCAAAACAATACACAAAATCTTTATATTGACATCATGGGTGAACACACGTATGAATGTGTGCATGCGTAAGTAAGCAGATTGGTGTGCTGGAGAGAGCCCTGTCGGAGGACAGTAACTTGGCTTATGCAGAGGGGAATTGCTCTTTGTGAATCCCTCCACACTGCCTGAAGATTTGGCACACCACCTCACAACAACAACAGTGATGTAACCTAGTAACAAGCCCTTGGCATCTCCTCTCGTAACCGAAACTCGGGCCATACCTTCCATATCAACAGCGTTATTACAGTGTGTGTGGAGAGAGGCCCTGTGTTGTCTTAGTGATCGTAGGACGGGAAAAACAGGGTGGGGTGGGAAAGCCTCTTACCTGCCCTTAAGTCAAAGGAGTCTCCTCACTTTTTCCAGCCCTGAGGCACAAGGCTTATAGAGTTATTTTTAAAACAAAAAAAATGAGAAATACAAAAATAGCAATGACTTGCTTTTATGCTGAGAGTTTCTGAGCCCCATATGTCATTGGTCGCTCTACGACACTGCCGTTTACCTACGCACTAGATGAGCAAAAGCTTTTAATGCCAGTCTTGCCTCTCCATTAAAAGCTTAATGGTTCTGCTGAAACCACCCCTAGGATGAGAACATTAATAACCCAGTCGTTACTTGCGTTTTTAGGATGTGTCAATTACTGCTTCATTCCCCTTGCTAGTCGAGTGCACTGCTCAGCTTATTACTGCCTGCAGCAGGCCAGGGCTAGTAGGCACCTCATCTGACAGAGCTGCTAGGAGCAGATTCCAGGCCTGTGAGAGGCTGGGCCTCTTCAGTAAAAGGCCCTGCTGCTTTAGAGTGTGCCCAGACCGGCATATCAGATATGTTGGGGATTTCATGTCAACTGTTGGAGGAACCGTGTTGCAGTAATAAGGCTTGGCAGCCTGGGTGGTGTGTCCTCAGAGCACACAACACAACACACACACACACACACACACACACACACACACACACACACACACACACACACACACACACACACACACTTTCTTTCTCTCATTGCCTTCCACGAGGGCCGATTCCCACCACGGCCGTCTGCAGGGACTGCATGCATGTACTCCATAATTAATCTGCCAATCACAGCGAAGTGCCACCGAGGCTGTGGGGAGACGGAGAGCTGCACACATTCCAGGCAGCTGATCATCATAAAATGTGGCACTGCACTAATGGCGGGTTCACGTGAAAAGCCACAGGATTTTAAAAAAGTGAAGGCCATAAAAAAAAAAAAAAAAAAGCAATTGAGGAAATTGAGCATGGAATTTAAGCTAATAAATCTCAGTGTCACACAGAAAACAAAGGTTTTAAAACGTAGACACAGAAGTGCTACCAGTATCTAATACCCTCTACCTGGATTAACATTGTAACGATACACAAATACAGAAACATGAATAACATTAAGATAGTGTAGTGGGTTTTTTTTTTTTCGTAGAAGCCCATCTTTATGCGACTCCACTATCATCTATAGTCAACATATGGTGCTAGCATAGATGGTTATATATAGTACTAACAAAACATGCTGTTTGAATCGTAACAGTAATGCAGAGTTCTCCAACCATGCACCTGCAGAGCTAGCTTCCTGCAGACTATAGATCCAACCTTAAACTGCCACACCTGATCCCTGACCCAATGTGATTTGGGTTGCAGCTGAAACTTGCAGAAAAAGCAAAATCTCCAGGAGAAGGGCTGGACATCGCTGCAGTTGTGGAACTCGTATGCCAGGATAAGACTACCCAATATTTTTGTCTTTCACAATGTGTCAGATAAGGCACTCATAACTACACTAACACTGTTGAGAATCCACCATCTTTTACTGAGATGTTAGTTGATTATAGTACTATATACTGTAGATAATCTATAGGGCTAATCTATTCTAATCAACATCTATAGTGTGCCACTTAAATAAAGTGAGACCAACAGGGTATTCCTTCTCCAACAGGGTTACCATTTTGGAGACACATATACACACAATATGTAAACAACAGTAGAAATGTGTATGTATTCTGAACAAAATGCAGAATGCGGAAATGTAAAAAATGAAAAGGGTACAACAGATCTTTTTTTTCTTTTAGTGTGTAGCAGCCTGGAGTTCCAGCTGCATATACAGCGCCGCTGCCCACCGAGACCGTTGGAATAAAAAATTCCGTGCAGGCTAATCAGCTACAGGATGTCACATGGGGTTAAAAGCAGAGATAACAGGCTTTGTAACCTCCAATGCAGATACACTCAAATAATTACTGAAAAGGGAGGAAGGCATTTGAATTTATGCAAGAGTAATTATGCCATTTGGGGATATTAGAGAGATTTTCTCAGCAGTCTGCCACCACTCGCCGTGCCTTTCATAGCTGGGCGGCAAAGAGCTGCGCATGCTGACAAACACAAGGCCTTGGGCTCATTGTGCAATCTGAAAGCCCTTACCACGACGGCGACGGCGACGACGCTCGGCATTCCAGTAATTCAATAAGCCCTTCCAGTGAATTACCACAGTGATCAGTATGGGGATTGTGTGCCGTGTCCCCAACAGCTTGGCTGGGAGGTGCCCTTTGTGTACGTAGCAGCAGTGCTAACCCTGACACCAACCATGCGAACCCAATTACACTGCCTCCGTTCGCCCGAGGCTTGCACATTAACACATATTCCCCCCTGAGATGGGCAGACCAAGTGCCAGCCTGGCAGCCACTCGCCACAGCCTGCTGCTGAATCACAAATAAACCACTTAAGGCCCTGGCGAAAAGAATCGTTTGTCCTGCACATTCTTGAAAGTCCTTTTCTCATCAGAATTCCCCCGATCCTTTCTTGGCCAACAATTAAATGCTCTGCTCCTCTCTGCTCTGCAGCAATGAGCAGCACGGCAAAAAGCCTCAACGCTGCAGCAGTGCACAGCACAGGCAGGCTGAACTCAATGGCATCGTCACTCCTGCAGACACACACACAGGACTCAAATAACATGGGTGTTGCATTCTGCGAGAAGCTGGCAGGACACAGGAGAGAATTAGTTAAAAGAGGTGGCAAAACATAGGTTTACACAGATATATAACAAACAGCAAATTATGATGTAGTGCACAGTAATGAATCAATGTTGTCTATTTTATAAATTAACTAAATAATCAGAAACAATCAGATACATTTTCCAAATTTAATTCCTGAAGTAAAGTGAGAGCAACAGTTCTAATCAAGGACTATCAATCATATGCAGACACCTGCATATATACAGTCTGGATACAGAGCTTTACAAGGTCAAACTAGAAATGTGTTAACAGCAGTTAATGGATTACTGTAAAACTTATACCTAAAATATTGTAGTTTTCACACAAATGCCTGATTTAATTTATTATACTTTATATGCCAATACTGGATGTACAGTATAACAAAACACTATTCAGCTACAACTCAGAGACAGAGACAATAAACAGAAACACTGACGAAGGACAGTAGACAAGACAAGGACGATAGGTGCATAGACAGAGCAAAAAGTGTGTGTTAACAGTGCTGCAGGTCAGAAAGTGGAGAAAGAAGAAACGTGCAATTTTACAGATGCTGTAAGGTGTGTGTATACACACACACACACACACACACACACACACACACACACACACACACACACACACACACACACACAACAGTGGTAGGTTGTGGAGGTAATTAGATCAGGTGGACAAATAGTAGAAATACTAAAGACTAAATGTAGAGGGCGAGCAAATGACCATTAGCAGCTTTATGTTCGAGTAGTAGGGATGGGCAATATTACAAGTTTATCATATCATGATATGATACAACATATTTTTCTATATAGATATCGTCAGGGCATTAAAGAACACTGATCAACTGCATGTTTCATTACAAACAGTGTAATTAGACTGGTTTAATTGGACTAATTATGTGCAGTAGATTTTAAAAGAAATCACTGTACTCAGTATGGGTATGGGAGTATTCGAAGTATTTATAGTATTTTTTAAAGAACCTGTCCCTACTGATGTATTTTTTCTGCATGAATTGTAATAAATAACATATATCGTGAAAATTTAAGAAATAAAAAATATCATTTGGTCCACCCCTAATTCAAAGTGCAATGTGCATACAGTGGCACATACTATGGCTCCAAAATGTCAACTTTACAGGAGAAGGAAAAGAAAAAACAAACAAACAAATAAAAAAACACCTTAAAGCAACATAAACACATTCCAAGCTATTTCTGAGCATTTCTATTGGTCCTTTCATCATAAAACATGTGACAATGTAAAGAACTGGCAGATTTCCAAATGGGTCAAAAAGTGAACAACAGCAAAATAGTGATGCATGACTTTTGTGCAAGAGTGCAGACATATAAATAAAAGCACAGAATAAACTACTGTCAAGTGTTCCATTGCTCAGCATTACATTAAAATTAAATTTGACAAGACATTGACATTTTAACAACTATTCAGAGACAATAATATGACCATAATAACGATAAAATAACTAAAGAGAACAACAGGCATACAGTGAATTCAGTGCGGTCATTTCAGGTTCTTCTCACGTAGGCCTAAAATTGTCTACACTTGGAATGGCATTAACACTTGGGTTATAATTAAAAGCGTTTTGCTTTTTAATCAATATCCAATCTCTCAGAAATAATTAACAACATATTACAGAGTTTATTGCCTGGCAGATCTGGATGCTGCTGCATCATTAAACTGTTCAAATCCTGCTCTTTGACTCCTAGAGTCAGTTTTGAGCTTTTTACTGCAGTCCCCCAGCTCCCCCCACCAACCTTATACAGTCTGCTGCCATTTTCTTTTCATAAGCTAATAGATTATCTTCAGTCATGTACACTCTCACATGGGCCATTATGACACACAGACACACAGACACACACACACACACACACACACACACACACACACAGACAGACACAGACACAGACACACACACACACACACACACACACACACACACGATGCAGACAGTAACACATGCTGCTCTTTACCATATTGTAACTTTGCTTGGAATTATTCACTTACCTAACAAACACAGAATAATGCAAACCTACAGCCAGATACAGTCCGTCAACTAAACACCACAATCTTCAGTGAATTGTAGGCTGTATACTCAGAGTATAATGTGTCACAGCAGTCTAATCCCTGAGGAAATGAAGAACCGAAACATGTTGACTCAGAAGGGGAATACCAGCAATCGCTGATGAATATATCAAATAAAGATGGATGCTTTAAGAAGGATGGATGCTTTTCAGCTGAAGCATCCCTTCATGTTGCAAACTTTGCTGCTCCTTACTCAGATAATGTTAGCAAAAAAGGGCAATCAAATTATTGCACAACAGACACACTAAGGTTTAGACAGGTCAGATGTGTGGGTAGACACAGGATGTCTGCAACACAATGGGTTAAACTACTCTATTTCGATTTCAGAGCATTAAAGGAACACTTGTCTAGTGTCTCATTTTACACCTTGATGATAAGTGAATACCCTTGGTGTCCAAACTCTGCTTCTTTTAGTTTTGCACTATAATTGCAAGGCTAACACAGCTAACAAGTAATGGAAGTTTATACCCCACCAATTAGCACTGTGCATACTGCATGCCCAAGTCGTCACCACACTTACCTCAAACCACATCTAGTCATTAAGTAACCTGAACTAGAACAGCTTATGCCTGGCCCACAATACAGGATTTTAGAAACCATGAAAGGATATTAAGAACACATTAGTTGTGAGTGATACGACAATCACTTACTTAGACATTTTCAGGATACTTAAAACATATCAAAATATTACGTTTTTCTGCAGTTTGGTATGTTCCCTAACAAGTACCATCAACAACTTCTTTCAGAACTTTCAGAAAGTTCAGATGATAACCATAATAAACAGTGAAAACCTGAATGATGTAAATCATTGCAATAACAATCAAAATGTCATTCCCCACCCCTACTACACAATTGCAGACAGCACTGATTTTAAGCTGATTTTAACCTTTAGAAGCCTTTCAAACTACAAAATTTGCATAGACAATAACACAGACGTAAAGATTTTGCATGTGGATCCCAAACAAGAACCATAATCTGCCAAAAACAAACATATTTTGAACAATAAAATGAATGTATTAAAATTGAGGATTTGAAAAGAGGTTTGAACAAACGTATGAAAATTAACCATAAATGTTGATTTTTGCAAAGATAAAAAAATAACCCTAAAAACAGCACTAAAATATCTACACATTTTGATTTCATAGTTTTTAAACTAATAGCAGTTTTAGATGCTATTGTACTGCGTTTAAATAAGACAAAAATGGTAGTACTCATTACATGAACCGTAATCTGAACTGCAGATTTCAGTTCACATCTGGTACAGAACTACAACCAAGGGTTCGGCCTCTCAGAAGCAAGATAAGATTGCAGTGCTTGTTGTAGCATAAAGAAAACAAAAAATACAGGATGTTAAGTCAAATATTGAACGTTCAATATTTAACAACTTAATTAGGGTGGAATTACTGAAGATACAGCCTAAAATTGGGACATGTTCTTTAATGGACAGGAAGGACAAATTGGCCTCAAAATCACTCCGATTCTCAAGTGCGGACCATGTCAGTTCCTAATAAAAATATCCACAAAATTCAGGTTGCAACAAGTATTGACAGCTCTATTGCATAATATATTGCATTTTGTCCCCAACATTGTGGTAAGCTTTAATTACTTATATACATTAGCCTTCTAAGCAAATTTCAGACACATATGATTCATTTGGAGTGAGGGCAAGACGGTGTGGTGTGTATTTTATGTGTATTTTCAAACTATTCATTTATGAATTAAGAAAACATTCACAGCACTGGTCCAAACCACCATCATAAAGCCACGGCCTCTTCCCAGAATGACAATGCATCAGAATCTATGGTTGCACAACACCGCAGCACATGGGAGATTAAAGAGGATTAAATCATGGGTCAATAGTTTCATCTTTTGTTGATGTTCCAGCTTATGGCCACTCTTTCACAAAGGCAAAGCACTGAGAATTCCCCACGTAAAAGGTGACTGATGTCCCACTACATGAACAGAATGACAGCTATTTAATTATCATTACGTGAGTGACCCTAGATCCCCTATAGCAAGCAATGAATAGCCTCACAAACACACTCAGCCGTACTTACGTTTGGCCACATCAACCATTGTGAGAAGGTAAAAGACACATAAAGCATAAAGAGATGAGACTTCAGGTTATTAACAATGGGAGTATCAATGTCATCAACAGTTGCAGGAGTTGGCAAACAATGTTAACTGAAGCAGTTCTGAGCCACTGACTAAAAGGAATTTGACCAGGGTTTCCAAGTAATGCAATGGTCACACCTGGCAATAAATTCTTCCGACATTCTTCAATAATTGTCCATATATAGAGATTCCGGAGCATGTAAGATTTATCAGTATGGGCTGAAGGTCAAACTCACAAGTAGGCAGTACAAGCTTCTGTTTAGCCGAGCTGAAATTGTTCAAGGGCTAAAAATACACCTGTATTTTTCAAGGTAATCTAGTCAACATGAATTTTCATGATGATCCAGAGGTCTGCCAAATCAACCTATCCTCAATTGCTGGAGCTCTCTCTCTCTCGTCACTCATCCAGGATAAGATGTTTGCACAGCTCACAAAAGACCATTTCAGTGCAGCCAAGTCAGGGTTTTGTCTTGTTAGTTATCCGCCGCATTGTTAAAGCACTATATATGTGTGTATGTATGTATATATGTGAAAGAGCTTGACGGAAGTGTGGATTCAAATAATCTTAATCCATCAACATCATAAAGGCCATTAGTTTTAAACTGCTCTGTTTGTTGTAGTTACAAACAAGACTCTTCAAGTTCAGACGCAGAAGCTGGAAAACCCTTCATTCAGGTTTCTTATGGATAAAAATATCGCTGACCTTGAACCTTTCTGCTTATGTTTATGATACTCTTTTTTTAAACTACTGTTTTAAATTTCATTTTGGCCATGTTATTGGCAACGCCTTGGTTTGTAAACATATTTATCGCTTAGACTTTAAACCTTGAACCCTATAATACACAATAATGACTGACTAACAAAAAAAAACAAAAAAAACAACAAATCAACACAAACATTGAAAACTCCCAGAGAGTAACCCAAATAATTAAATGTGACACAAATTCATGCATTCCCATATGGCCCTGAGAGGACTCCATTTGGATGTAAAATGATCCATAGTGCCACAGAGGAACGACTGCGTGTCATCTGGTTATGCACCTTGCTGACCACAGGACTCCACATAAGGTCATGTTACACTTAGGTTAGAGGGCCTGCTTGGGCCATGGCGAAGGCAGAAGTAACGGCATGCTGCTAGACTGAAAAAGAAACTCCTATGTGACGACCAGGTAGAAACATGAGACTAGCTGCAGAGAAAATATTTCCCCGGAAAGGAAAAGTCTGTATCTGGATGGATGCGTTCTCTATAGGGGGATGTCAACGACTGGGCCGCTGAGGAGGGAATAATCCTGGCTGATAAGCTGTCTATAACAGTATTGTTGCCACACTCAACAATATTGATTTGTAGTGTTAGAAGCACTGACAGGTTACAAGCATTACATTTACGAAAATATCATAAATGATATAATTATAAATAATATCATAAAAATTATATCATAAACTCATCATAAATGTTAAGTTCCTTAAATACAAATGTTGCCAATACAATGTCAATGAAAAAGAGCAATTGTGTTGATATACTATTTGTGTGAAAATTACAAGATCAATGCACTATTTGTTCTGTGTGTGGAGCCAAAAGTAGAAAAGTTTTCAACTTTTTTTGGCAGCTTTTTTTTTTCTTAACCGAAATTCCGGTCCACCTTGCAGCAAGTATATTCTGTACAGTAATAAGAACAGGAAGCAATGTAATTTCTGCACCATTTCAGGTGAAAGATAAAAAAAAGCCAGTTTCAGCCTTATCACAGTTTACATGTATACACACACACACACACACACACACACACGTCTGCAAGTACACACATCTGTCTTTCACTCAGCTATAAAACAGGTTCTGAACATTCTTAAAGCGTTTAATAAACTACTCAGAGCACTTTTACTAGCTGTGAGCTAGATAAGATGCTCAGCTTAGGGGCAGTAAGTAATAGCGATAGTAATCAGAATAGAGTTACTAGGAGAGATACATAATATGCAGCCACATTTAGATACACAGGTTTTTATATATATATATATATTTACATATAAAAAAAAAAAAAAAAAAAAAAAAAAAAAAAGTCAGCTGAAACAAAAAGGAAAGCAAGTAGTTAATTAGAGGCTTAAATAATAAAATATCGCACTAATTTGGCAAAAATTTCTAAATACCACCAGCACTACTGAATTAGGACCAACTGATTCGACTCTCAATGGTTGGACGAACAGTAGGCTGCTTGACCAAGCAGCTATTTAAGTTTTAAACACAATCAAATTAAAAAGCTCTATTTTGATTTGCCTATTGGCCGACTTTTTTTGCCGTTTTTGTAGCCTGTTTAAATGTCGGCATGCTAATTCGACATACTTGGCTTTTGACTGATCGGGCCCCAGTCATTTGTAAAATTTACGTTCATAGCTGCGAGACCACAGCAAATACAACAATCATAAGTTGTTAACTAAAAGTACAAACTAAACTAGGACACTGGACAGCTAAGCAGGTTTATAAAGCTTGAATATGCAATGAGCCAAGTAGTTCTCTCGTCATATCCAGTCAAATTAGCAATTATCTGTTTCACCAGTGGCATTGGCGAAAAACATTATTTTGGTGAAAAATATGTCCCTGCAAATCAGAATTCTGTAGAACCCTGTGTTTAATGATAAAAGATTACATGAAAGATGCAATTGCTGATTCAACTTCGCTTGCAAGTCTACATTTGCAACATAAAGTACCAAAGAACTGAAATTAGAACGCACCAGCAGGCAAACAGTCAAAACTGTGTCTAATTCTGGAGAACCTTTTTATAATCAGTTGCGAATTCTAAAGCTATTCAGTCTCAACATGAATTTTGATTAATGCCTAAAATGGTAAAACATTACAGAATTTAATTTTATACAATAAGATTGTAGTAAATAATTGAAGTCCTGAAATGAAGCGTGTACAAATGGTCTGGCAGCCAACATTAAGATTGCCACATCCCTCCCTCATGTCACCTTATATCAACAGGATATTGTAGAGGCAGGATGCAGTAGCATTGACTCACTTCCTCTCATTACTTCAGATGACATCAATGTCGAATCTCCTAACACGTTTTCATGGCTTAAAATGAAGTTGCGGAGAGAGGGAGGGAATAGAAAAACAAGTCAAAGCTACTTAATGTGGTGATTTACAGTGAATCAATATAAGCAGCTCATCAAACGGTGTCTTAAATCCTCTGAGCATTATAGACTGTGAATGCAGTCTGATGCATCTTTCATTGATCTGGAACGTCTTTTAGTCGGCACATAAGAACTGCTTCAAGTTCACAAGTCCTTCCTTTGAGCTAACAGACACATGACATGTGTGTAATTAAAGTCATAGATAATTTGTCCAAAAAAAATAAGCTGCTCTTCTCAAAAGGTAGAAAATTACTCACGACCCCCCGCGAATTAGCCCGAGCTATCCAGCAAAAGACCAAAACGCAATAATCTCAAATGCGTGACATAATTGCTCGCTAATCACATGAAAGGCAGTAGTGTACATCATAACGGCAAAAAGTCGCCATTTACTTACTAAACCAGCCAAACTGCAACTTCAAACATCTCTGCTGAACTTGAACAACTCTGTTGCTGGCTGTGTTCATTCTGGTTTAAAGATATGCAATTACTCAAGACTATTAACAGCTTTCCCCTTGAGCACCATATCACCACAAGAAAAGCACAGAGCAGAAATCCAGTCAGCTAATTAATACTTGATTTGAGTGTGCATGGATTCCCCATCACAGCCCACGTCTATCAGCACTGCTTCCTCATTCCCTTCCCTCTCTTTAGAGAAATCTGTCTGGAGCGCACCTTTCTTTCTTCTCCACTTAAAATTCCTCAACACATCCTTGGCCCCTACACGAAACAGACTGCTCTCATTACCTTGGATTTGCATGTCTGCTACATAACGGCGTAAGGAGAGATGAAACAGAACTCCCAGTTGCTGCCTCCGTCAGACTGACTTCACTCATCTAACAGCATAGGGCACAAGAGAAAAAAATGCAAACAAATCATTGTCTCTTAAAAATCTCACGATAACAGACGTCAGTTTGGGGGGGAAGGGGGGTGGAGCAAAACAAAAGTGCTCCATATATCTTGATCTTTTCTTTCACTTTATTCCTCACATCATTTGAAAAGCGACCCTTTACATTGTTCCAACAGAAAAAAACAGATGCAATATTACTTGGAAAAATCTTTTTTTTTTTTAATGTACATACTATTTTTCAAAAAGGTAAAATAACTGCAGTAGGGGACCAGAGTGGTCCAGAATAATGAGGCGCTGACACTATGACCACAGTGTTGCTGTTTCGAATCCCGGTCATGCTTCTAGCCATCGGCAGCCGGGGTGCTGAGAGAGGACAACTGGCTTTTCTGTCTCCAGGGTGAGTGAATGGCCCCCCACATCACTTCAGGTGCAATGCACGCCAGCACTGGCTGTCCGATGCATCAGATTTGGGTACTCGCCGCTTCCCTCTGAGTGGCCCGGTGATGGTCCACCTGCGGCAGTGCGGAATTTGAGGGACTAGCTGGCTGCACATGTGTCATAGGATGTGTATGTCCACCTTAACCCTCCCCAGTGTCAGGAGCATTGCATGTTATAGAAGGGAGAATATGAATTGGCTGGGTATTTGGTTATCCAAATTGGGGAGCAAATGGGTAAAAATCAGAAACAAAACTTAAAAACTAATAATGATAAAAAGAATACTGCAGTAAACACCATTTTCTACTACATCCTAAATGCAGTGGGGACTCAAATATTAAGCTTTTCCAAAAATACACAGTGTTACAAGTTACAAGTGTTACCAGCTGTAAAACTGCATAACCGGACTTGCCATTTCAGGGTAGGTAGTTGACCCTCCCACAAGCAAATCATTACAACTGTTCATTAAAATAACTAGCCTGCCATATAAATGCTCTCCCAATACAAACTCAAAACAACTCCTGCAAACATTTTTGCAAATATATCTACATAAGTTTGACCAAATTAACAAAGCTGTTTTACTGTCATTACAAAGCCTTCTTTCCCTGATTTAGTCATTTTCAAATACCACCCACTACTCAGTACTCCTGCATCACACAAAGCTACCAATGTTGGGAGGGTGAAGACTAGCGTGCTTCTCCTGCGTCACATAAATTCAAATTGCCACAAACACACTGCCACTGGACAGCTCGGCACGCTCAGAGGATTATGCTCACAGATCAGCTGATGCCAAGCAACATCCGCACTGGCTATGTTTGCACAGAGTGATAGGCAGGGCTAGGGGACAGAACCACTCACCACTTATGCTCGAGTTATTTATTTATTTATTATAGAACATATAAATTAACAAAGCCATTACAATTTTAATTGAACAGTTAGCTATAAGTGAATGAACAGGAAATGTATTAGTCCAACACAAACAGACTTGTTACTGAAGTTACTCAACGTACTGAATCAATAATGCTGTACTTGCAGCTAATTGCAAATGAACTCCAGGTATTAATTTAGTAACTGACTTGTAGAGCAGGTAGTTCCTTTCTGCACAGAAAAAAACAGGGATGTACCGATGCAACATTAGGATCAGACATCAGTCAGATACAAAAAAAAAACAAACATAATTAGCTGGATCAGGTATCGGATATGAATCCATGGGACCGATGCATTCACTAAACTTCCGATTCCTGCATCACCGGTATTCGAGACTTCATAACTTCAAGTCAAGTCAAGTCAAGTCAAGTGGGTTTTATTGTCATTTCAACTACATACAGAGTACACAGTGAAACGAAACAACGTTCCTCCAGGACCATGGTGCAACATAGACAGTGCATACAAAACACAAGTGCAACACAAACAAACAAGTGCGGACAGACAACACAACACAGTACAGACCAGAGAATAATAAACATCCCCTTCATCAGAGCAACCTACAGACAGTAACAGTAAACAGTTAGACTTACCCTAACTAACCAGTACTCAACTATCAGAGAGTAATCCAGCTCGGGAAATGCAGCTAAAATCCACTCTAGTTTGTGTACTAGTCTGTCCTTATGTCCTCTAGGCTCTGCCTCAGTGTAGTGAATGATCAGGATCAGCAGAGTTTGTGAACTGTTAATAAAAAAAATAAACTGATTTGTTGTTTACCTGCATAATATGCAATATATTCCATGTAATTACATTTTTTATGAATTCTGAATGGACTGAAGATACCCTGTGAAGCATCTGTTTACAAACAAAAGATGCTACCGTTCTGCAGGCGTATTGTCTCCTCTTTTCATCAAAGTGTTTGGTGTTCTGAGTTAGAAACTGAACTTATGGAGTCATATCTTTGATTTTGCTGTGTGATCAAGTCTTCTTTTCTCTGCTCATCACCTTTAGCAGATTGCTCGGTTTAATCAAGAGCAGCGCAGGGAGGAGGGGCAAGCGGCAGATCCCTCACATACATAGGCAACATGCAGGCAGACTCGGCCCAACACCGTTTGAGTCTCTTTGGTCTCACAGACTTAAAAATTCAGAATAAGAGTCCTGAGCCCAGACAACACTGTGCCAAGGTCCAGCCCAATAATTTACTTTAATGACAAAAAACATGCTTCATGTAATACTGGTGTTCATTTGTTATAGTTTGCCTATCAAAGTTAGTTAATTTTTAAGTCAATCCTGAGGCCTTAAGTCTCTCCCACATGGTGATGTATAAGATTTATTAACTTAACAAGGCAAAGGGAAGAACCAAAAAGCCTCAAGTTTTCACAAACCTGACATGTCTTTGTTGTCCTACCTGTCTATTCAGGTAGTGTTTACTGACCATCTATATTTATCTTTACCGAACATCTACAGTACAATTTATATATCTGTAATTATTTCAATTTAGCACACAAAATATTAAACGGCTTAGTTGTTGTATAATATATAGCAGATAGTTTGGTCAATCCATGGGATCGATCCAATCGCTGAATCAGATTCCAATACTGCCAGTATTCTAGGCTACTTAATTCAGGATCAGAGTGACATACAGACATGATACACAGATCATAGCACTGATGTACCAAAACATTAAGACTACCTACCTAATATGCTGAGAATTATCTGTGAGCTACCAAAACACACTATGTAGGGAATCTGTCTGTCCTAAAGATTTTATCTGCTTTAAGCTTGATCTGTTTAATAAAAGTTGGTGAGTAACTTTAACCAAAGAGCCTCTCACACACACACACACACACACACACACACACACACACACACACACACACACACACACACACACACACACAAATAAGAGAGAGACTACTCCAGATCAATCATATCACCTCTGCAGCCAGCTGACAAGTGTGTTAAAAACCTGGGCTCCTTTCAGACTACTATAAATCTCCATTGCCTCCAAAAGAACCAGCTTTTAGGATCATCATCATTTGTCTTATTTTTCTGAGCTGGTTTCATCCCCTCTCATCACTGACATTATTACAAAATAACCAAGAGAAAGGACGCTGCAGACAAGGGCAAACAAAAACCAGCAAAGGGTAATAAAACTTTCCCCACTTCAATTGCTAAGTTTAGGGGTAGAGCTGGGCAATTTGACAATATTTTATTATATTGTGATAAATTTTGTTACCGTGGTACACAATATGCTTTTCTGAGTGTACCGTGGATATCGTCAGTGCTTAAAGATGTTTTTCTGCATGTTTCATTACAAAGAGTGTCTAATCAGTCTTATTTAATTCAATGGAGTGCAACATATTTTGAGTAAAAATCACAGTACTCAGTATGGAAGAGTATTTGGAGAGCAGTTTTTAAATGTTTAACGCTGTTTGAACATTTTGTATATGTGACGAAATAGTATAATAAATATCATATATCGTAAAAAATGTCTTTAAATATTGTGATATTAAATCTATCCATATCAGCCAGCTCTATTTATGGGTGCACAATATATCATCTGTTAATTTCAGTGACTGAAATGTAATTCATACTGACCTAGACCTTTTACTGAGCATAATAATCATCATCATCACATCATCATCATCACCAACAACCACACTGTACTAGAAAATCTGAAAGGAAAATCCATATCAGGATGGGGAAGTTGTATCGGTGCATCCTTCCTCACTGCTGACACAATGCTGAGCCCTATAACAATCACTTTTGGAGAATATGGAGCCAATATTAACCAACAGAAACGAAGACAACACAGTGGGGTAACAACACAGTCATACACTGTAAATACCTATGAATCACTATCATTGTAATATGCCTAAAAGCAATATGAAATACAACTACAATATTATTGTCCATATTGTGTATTGTGCACTTCTCGCAGAGTTTGAAGCATGGCTACTCTTTTTGCCAGCTGTGGGTTCAGAAACACCTGAACCATCTCCATCGACAGATTCCTTTCAACACACACCCAGTTCTGAAACACATCAATGAACTTCAGCCCGGTTAAAGTCAGCTTCAGTCGAGTTAGGCTGAATTACAACAACATACACACCCTTTTTGAGCTGCAAGACAAAAAAATGTAATCTTTGCAAAAACTAGAACCTCAGTAACCTCAGAGCCCAGGGGGTACAAGACTGATAAGCTCACTTATCAAGGAGCGATCAATAAAATCAATAAGCATAACCACATAGCATCAGATTAATTTCTGATGCACAGTTAGTTTTAAATTTGCTATATTGCATTTTACAAATAAAATGCAGAAGTAAGCATTAAGATGATGGGGTTAGTATTTATGTATTGTGCTTACTGCTGTAAAACACTCAAGCAAGGTCTCAGAGAGGAACTTGCACACTGTTCACACTAATAGATTTCCCCTAATTAGCCAACAACTGTTCTTATTGAACACATTATCTAGAAGGAAAAACTAAATAAATAATGGCAATTCCAAATTAATTTAGTGGAAACTTGCAGCAGAGTTTTCTGTAGCATAAATGTGCAAAGCCTAAATCTTCTCGATCTCTCAAAACATTTGGTTCCTTCTAGGCCTTGCTCTCTGAACTGCTCTTGTTTCGGATGACTCACTTGGCAGAAGTCACACGTCATGTGGCAGGCAGCATGACTCATTCAGAACAGGGGATCGCTGGTGCAAACTGCTGACCTGCCATTATCGTCCACCTTATATTAGCATTGATAGTTTTCCAAGATTGCAGCACTCAAAACATGTAGAAGTTCAACCACTTCAAAAAGCAAAATAGCTACATACCTGCTTTATTGCCTAGTAACATTTAAAATACTAATACACTTAAAACCATTATTATTTTCACACTTGCACTTACACTTGAGTCAAACAACTTGCACAAATGTTATTCTCTGGCTAAATACTCCATTTCAGTTCAACAGAAAGAAATGAAGAATGAACAATGCAACTGTGCTAGGTCAAATGCTAGCAAAGTTGCTAAGACCATCAACACAGGTAAACAACAGCTAGCATGATATCTTCAGTGAATTCTAAATAGATATCGCTAACTAGCAACAAATTTCAATCTGCGAAAAAAACAAACAATACCCCAGAGCTAGGGCTGGGTGATATGGTAAAAATCCTGTATCACAATATATAAAGACTTTTTTCACGATACACAATATCTATCATGATATACAAAATCACAAACTAAATACATAAGTAGCAAATGATTCTTAAAAAATGCTTTTCAAAAACTGCATACGGCATACAAGGATTTTTACTCAATGTTAGCGGCACATCTTCTAAATTTACACAGTTTGTAATGAATGATTAGTGTTTAAGCACTAACAATATCCTCAATATGCTTAGAAAAGCATATTGTGCATTACAATATCAACATTTTTCACAATACAATAAAATAGTCATATTGCCCAGCTCTACCCACAACCTAAATTAATCACGAAGCAGCAGAATAACTTTAGACCGAGAAAGGTTACCTAGCAAAAGAAAACAAGCATGCTAAAGTAGGGATAGCCAATATAGTACAAATATCGACCACTGTTCGAGCATTCTGTCTGCAAGCCAGAAAATAATGGCAAATATTGGGTATCATGAAAAGGTCTTAAAATATCATAATGTTATATTTTTACACATAAGACAGGATTTGCTGTGCGGCCGTGGTGGAAAAAAACACTGACATAGTGGGCAACTTGTGCACTCAGTGAAAGGATAGGTTTCGTCTGTGAGCATAGAATTTCACATGTATGAATTTACCTTGTTCAGCAGCAGCAACCATATTGGAGATCAGTAACAACATCTAAATCTAAATAAAGTGATGTGCCGTTGCTCTGCTACACTCTAACAGTTTAGCCAGATCTGCACCCGTGTGGCTCTCGTTCACTGCTCTTGTTCGGAGCACATGAGATGCTAGTTGGCCTTCACTGGTGATCAAATGGGCAATTACGGTTACATAAGACTGTGTGGCAATAAATGTTCATGCATCACATGTTACAGCTATCTCGGACCCAAAGCCTGCAGCAAAGAGGGAAATCCCAGGTTCTCAAAAACTGAATCCTTGGCTATAAACACTGTGATACTGTTTGGAATTCGCTTTGAGAGTTGGGTGAAGCTTTGATGTTGCTTGCTCACATACGAACAACAATTCTGCCATTGTACATGTAAATTTCTTTGCTTACAGAACAGAAAACTGAAATTAGCTAGCCAGCCAAACAGTACCTTACATTTGTTACAATGCCATAACTTTTCTTTCGATGCCAAGTGTACATCATAATGCTTTACAAACTTACAATATACATTTCTGCAGAGGAACTGAAACTGGTTTAGGTGCCACCAATCAAATTTGTATTATGTAAAAAGTAAAAAAAATACTAATAGACAAAGCAAACTTTACGAAAGGATGTTTAATTTTGCACTACAAGCTCAGAACATGCAGTGGGAAAAAGAAAAAATAAAGAAAAGAAAAAAACCTTCTAAACACATCTAAAATTGTCGATGTGCATGAAGCAAACAACAGAATATTATAGACATTGGCCAAAAAATGGCTTGTAATCTTCATCCTCCGCATAGCCCCCCGCCCCCAAGTGATCATAAACAAACTTCTGGGGGAGAGTAAAAAAAATACAAAAAAAAATCAACTACAGAGCTGCCAGTGTGTAAGTATGTGTGTGTGCGTGCATGTGTGCGTGTGTATGTGTGCGCGTGCGCACACATTTGTGGTCACTCTCTTTGGCCATTAAACTCCCCATGAAAACAGTCCGATACCCCCTACTGCACACAGGCTTTTATGAGCAACTTTCTCTTTTGCATGTTAATGGGGAGGGTAAATCAAGACAGGGAAGTGGAGGCATCAAACCACATTTTACAGACCGCAGACTAAATAACTAAACACACACCCTGGGGCGGGCATACTGGGGGGTTTCTGTGAGATTGGACTGTTCAAGACCACTCATGTCAGAAGAAGCTGCAGGATTCAGAGCAAACTGACATATCAAAGCCGCAAAGCCTTGTAAAGGGGAAAAGAGCAGTTCAAGAAGCCGCATTCAGCCTTAATTTGTCTCCGCTTGGTGCAAGACAACAAATGACAAAATACGGCTATTAGCGCTCGCGTTTCAGTCCACATTATTTGCAACTGAAATGACAGCAGATCGCATGTTGTTTGATGGTTTCTATCATTTATCCCAAAAGTTAACCACAAGCAGCGGCTGCTTTTAGCTAAAATTTCCACACTGCAGCGTTCATTATTCAAATGGCAAGAGATGATACTAGGAAATCCCCTCTCTAACATCCTTGATTTCGATTTTCATGCGCAACATTCAAGACAACAAGCCTTTGTAGATGACAGCTTGACAACTTTTAAAACTCCTTTCATCATGCATCCATGCTGTCAAAACATAAAAACTGTATATTTCACCTGATATTTCTTTTCACAAGGGTCGATCTGATGCATTAACTTGCTGATGTTATCAGACAATGTTAAGGTCAAAACAATAAGAAGCATGAGCAGGCATCCATGTTTAACCTCCAAAATAAAGAGAACATGTAATAACAGAAATGTCTACATTTCTTTGAAGAGAACTGGTCAAAAATAAGCAAAATGAGAAAAACAGAAGCTAATTGAGCAGGACCAAACTAAATCAAAGTTTCTGGGATCCCCCACCTCTGGAGTTCCAATATTGACATATTTACTTTCTGCTGTTTGAGAAGCTTGAACATTATTAACTGTCAGATCAGATCAGTCAGTAAAGGAAATGTTTAACAAATGTTTGGTTTATTTTAAAAAATAACCCAAAAAGTAAGCTTTTATCTTTTCTAAAACGTTAACAGTCACAACATTTTCATATAAGTCAGGCCCAAAGATTTTCCTACTAAATCATTTCTGACCAGAATGATTTTCCTTCATGGGGAGAATTCCTGAAGTGACATACGCACTGATGCGGCCAATGGACTATCCAAAATGGGTCTGGACCCCTATTTACCCACTGTATCATTCAGCAAATAAAACTCTTTCTGGCACTCCTAGAAGACTTTAAAAGTAGGTCATGCAGTCTCCGGTGACTCACCAGTGATGGCAAGACACCAAATAGTGCAGGTAAAGTGAAGGCACCAAGTTTACTGACTAAAGCTCTCTGGCAAAGAGGTCACGTCTTCGCCATTTCAATCAGTCGTACTTTTCGCTATTTTCTAACCAAGCACCGCCTCCTGCAAAAGGACATTAAATACTTATGAGTTTCTTTATAGATACATGGTGCAAAGTGAAACTAGGTCTTCAGCATGTACTCAGGAGTATTAAGGCATGGAGACACAGTGTGTTCTCTGAGAAACAAAATAGGGGAAAAAATATTATTACGCCAGAGTTGAATCTTGAGCCCCAATCAAGTAAAATGAAAAATTCAATATGAGGACATTATCTGAATATGAGGTTACTACGGTATTGTGATGACATTTAAGTTTGCATTCATTATTCTGTGCAAAATAAATGTCTTACAGTCCTTGTACAAATCTTGTTTTGGCCTTGTTTATTGTCTGATTTCTTCTCTTAAACTTACAGCAAAGAGAATCTTACACAGTAAGGTAAAATGTTAGCCCAAAAGAAAGCACTTCAACATTAAAGATAGTATTTACTTTTTTAATATTTACCTAGTTAAATACTATATTTTTAATATTAAAATAAGGAGACTAACCATCAATAACTCAATATCAGTGTACCATTAATATTAACATTGCCATAAATTTCGACAGAAAAATCTGAAAGCCTTCAGACACCAGGTGCAGTCTTCTCCAGAAGATCGGTCTAGCGGTCCAAAAGCAGCTGCTGGCAGGGTCAACGCAAGGGCTAGGATTCCAGCCAGTCTATTTACGAGGAGATGACTCAGCCGGTCCAGCCCAGCGTCAACCACTGTGGGATTTGCCATAATAAAGATCCATTGATCAACAAACGTATCTAATGTCCTATCACCAACGAAGCAACACTTATCACAATAGTTTGATCTAAAACAACTCATTTCTCCAATATCCTATTCCGTTTGCATGACACCAACTAGTGGGTTTTAATCACTTGTTTGTCACATGAGCCTTGTTGCTGCAGTGCAAAACTAAAGAAACAAACTTCAAACAAAGTCTTGGCTAAGTGACTATATTTGCAGTGAGGGGGAAAACTGCAAATTCGTTTTTTGAGCCAACCCTCCAGTTTAATAGCACTGGAAGTGACCAGCTCTCAAGAGCTGTACAGTCAAGGCGGGATGAGTCAGCCCCTCCCCCACTCGGCACGCAGGGAGCGCGCTCAGTCCAAAGGAAATATGACTCATTTGAGTAACATGAGGCATTCTTCAGAAATCTCCACAGAGCGCCTGTTTGTTAAGTGAAGAGCAGAATGTGAATGTAGGACTGTAAGGTAGAGAGGTAGAGAGAGAGAGGTAGAGAGAGAGAGAGAGAGTTAGAGAGAAAGAGAAAGAGAGAGAGAGAGAGAGAGAGAGAGAGAGAGAGAGAGAGAGAGAGAGAGAGAGAGGCAGGCTGTGGGGGGGCAGAAGGGTTTATGGGTAAGGGGAGTCATCACTCAGAGTGTCAGTTTCGTCTTTTTAGAGCTGCAGCTCCACAGAGGGTTTCCTTGGCTGCATTCTGGGGTTTTCTGAATCACACTCGCAGAATCATAGCCCTCCAGAAAAATGTTTAGAACAATTTAGTTACCAAAAAACAAAATACAAAAAAAAACCCCCCAAAAAAAAACACTGCTTCAGAATAGTTGAGCAATGCAGGTTAGGGCCACACAATGTCTGTTACTCTATACCATGATCTTGGCCTTGCCATTACTCAAATGGCAAGAAAATACAATATGCTAATAAGCCCTCTAACCAATTATAGTGTTCTGTGTGCTTTAATGACAAGGATTTAAGGAATTCACTACAATCTAAAATATAATATAATAATGCTACCAAACGTAGAACTTTTAGGACAAAATGTTGTTTGTACAGTTTGTGATTTTGTTCCAAAACAAGTGATCTATTTTTGTATTGTTTTATGTATTTTATGCACTGTTAAAGGCATCCCCAATTTTCAATTTTGAGCTATTTAGAAATAAAATAATCAAATAGCACACAAAGACTTCGCTGACTCCCCTGTCCATTTATACAAATAAAAAAGCCTGCTGTTCATGTTCACCTATACAGCCTACAGCAGATTAGTCGCCCATTCATGCTGATCTTTAAGCAGTGTTTTAGTGTGGACTGCTTTCGTAATAAGACAACACAGGACAGCCAATCAGAACAGAGAAGGCTTGCATAAGCCCCTTTCTGACATGCCCAGTAACTCAGAACCTTTCCGGACATTAATCAGAGAATCTGCATGTGTCAATGTGAATGTCTGGATCAGTAAGACAAAAGTAAGATATAGTTGGGCTGGGCAATAAATTGAAAATTAATCGAAAACAACATTTAGAACCTCTTTGCAAAATTCAGAACCTATTCATATAAACTTGCCCATGTAGATCACTTTAATTTCTTTTTAATTTAATTTTATTAATTTTTTTCCAGTGTGTTCTCATGTACCATCCCCTTAAAGGAGAACTTTAACACTGAGCCAACTGTGCAACTCAAGCAGTTTATATAATCACTCATTAATTGTAATCGAGGTAAAATGTTTAACTAATCTTGATATTGATTTGAGGTCGTATTTCCCAGCACTAGGAAAAAGACCCTCTTGTAACATACAAGATTAACAAGAAATTGACAAGGCAATTGCTAGGCATCACCCCCACCACAGCAGACTTCCATTTGCTCGCATTTAAACTAGAGCAAGGGTCAAGATGTCTTACTTTCTTACATGAGGCTATACATTTCATGTTAATTAAGTGAGAAGTAGGCATTAGGTTAAAGACCACCACATATAATATGCTGCCTTAATGGGAATAAGTGCAGCATGTTCTTTAGTGCTAGGCTAAATAAGACAATATGTTCATGCTGACTGTATGACAGTAATAGGCCCTAAAATCCAAAGTTAAAAAATTATAGCACCTTTTCCATTTTGCCAACCTTCTGCTTGCCTTCTGCTTGCTTCTTTGTTCTGACTAATCTCCCTCCTCTGAACTAATTTAGTTTGCTAATCAGAGGTTTGTATTAAATTTCCAATGTTTTAACTTCCGTAAGCTAAAGCAAAAACCACTGAGACGCTCACCAAACACTCACAGCACAGAGGGAACGGGACAGATATTGCTCTACATGGGGTGCAGATAATTGACCAAAGCGGGTTATTAGAGCTGTGTCTCTTTAGAGGTGTATTTTCAACTACAGCTGAGTGTGCAGTTAGCTCAAGTAATTAAAATGGATATCAAATGGTATTAGGAGAGCTTGATTATCATTACTTAAGCTGTGTAAGCTTAGCAAAATCCTTTCAACGCACACAGCCAGGAAGCCTATACTAAATAGAGAAGCCTATTGCTGCCTAGAGCTGAGAGAGACCAATAGACACAAACAATGCAATCAGGTATTTGCACCAGATGGCAGTTATACTTTAAACTCGAGACTAAAAGTTAACAGGCCCAGACCACAAAACAAATAATCTTACTCATCATTATCTAATGATGGCTTGATGTAGTTTGTAAGGTTTTGCAAGGTCTCAAAAAGCAACACAGTTACAGACACTAAGCCTAGAGCAGGGTAGCTCCAATTATTCAAACTGAAGTTATAAGAAATTTCAGCTTGAGGGAAAACAGCCAATCAGAAAATAATTTATTTGCATACATTCCTAAAATGAACAATACCACTTTTTTTTTTTGGTACATAGAACAAAAAAAGCCAAAAGTGGGAAAACATAGGCTATGCCCCCTCAAGAACAGAGAGGCAAAGCAGATCAGTGCTTCAAAACTGAAGACAATTATGTTTGGGTTTTAGAATGAACCATATCATATACGTTACGCCAAAACTGGAAATCCTTTGTTTCCTTGCTACACATGATTTCATTCTGTTACTAGGTTACTGCTTATATCACTGAAAGGCTTCCTTTGGGCCTACATGAGCAGTCTTAAAAATTTCCAACCAGTAGTCATTTTGAAAGCAATGACAGCACAATACGGTGTATCCCCAAAGCTTTCTTGGAAAGGCTGTGGTGAAGTATGTCATATGTAGTCAAAGTGGTAACATGGTTTGGCTAACGAAAGTGAGTGGCAGGTCACGCAACACATCAAAGACCACACAAAGAGCAACTTCATCTTCAGGACTAGATTATAACACTAGTCTAACAAACCAGGAATAACCAGAAATAAGCAGGTTAAATCTAGGCCCCATAATAATCAATATAATCAATATCTAAACCACAATTACACTTTACATTATTGCAAATGCCAACAATAAACATTTATTGATTTAAAAGTTAATCAATGCAAACCTAAATCACAGTCCATAAACATTTTTATATTCCGTCTCATTAAAATTTAAATTAAAAAATAAATATGGACTAAATACCCTTAAATCTCAGGCCAAAATGCGTTCCTTAAAATAGACATTACATTCTAGCCTGTTTAGCCTAGACATTCTGTTCAACTTGCACTAGACCAGGCAGGTCACGCTGGGTTCCTTCCAGGTCATAGATCTGCAGTTCAGCCTTCTGTCTCATTAAACACACCTGATTCAACCCATCAGCTAATTAACAAGGCCTTCTTGAGCTGAATGTAGAGTATTAAAAGAGAGGAAATACTAATGACTGCAAAGTTGCCCAGAATGTGCTTAATACCCCTGCTCAAGACAATGAAGAGGCATGATTAATCTCAAAGTTACATATTCAGAATGATCTTATTACATTTTTGCTTTTATTAACCTAGGAGTTTCTGAGGAAAAAATAATAATTTGTCAAGCCAAAACATGTCTAATAAAATTTCTTCTTCTTCAGCTTCTGTGGACTGAACTTTATGTGCAAATAATGATATTAAATGCTAATAAACTGTTGCATCATGTCCTGAATGCTTGTTACCTCTGTTTGTTTTACTCATATAAACAAGCTATATGAAGATCCAAGTGTGCACAATATTGTAATATACACATTTTACTTTCAAACCTGAAAATTACCTGGAGTGAACATTTTTCCCCCCAATTATTTCCTTATTGTTGTGAGTTCACTGTGGACTTGTGTCCACTATCCACAACAGCTACCAAACATGGAGCATATAGCATATACTTCCATACTTCCTCAGTCACACACGTTTAGCCATTTAGTACAAAATTAATAATGAACATTAAATCTTCATACATTCATACATTCATAGTCTATGCAGGCCGAAGCCCAGCTGTTTGTACAGTGCATGCTGCCTTCATAAAAATCCAGGACTGCAGATCTCTCAAGGAGATTGTTAAAGTCAAGGTCAGCATTATTGTCAAAACTGCAATATGTACAGGACATACACAGGATTGAACTTGCATTACTCTCAGACCCATGGTGCAACAATCAAGAGACAAAAAAGCCTTCCTAGATTCTTTGGAAAGATAAAACCAAGATTATCTTGAACGAAAAGATGAGGAGAGAAGAAGAGGATAGTAAAAGAAAGGAAGGGCACATTATCCAAAGCATACCTCATAATCTGTCAAACATGGTGGAGGCTGTGTTATGGCATAAGCATTAATGGCAGCTAATGGAACTAGGTCATAGGTCTTTATTGATGTGATTGTGAAGTGTATAGTTATTCTGTCTGCTCAGATTGAGTCGAATGCTGCAAAAGTGATAGGATGTTTTACAGTACAAAACACACCACAGCCTTAAAAAAAAAAGACAAGGAAATGTTCTTAAATTCCTCTAGCAAACTGAGCATGCTTTTTACTTACTGAAGAGAAAACGCAAGAAAGAAAGACCCACAAACGAGAATCAACTATGGGTATTGACTAAAAGTTGTTTGCCTAAACAGTATTGGGATTAAAGTATTAAAAAAATCTAACATTTACGGATAGCTGGCACAATTACTTTTCGGAGTGTGTATATGGAGGGACTATGTGACAAATGACTGTAATTCTTAACGGTTTTGTTAAAGCCCTTGAATTAAAAGTCTGAAGCAAAGACTGAAAGTCTACAAAAAGAGGCCTAAAAAAAATTGCATTACCCAGAGTTCATGTATAATAATAATAATAATAATAATAATAATAAAAATAGCATTTGTTTGCATTTCTTCACAACAAAGACATTACCAGACATCAGTCAACTCCCTGATGCAGATTTTTTTCAATACTGATCACATTGTGCATATCTTAAATGTTGTATTGAGGGTCTCGAGTGCTCTACCCCCGTTACAATTAGTAAAATGGAAAGTCAAAAACATCAGTAATGAACTAGTTTGGGTTCGATATCAACACGAGGTCGTTCAGTGTGAAAAGAAGTTTAAGAAGCTCTGGTACACTCCAACATCTGACAAAGTTCTTAGCACATTGAGATGCTGGTGGATTTATGGCAGTGTATTTCAGCATTAATAAAAAATGAAAGTATAGTGCTCCCCTTCCCGGGGGGAGGGAGGTGGGGGGTGGTGAAAACTCTGAACCAATGCTGCATTCCCACATTCACCCATATCCAGCGAGGGGCTCTTTAAAAATTCATCAATTTACAGCAAAAATAGATTAAAGCACCCAGCTGAGCAAAACTCAAAATTTGGCTCCTGAATAACATTAATAATAAAACAGCTCCCCAAAAGCCCAGGGGGGTTTCGCCTGCAGCACCTTGAGAATAATTTATTTTTAATAATTACTAAAATAACACTTTAAACGCTTTTTGAATCTAGCAAGAAAATGCGACGCAAAGAATGCAATACATAGAAAAATGCATGACAACCAGCATGAAAACGAAGCATGACGAGTCACTCTATGAAGACTTATTTCTAATCATGCTCTATCTGTGTCAATCCTGTACTGATCGCTACTGATCTGATCGCAGTCCTGCAGCTGCAAAGCCATTTACTGGAGGCCCAAAAACTGCCTAGAAGTGCAGTTACTGTAATTGCTCAGGCCTGTTATAAATGAGGTTCGCTTAAGTGCAATTATCCCCTCTGATCTTTCACATAAAGAGACTTCTTTAACACAGAAAAGAGGGCTCACACAATATGACTTCAAACAAGATTCAAATTGGAATCAGGGAAGCATTTCCAGGAGATGAATGGGTTCATAGCTCATCTGCATGCTAGTGATGCACGGCACTGCTAATGAAGACTGAGCTCCACCAGTCTTCTTCACACCAACACAACTTACTATTAGGATCAAATTGGAACATGTAGCTTCTACATAACCCTCAAATACACTAAACCAAGGCATGACCAGCAAAAGGGTTGTTACAATTTACATTCTTCACTTTTTTTTCTTTTTAATAAGTGGGTGCATGTCAATACGCACGGTAAAACAAATGCAGTTGCAATTTATGCCATTTAAAAGAATCTGTGATCATTAAGGACACACTGGAACTAACTGGAATGGTTTCCTGTGTTCTAATAAAAAAAAACTCTGTGACAGCCCCAAAAGAGGCAACAGTGGAAGTAAGCAGTGTTTGTAGTTGAAGAAACTGACTTAATTTTGTTAATTAATGTTTGTGTTAATTATTCTTTCAGGAGGTGCTGTGGTCTTGTTCTCATAATTGGACTTTCACCAGCAACTTAAATGTGTTCTACATTTCCAAGTCCACTTATGACTTAAGTCTTAATTCATTTTACCATTTCCCAACCACCCATCATTCCATTTTGTTGTTATAAAAACAGGCTGTTTTTGTTACTGTTTTTATAAGACATGATTTATGTAAATGGCTTCTGTTCTGACTGGCTGGCCTGTATTGTCTTATTTAAAAACAGTCAAAAAACACTTCGTATAACAGCTTGAATGAGTAAGCCTAAACCGCTGTAGGCTGGACAGGAGGACATATGAACAGAGTTAACAATTCTTCTTTACATTGCATCAAGGTTTCATGATGAATGGGCCAATAGAAATGCTCCGAAATTACTTTGAATAAAATCTTTTTACAGAATGTTTTCCTTCTTTCTTCACCTAAAAAGTTGCAATTCTGAAGATACAAAGTTTTTGTCCAAAAGTAGCGGTATGTTGCTTTTCACATGTAAAATTTAAATCAGGTTTAGATGAACCTGCCTGTATGGGCCGGTGTCTGAACAGTACACTTTGGAACTTCAACAATAATTGCACTCTACTTCTCTTTTCAGAAGAGACAAAATAAGGACCCTTTAAAGAGTCCCAATAAAAAAAAGAGGCTGTACTGACAAAGCCCTGGTCAGTGACTAGGACAACAATTAGTTAATCAGGTGCGAAAAATAAATGAATCCCCCTAAAAAATTGTAGAGCACACTTGTAGAGAATGCTTTGACGTGCACAAATCACTGTTAATTGCAATTAATAATCTGCATCGCAGTATCACTTGAGACAGCAATTATCATTTTTATCAGAAATGTGAGATCCTAGCAATTAAGCTTGATAATCACAAAAAGGTGCAATTAACACATTTAACACTGTAACAAAAATAAAGCAAAATCAACTACAGAAGGCTGTCAGCACACTGTCTAATCATGACATAGGCCTAGAACCACAGGGTTCTGTAAACAGACTGATGAACACAGAATTTGTTACTACACACTGCAGTTAAATGTCTTTAAAGGGGTCATTTCTATATTTTTCTTTATGTAACACATTACACCTAAAGGAGCTTTTATGACCTCCCGTTCTAAATCCATAGATATTTATACGAAAATTAGTTAACAGCGCTAACAGCAGGTTTGGCACTCTGAAGAGTCAGCAGAGCACTAGTGACTTTTTTTTCACAGCACACAGCGACCTGCTCTGTAACTTTATGTGGTGAGTTCCACTTTTCAATAACACTCACAGTTGAGCGTGGAATACCTCGGAGGAAAGACGTTTCTCAAGAACAATGAACACTGGTGTTTTTGCAGGTTCATGCCCACAAAGAGTGCTTTAGTTAAGGCAACAGTTCTACATAGAACCACAACAACTCAAAGAACCATTTAAACGATTAAATAACTAAACAAAGAGAGTTATAATTACACCCCAAAAAATTATATGAATTTTAGTCATTTTAATCAACGGCTAGGGTTTTTATAATGTTCCTTTATTAGTTGATTTCTGCAAACTTTCTATTTCACAATAACCACTGTATTGATTTTTGTCACAATCTTTTAGAGCTTTTTAAAACTGAGACACTTTCATGCTCCACTTTATCTGTTGCAACTTGTAACTTGTAAACCTCAGAGAAATTAAATATTGTGATGCATATGGAAATCAATCAATCTTCAAACATCATGATGATATAATTTTGCCATATAGTCAACCCTTATCCCAGATGTTGGTAGTCTCCTTGATTACGAATAATCTGCATCAACCCTGGGGGAAAAAAAAGCATTTCAGTTGTCCTCCAGTGGCTACCTGATGTGTGACGTCTGAGTAAGGGGAAGCTGTGCTTTTAGCTAGCCTGGAGCCCATTTACCAACAGGGGTCTGATAACTCCATCTCACGGACAGCCATTTGAATAATCACTTCAACAAGGGGGAAAAATTAAAAAGCCTCTGAGTGAGACAAGAACGGGCAGAGGGCCACTGCTGAATCACAAATAAACTATTGGTATGCAAAAGGTGAGGAGAGGCTGTCTTTTACACTTTCACAAAATCTGTGCACACCTTGCCATTAATTTAGGGGCATCGTTGATTTTTTTTTAAGTTAAACTGTCATGACAATTGTAGGGCAGTCACGATAACTCTCGATAACTCAACAGTGATTAAAATATTGAGCATTCATTTATCACGCATCAGCATTGATTAGTTAGTAGGAAGCATGATGACAATGCATATTTTAAATTCCCACACTGATCTCTCTTACAGTAAGAAACAGTATTCTAGAATATCTAAAAGACTGTCATTTTTCAATTTAATCCATATTTATTTGGATTTATTTTCAGAAACTTAAACACCAGCAACCCTCAAGACATGTATTTATGGGGGTTTGTGGGTATATTTTAGATGGATCTCTATCATGCTTAACCTGATGAGAAACATAATTGTCACATCGCAGTTTCTGCTGTTGTCTTTACTGTTTAAATTATTGTTAAATGAAATATCTCTTCTAACAGTTTCTGTGCTGAAATAGATGAATAGATGTTTTTGCAGAAGTACTGGGCAGCACAGCTGGAGAAAGCCTTAACTTTCTAAAGGTAAGACAAGCTCTCATTAATCAACTCAATGAAGAACAACATTTAGAGGTGGGAGAAAAAAATAAAGGCTTTTGTGCTGAAAGCTCAGAAAACACTGCATTCACTGTATACCATCTGACAAACTTCACTGCATTAAGCACAATATGCAGAGAGAGCCAAAAACACGATGATGAAGCATCAAAGGAAGAGGGTGAAGAGGATCTAGCTATATGATGCCAGCCCATCTGGTGTCTAGCCTATGGCATCGTTTAGCAAAGATGGAGTGAAGCAGGAGGAATGCAAAATGCCAGCAGTTTCCAGGTAAGTTTTAGCAGCTAAGCGGCAGGATGCTAACTGTGAACCCTTCGGGCATGAGGGGTGCCAGACTGTACGAGATTCTGCGACAAAAACCTTCACAACATCCTGACATGGGAATGATTAACACATACCACAACAAATGCCTTACAGCTTCCAATCTGTACCATTTAACAAAACAATATAGTGGCAAGATATGCACTGCCCAATGCAGGCCTACGAGTTATAAATAAGACACAATCCACACAAATAAGTGACTTAAAAAAGGCCAAAAGATATCCTTTAAAAACTGATACAGCACAGAAGTGATCTGAAAAGTTCATTTAAGAAAATGCTAAAAGAACAATGCGGCCAGTTCACCATCAAATGCCAAACCACAAAATGACTGAATTGAGTGGCAAATAAGACAGTTAATAAATGCCAAGAAATAATTAAACAATGAATATAGCTACCAGATGAGAGGCATCTTATTGCAGGGCTTAGTCCTCTTCTTCACAGCAATTAGCACACTTGCGCATATATATCACACAAACAAAACTGATGGGCTCAAATAGGTGCACTACCAATCTTTTATCAGAGGAAAATCTTAGCAATATTTTTGCTAAGTCTTGGCAATAAAAAAAAAAGTTTTAAATTACTCCTTAAAGCCTAACACTCATTTTCAAATGCCCCCAGATCTCAATACAAAACATCAGCGGTTTCAACAGAGGAACTACCAGGCATGTTCTAACAAGTAAATGACAGTTCAATCATATTCTGTTTTCTGAGAGTCTACATCCTGAAGACAAACAGGTCTGGTGCTAACTTGAAGCTTTTACTTAAAGTACCGCTGTATTGCTACAAGGAACAAGGAGCTAAATCTCAGAAAATTCATCATTCAGATTTTATACAGCATGGTTATGATCACATTACAGAATGACAATTAGTATAACAGTCAACAAGCTATAACCAGAGAGTGCAAGCATATTCTATGAGTAAGTGAGGGGAAACCCCCATCACTGTCAGTTTTATTTCTCTTGACAGACAGTGGGTATTTTATACCAGGCTGCAAGCAGGTACAGTAAGCAGAATGCCACACTGAAAAAAACAGTAACAGTAAAGCAGAGTTAAACTGAGAGCTATTAGTCAAGGTACTCATATGTAGTCATATGCAAAATTGAGCAGATTCAGACAGTAGCCTGTTGGCGGCAAAGCCAGTGCAGAGAGCAGACATGCTTAAAGGCCATGTCCCAACTGACCGTACATTATTAACCCATATTAAGATTACATTTAGAAGGACATTTAATTAAATATAACAATGACCCAACAAAAGTAGTGGCATACAATATATAAGCACCAGACCAGCCAAGCACTCTGCAAAGCGTAACTCAGCTCATATACACACAGTGGTGTCAATCCTGCCTGTCAAATGCTGTCAAACTCAACTCAAAGCAAAAGCCACGACCATTCAGTTCGTCTTCTAAGCATGTCATTAAACTAGCCAGCAAGTTGTAGACAGCAGCTGTTTCATGGCATGACATGAATTCTGGTAGTGTTTTAACCGTCTTGTGCTTTCTGAGTATAGACTGTCAAAACATAATGCAGGTGTGCCAGTCAGCTGTCTAGAATGAATGAACTACCCTTAAACTTTAGGTACTGCTTCGTGACAGCATATCTTAAGTTAAGGTTATTTCCAAAATAGCTGAGGACATGGCCTTAACCTCTCAGCTGCAGCTGCCTGACTGGAGAGATTTGCAAGCAGTGGTCCTCAAAAACATATCCTAGCTAGCTAGCTAAGTAAAGTCATGTTGTATGACACTGTCTCGCCTGACGTCTATCGTTTATAAGTTGTGAGATCTCAGGTGGGATAAAAGTTGGAGCAGCATGCAAGACGTGGCTGTCTGGGCTCAGTCACTCCAGGAGCTCTCGCCAAGCTAAGCTAAGGTATGCTAAGCTAAGCTAGCCACACGGCTTTTTCTCTGACAGCTGGCTATTTTCGATCCAACTTCTACACAACTGCAGCCCGCTTTTAGGCGTCCCTATCGGTCCCTCAATTCCATCAGCACACGCCTCTGTAAACTAAGTCCCTGTGAGGTTTAAAAGATAAGTCAACCCCCCTGACCTCCACCCGAACCATCGGTACAACTTCACCGCCCACGCCGCCACACTCCCCCCTTCCTCCGGCCTTACTCTCAACTTCGTTCCGCGGCGTTAGCTTAGCCGCGTTAGCCCGATCGCAGCTCCCGCTCACACTTACCCGGGTTTTTTCTTCTTCAGCAGCGGCTGCCCTGTGTCGAGCGAGGCAGCCTGTCTTTTAGCTGTCCCCTTCCCTTCCTTTGTGGTGAAATAAATAAAAACAAGCTCCCCGATCTTGCTCCAGAAGTGCCTGTGCTGTGTGTCCGTCGTGCGGTGGAGACTCCGCCGTCCCTCAGCGCCGGTGTGTCCGCGGCTCCGCTGCGCCTCTCCGCCTCCAGATCGCCTTCAGCGATGCCTGACTCAGAAAAGAGTCGGTTCTTTAGAACACCAAATGGCTCGTATCGATTCACAAGTGTAAAGTCTTTCCAAGGTTTGTAGCCTAAAAATATGATATAGAAATAAGCCGCATGAGTCCCTGTGTTAGCGTGATTTTACCATAGTTAATGTTGTTAGACAAGAATGCAATCAAATACAAAATAATTCTGTACAGTCAGTCAAGAGAAATGTATCCAAACACAACACAGTGAACGCAATACAAAACCCACATGACTGATAATAAAAAACACACCATATGCACAAGTACATCCATTATAAGATGAATAGTAGCAAATACATCATTGGAATCTGTCAATGAAATGTACATTAGTAGGAGCAGAGGGTTATTTGTACAGCTATGTTCAGGTACTCCTGTGCTCTTAACTGTGCAGACTTTTGTGGTTGAATCAGGTGTGCAGGCTAAGGGTAGGCACAAAAATGTGCAAAAAGGTCCCCAGGCTTGTTTACCCTGTGGAACTAACTCGTATAATAAAGGTCTATCATTCACATATTTACTGAGATAACATAACATAAATAATGAAAAAAAAACATGCATTTATCTACATGCAGTCCTTGAAACTGACATAGTAGTACTGTGTTAAGCCTTTTAATCACAAATGTTCTGTTCAAATGTGCTTTACATGATCATAGAGGAGCACGACTTAAGTATGTGCCAGCTAGTTTTTTTACCCTGTACTTGTATTTGTAACCACCAGCATATCCAGTCTCAGACACAAACAGAGAGTTTGAATGTGTTTAAAATGTGAGGAATTTTGTGGACAGAAAAAATGTCTTCATAACAATAACAATATTAACAATAATAATAGTTATTGTTATCATTGTAACAAAAGTAGCAATAATTATACATTTGAAATAATAAAATAACAATTTTCCGTTAATGTGAGTGTTTGTGAGAAAAAAAGAGCAACATATTTCTTCATATATGTATATAACAACAACAACAACAATAATAATAATAATAATAATAATAATAATATTACAGTGGTTGTAATGTTGTAATGACCAGGAGGTGTCACTAGAGACATAGGTGCCAAATATTGCTTCAATACTTTACAAACCTTCGTTCCTCCCACCACTTCAGTTGAATCTCATGACATTGTAAAATATCAAGAACATCTCCTTTGCATTTCGCCTTTGTTATTTTTCTCTGTATTTTGCTCTCTATGAGGATTTTTGGGGGGCAGACGTCCGATTCATTGGCTCAAACATTTCGAGAGACTCGGAGAATAGAATCGGCTCCTGAATCGAACTCCCCACCACTACTTTACAGACAACTTACATCCGGGCACTTGCGCTTGTTCCCTCCGCGTTGGGACTACTTCCAGGCTTCACCCGAAAAAATGGTGCGCGATTATGTACCATGCCGCGCTTCAACGCAGACAGCCAGGCTAACTAGATCTGCCGGATCAGATATCGGACACCCGGGTTATCTTGGAGCTTTGAAAACGTGAAATTCAGGACGCCAAGTAGGCTGATATGCAATAGCATGGTACCACCAATTATGTAATGTATATTTTCTGAGCAAGTAAGGGGAAAGCCCACCATTGTCAACCAGCATTTAGGCAGAAAGGGAATTCCGATGACCACATCATGCAGCAAATAGTGAAGTGCAGTAAAACTGAAGGACTCAAAGTTGAACTAAGTGTCTACTCATGCACAGGTATTAGTCAGAAATTGACTTACAGTCAGTGGAGAGGGTGGCCAAACAGTCAGCCTTCAACTGTTGTATAAGGGTCATGACCCTCAAACTACGACTGTTTAAAACTGGACAGTAGAGAGTAGAGAGTCATTCTATAAAATCGATGTCAAATGCATGTGCATTTTTTATGTCAAGAGATAACTGTTTTTTTTGTCTTCCATAGCTTCAATGACACATTACTCCAACCCCAAAAATACATTTTCCACCTTACTAAACATTGCTTTATGTTATGTGCAAAATAACAATGACAGAGTTTACAGCCCTGTCACTCTGAATGTGATTGTGAGTTGAATATTCTGTTTTTATAAAATCAGTTTTTAACTATTAACATTTACAATCTTCTGTGAACATGTTAAATTTCTTCCTGTCTATTTTGTGCAATTGGGGTGAATGTTATGGGGTCAAAGCAACATTTGCACCTACAGCTTACTCTTACATCGCTTACACTTTATCACATGACTTACTATGGCAAAACATTATTTTTATGGTTAGATAAAATAGGATGGACAGCAAAACAGATAAATAATTTGTTTTCTTTAAATGAATAAATATATCTGCTATTAAATTGATCTCTGTAATATTCATTTAGAAATGAAAATGCATCTGCAAAGGTTCAATGTTAAATAAAAAAATTTAGTTGTTTGGGGCAGAATTAGTAGTAAGGTTGGATGATCACCAACCCACCTCTCCCGACTTCTTCCCAAAAGTATTGGATTGAGCACTGTCATTCTAGAGAACACGGTTCCAGTGCCCCACGACTCAATGTTGCTGGGCTTTATACCCCTCTAGCCCATACCTGGCATTAGACATGGTGCCAATAGGTTCTTGGTTATGTCAGTAACTTAAAGTAGCTCAATGTATTCAGCACAGTGTACCACCAGTAAACCTACCCTAACAATAGTGGGAAATACTGGTAAAAAAATCTTATGGGACTATTTTTTCTTACTTTCTTACAAATTACTTGATTATATATACACTTATACTTAGATTTTTTTTGTAAGAAAGTAAAAAATATATATATTAGACTTTAACATCAGTCACCACAGCCTCATAACCCAGGTCTCCTGTCTGTATGATCCCAGGGCCTCTGTTGAAAGGGGTTTTCCTTAAGAGGTTTTTGCATGCTGGTTGTGTGTTTCTGATTTTGCTGGGCTGGTAGTCAAGTTTCTGGCTGCAGTGGGTCCAGAGTGTACCTGGAACCATTGGGCACCAGTCTGTCACAGGGTATTACACAAACTCATTTGCCAATTCTCCTACCATGTGTAGTTTAGGGAGGTTGGAGAAAACCGGACCACGCAGAGGAAACTCACACGGACAACACAACCCCAGGCCCTCGGTACACACTGCCTGCTGCATCTCCAGTCCTTGAACATCCTGAAACTATTAATATAAGTTCAAATAAGTTAACACTGAATCCTTAATTTGATATATCATCAAAACTAATAACAAATACATTGGGATTGCATTCAGAAGTAGCTAACATATACAGATACCAGTGTCACTTAGTATATGATTGGCTGTTATGGAATTAAATACTTTAAGTGACATGCATTTTCCATTTCAATGTTAATTTATAATTATATTACTGCGATGTATGTTTGTGATCATAGTAGTCAATGAAATGAGATGTGGCAACATTGGAACACTGTAAATGCATTCAGCATGAGATTTTCTGGATCAATAGCGCCCCCTATGGCGTTAAATGTGAAAGTATTTTACAATTCACAGCAAACGCTCGGGAAACTCGTCAAATAACTTGTGTTTGCTTTCTTTTACTTTTAAGTAAAAATAAGTTTACAGTATTTGCAAAACACCTACGCGCATTCTAAATTCTAATTAGTGCTTATTTACTTCATTTAAAAAAATTAAATGAGGTGTGCACCTCACGTTATTGTGACATTTAAAGAATAAGTGCGACCCAAAAAGTTTGACGCAATGTGAGATGGATGCATTATTAATAAAAAAAAATTAAAGTAATTGTTATGAGGGTTTATTATGTTACTTTTGATTTTAGGTGTTGAAATCAGCACATAAAACATTATTAATTAGGAGCGTCTGAGCTTTTATTTTGAACACGTGTTGCCCTGTACAGAGAAACTCACGCATGCGCACTCAGCGAAGACATTGTGTTTTCCGGGTCACCTAATTGAACTCCGGTAAGTTTATTGGGACTGTGCTTTATTTTAAAACATAGCGCAGCTTCGTGCTGGTCTGGTAACTCAGCATTACATCCAGTAAGGTTACTAAATGTGATTTTTTTACAGTCGCTTATCTGTCGTCTTAGCCATTCTGTACTATTACCGTACAGACTGGATTTGGCTAGTAGAGCAGAAGAAAGCTGGACATCTGTAATGACTGTAATGAGTTAGAAACATAAATCCCAAACGAACGCTGAGGCAAAACTATCTGCACTGATGCGTCCTATTTACTTCTGGCTCTTCCAACATCCGTCAGATTTAAAACTGATGTATTTGAAAAGTTTTCTCGTGTTGTGTTTTAAACAAGCTTACTCTAAAAGTGAAGCACAATGTGAGCTTAACTGACAGAATAGCATGAAATGTTAATGGCTGGTGTGAATGACACTGTGAGCAGGCTGTTTAGGCTCTAAGCAAATTGACTGTCCTACTATTAGGTATTCAGTAGTGTTACAGTGTCCTATAGTCTTTTGAAGACCAAGACCTGAATCTGAATCTTCAGAACAGTTTAGTCCCATCCACTAGAAATGTCTTCCTGTGTTAAAATGAACCACTATTTCCTTTGTTTGCAAACCTCTGTAAAACGGATTATCCTGACATCATGAAGATCTGTGAAACCTGTCTTGTCTTAAACTGTTATATGTTTATGCCATATCACCCCCAACCCCAGGTGTGTGCACACTATGGCCCAGCCTCACCCTCCAGTTCCTGCTGCAGCAGATGGGAACCTCTCTGAAGAATTTGCAGCCCCATCTCACGTGGAAGAGGTCAGGAAACTCATGGCAGAGTTTGCTGAACGTCACAGTGCCAGCGGCCGTAGGGTTGTGTTGATCACTTCAGGCGGCACCAAGGTTCCTCTGGAGTCCAGAACGGTTCGCTTCCTTGACAACTTCAGCAGCGGACGGAGGGGGGCTTCTTCTGCTGAGTATTTTCTTGACTCTGGGTATGCTGTGATCTTTCTACACAGACATCGCTCTCTCTACCCTTTCATACGCCTCTACACAGGGGTGAATCTCCTGGACAGTCTGAGATTTCAGCCTGGTGATGAGGGAACTAGCCATGTGTTGGTGGATCAGAAGGAGCTTCCGAACATTGCAGCAGTGCTGAAACGATACCAGGCAGTGAAGGCAGCAGGATTACTTCTTCCAGTGGAGTTCAACACTTTATCAGAGTATCTCCACCTTCTCAAAGCTGCAGCACAGGCACTCAATTCAATAGGTATTCCACACAAATGATATCATATAAGTGTAGGGGTGGGTGCTTGACAAAAGTATAATATTACAATGCTTTTGGGAAAAGGAACATGCATGAACCCCAACCTGTAAATTCCTTCTCTGCCTTCCATGACGAGTCTGCGCAACCATCCAACACCCAGTTACCTCCCTTTTAACTCAGTCTTCTATCATTCCTGGCGCCACATATGAGCAGAGGGACTGGCCTTCTACCACAAAGCAGATGTCACCTGAACTCCAGCCCAAAACTCCTCAGAATTTTTCACCCTCTTTTATAGTCTTCTCCCAAATCATCATAAAATGAAGGCATGGTCCGAACTAGCAAATTGTCATGTTGCCCTACCCCTATGTGTTCAAGTGCTATGGAGAATTATAATTAAAGACATGTTTACATATTTCAGGGTCCAACGCCATGTTTTATTTGGCTGCAGCTGTTTCTGATTTCTACATCCCAGTGTCTGAAATGCCAGAACACAAAATCCAGTCTTCAAATGGGCCTCTACAGGTAAACAGTAGTAAAGAAATTAGAAATGGCATGCTCTTGATTTGTCTAAGCTTGCCTTTCGTGTTAAATTGTGCAGGAAATTCGAGTTCTTCACACAAAACTGAGGAAATTATTTTAACATTTAACACATCCCCCCAGACTGTTTACATTGGAAGCACACAATTTTCTAGAATGTGTATTTGTGCCATGCCACTGGGATCAACCAATTGTGATTACCCAACATCAGTGCCTAGTCTTAGTAATGCTCTTGTGCCAAATTAAAGTGAATCCCAGCAACAATGTTCTGAAATGTAGTGGAAAGTCTTCCCAGAAGAGTAGAAGCTATAATCACAGCAAAAGGGAAACTAACTCAACATACATATGCAGTAAACATATTTATAAATCTGCATAAACACTACAAAAGACATATTTGTAATATCTGAAACTGTATGTTTTACATTGTGGCTTTTTATGTGTGTTAACAGATAAGCATGAAGATGGTCCCAAAGATGCTCAAACCACTAGTAAAGGACTGGGCTCCACAAGCTTTTGTCATTTCATTCAAGCTGGAAACCAACCCTTCCATCCTTCTGGAGTGTGCTCGGCGAGCTTTGGATACATACAATCACCAGGCAGTGGTGGCTAACGTCTTGGACACGAGGCACGGTTATGTCGTCATTGTAACTAAAAACTCTCAGCATGAGCTGATTCTCACAGAGGAGGAGGTTCAGAAGGAGATAGAAATTGAAGAGAAAATAGTCAGGAATCTTTTACCTGCACACACTCAGTTCATGAACCAATGAACAAACATTTTCAGATAATTTAAATTAGTTATAATAATGTATTGGCATAAATTAATTTTCCCTGTTGCATGTAGTCAATCTGGCGTCAGGCAAGACATGATTCTGCACTGGGCCTACAGCCAAGATGTAATAGAAGACTATACACCAACCTAGTACCACATGTGTCTGTCATCACACACTGCCAAAGTTGTTAAGTAATCTCTAACAGACATGCTTATATGGTTTCTTGTACGACACTCTTAACAATAAAGGTGCTACAAAAGGTTTCCTGTAATGATGCCATAGAAGAACCACTTTTGGTTTCATAAATAACCATTTTATAACCATAGAACCTTTACATCAGGAGAAAGTTTTCTGGGTCATGTAAAGGTTCTTCACACTCAATCTCCATAATAAATATGGTTCTTTATGGAGGCAAAATGGTTCTATGGCATCACTCAAAGATGACAAAAGAACCATTTGTAGCGCCTTTATTTTTAAGAGTGCATGACAAATTGATGCCACTTCTTTTTTTTTATATTGCTTTTGTCAACTTGGCAGTTTGAGACAAGTGTGGGATGATTAAGGCAAGTGGTTTGTCCAGCACTAATCAGTTGCTAGATATGTCCGTTACTTAACAACAGAACAAAATGGAAACTTCAGGCACCACCTGTCTTGTCTGATTGACTGCACTTAGGGTAGAAGGGAAATTCTGTAGATTTGATTTAAGGTACAGGTCTAAGTGGGGTAAAGCAAAATCACATTTGTCTAGATCAGTGCTGAATACTGGTTCTTATATTTACATAGCTTCAAGTAGAACTAGAAAAAACCCAGCTATCTGAAAATATCTAAAACAAATAAATAAATATTAAAAAAAAAATCTGAAGTGCCTCTGAAAATCCTGACCCTAAAGAAACATTCCCAAGCATATCAGTTTTAGATGTATATACGATTATGAGAAGGGTTTGTGCTTGTATAGCTTAACCCTGTAATGCAACTGTGTAGTGGAATTCATTCATCATAATCAATTTTAGCATGTTTGCATCAGGTTGTGTCAGATGTTTTGTTGTTTGACATCAGCAGGGGATAAGATTGAGGAGTCTTGAAATGGAATGTAATCGGTCATGAAGTTAATGCTCCATTTAAATGTGATTTACAGATAATAAATGTTATTTCAGAGACGTTTCTTTTTTCTTCCACAAATTATTATTCAACAAGTTAAAGAACACATTTGGAAAGCTTTAATGGACATGACCATTCTATCAGCAATAACAAACAACATTAGCATATAGTATTTAAACATGACAGTTTTGTGAATACAAAACCAGGTTCCCTGTCCTCTCTAAAAACACTGGCTTCAATTCCGAATTAAAATCCTTTTGCACTAACTGGTTGCTGGAGCTGCGCCAATCACTTGAGTTTGATACCCTTCTTAACTCCAGCACGAATTCCAGACAGTTCTCCACTGTATCTTGTTGCTTCACGCACAACTTCACGAACCTGCAATATAGACAACCACATTAGAAATGTTAGAATACCTTCACATAAGCAGCGAAGTTTTGCAAAGTCTGTGTTTAATGTGAACACACCTCTGCCTGAAAACAATCAGGGCCAAGTTTCCCCAATCTTGGGACGTTTTTACACCTGCATTTTTAGGCCAGTTAAAGCGTTTTAATGCACTACCACTTTGTCCCGGGGGGCCCCTTTGTCCCCTGCTATCAACTCTTATCACTCTTAAGCAATGTTGGCCAGCACAGGCATCTCTCTGACCTTGAGCTGAATGTTATAGTAGTAATATTAATAATTAATTATAGATTATAGAATTGATTATAAAATAAAAAATGGTTCATTTTTAACATTTGACATCACACAAACAATTATAAAGATTAACTTCTGCAAAGCTTGTATTACGTTAAAATTTCCTGCTGGTAATATACCCAGCATACATGGAGGGTGTAAGAAAATAGAAAGAAAAAAAAAAGAAACCCTCATCTATCGCAAGTATCACCCCATATGCAGACGTGGTACGCATGTGTCAGTTAGGTGTATTTTTACAGTTGGTATATCTGCAGTGCATTTAGTCTCAAAGTATCTAAAGTATCTGCATTACAAAACTTGACAATACTTGCAGACTACAATCTCCCTCACCCTTAAATAAACAAAGAAATACATACATAAATAATAAAAAGATTTGTGCCACTACATCCTGATTATGTAAACCAGAAAAAATATAGATAAGAAGATATATTAAAAGATACATTATTATGCAGCATTCTTTAGTTTGGTGCTGCAAATCGTACCTGACCCTTCCGGCGAATTTTAGCACGTCTGTACTTCTCTCTGTGTTTGACTCGTGGATTACGGTCAATCTTCCTCCTCTTTGGAGTGAGTCCTTTGTTCTTGGCCATCTTTTAAAAGGTAAAAAAAAAAAAAAAGGTAAGAAACAACAGGTGCGGTTACTATAGCTTTCACTAAATAAAAACAAACTACAGCAAATGATTCCAAAGATATGTAGAACCCCTCATCTAATTCCAGTAATGTAGTATGTATTGAAGTAAATTTATGATGAAAAGATTAATAGCACAAGTTATCACTACAATAATTAAATGTTTAATTATTGCTGGTACATTGTTAGGTCATTTTTATTGTCTTCATATATAACTGCGAATAGGTGAACTGGGTCTGATCTATTTAAATCTGGATGTGGTTATGATTGGTTGGACTAAGGCTAAAGTTCAGCAGAATAGTTTGTTTGGTGTTCTTACTCCAAGATGTTTATGTTCTCATATCTCATATCTCTCAAGTCTAAAGGCTTTATTGCCATTTCAACTATATACAGAGTACACAGTGAAACGAAACAATGTTCCTCCAGTACCATGATGCAACACAACACAGTGCAAGTACATACAGACAGTACAACACAGCGCAGGTGAGAAAGTTTAACAGGCAGGATACAATAAATAAATCAGACTAAGATTTGATTGAGATTGTAGTGGGAAGTGCTGAAATGCAAAAAGACTGTGCAAATTAAAATAGTGAAATAGTAAATATGAAAAATTGCAATGTGCAACTATGTGCAATATATACAAACACACCTGGTAGGTAATGCCTCTTTTAGCATCTGCATCCATCTCTGGCTGCTCCTCCAAGTCCTCCGTAGCCATCATTAACCTACAGAGCAACGCAAACACAGTAAGTATGTGTGTGTGTGTGTGAGATGTTGTGGTTTCTAACACACAAACTTCATATTCCATCAGGTTCACTTTATATATGAAAAATTAAATCATACATCTATTATTTTATTATTATTATTATTATTATTATTGTTAATAATAATAATAATAATAATGCTGTTATTAAACTATTATGCTATATCTAAACTATTTATCTCAAAAGGTTTTAGCCTTGAGAAACCTTTAGCTAAATATTGCTGAAACGATAAGTCACTTCAGTGTATCAGACTGTTAAATGGCAAAAGTATGGAGAAAAAAAAACCAACTCAAGTGGAATAAATTCAGGCCAAAATACATATGAAACAGACTAAGAGAAACCCAGAGAGAAATCTGAATTATGGCAAATAAGTCCTAAGGTCTAGGGTCTATTTAATTAATTTGTTGAGTTAAATTAGCATAGTCGTTCTCACCCATTGTCCTGCAGGTCCTTGTTCTTTCTCTTTAGTTTCAGCCTCGCCTCAATACCTTTATAGAAGCGTAAGGCTGCTTCTTCATCGGAGTCCGACTCCTCTGCTTCCTCCACACCAACTGGCTCAGATATCTAGATTCAGACACATGTGGGGCTCAGCACTTAATATGGGATATTTGTCATTAGGCAGGCTTTTATCTGAGGGATCTTCTTTTTGTTATGTTGAAGACTGAAAATGTAATAAATGAGCAATTATCAGTAATGTTTTACCAATATCATTTCTTCCCTTATCACTAAGAACAGTTTTTGTGGAATATTTTAGCAGTTATGTAAAAATTACATGTATTGTGTTACAAAATGATCACATGGCTGTCAAACAAGAACAAAACAAAAAAAACTGCAAAAAAAAGCAGGAGATGAAATTAAGAACAATACGCAGAAGAAACCATTTAAATTAAAACATTTTACAATATAATAATATAACACTATTGGTTTGTATCTGTATGATAAATTGATTCAATGTTAACTTTTGAAAAATTGAATTGTAAAGGTCTTACCTTGATCTTGCTGGCCTGTTTGTTGCTGATAAATCTTCTTTCTTGCTCATGTCCCGAAAGCAGTTCTCGCAGTTGAGGTGAGAGTTTAGCATCAACAGCTCCAAGCTCATTTATAAGCTAAACAAAACAAAAAAAAAAAAAAAAAAAAAGAAAAAAAGAAATCTGTATGATATGTTAACATTAGATATCAAATACTCTACATCATACTGAATGACTGGTTTAATTAATTATATGACAAAGAAATACATTCAAGTATGAAAAATGATGAACTGTACTTACATTTCTGTAGGTCACCAATCTCTCAATTACTGGATGGTTATGTGCTGGAATTCGTTTGGCTTTTAAAACCAAGTAAAAACTTATGTTTGTGCAATAACTGAGAACAAAATGGAGAACAAATTACGTCTTTGAGCAAAGATCTCAATAAACTGATGTATTTATACACAAATCCTAAGGGGACACTTACTTGAGATAAAGTTGCTGCTTGGTTATGAGGTAATTTGCCCCCTGGGAAAGACAAGGAATTTTGAGAGAGCCGAACCATAAGGCAGAAATTTAGTTTTTCCACTTAAGGAAACAGATAAGGCCATTAGAGGGGATTGAATCCCTTGATTGTACACAGCCTTAATGTAACTTCTGCTTGAGAGATTCTCTCACCTTTCCTGCAGGAATCTGTCCATCTTTTACCATCTGTACAAGCGGCTGTATCTCATCTCGCAGTTCAGTCAGCTAAACACCACAAACAACAAAAAGAAAACAAATAGTACAGCAGCCTTTAGAAATTCATGCAAAGCTACAAATACTTTCTGTTTATTCTAAGCAAAATTGGCTCATTTTATTAATTGGACTCTTTTGGTGGTATGTACCAAATGTTTCTTTCAGTTGCTAAGGTTCTACATAAAACCATTATCTTTTACCCCTTTAAGAAACCTTTTCCCTAAATTTAATGGAATTTTTCGCAGTAGCCTCCCCCTACATGCCAAAACAGCAGGTTGTTCCTAATACTCTAGTAGCAACACTGCACACACTACCATGCTACCACCATGTTATTAAGTTTCCATGAACTTTCTGGCAATTTACAAGCATTTAAAACTTTTTTGTGTCAGTCCATACTGTTGGCTTCCATGACGTCTCCATACGCTACTGATCAGGCCTTTATGTTCATTTTGGTTTATTTTTGTAATTTCAGAAATGAGTGATGAGTTACAGTCTCCTCCAGAGTGTGGTGGCACAAGGTAAAATGTTGGACAGTGAGTGGACTTATACAGTAGGGTTTGTAGGTAATGTGCACAGTGAATGTACAGTAAATAACTTAATGAATGATGTCAAATATTAGTATACTGCAAATCAAAATGGTCTACTGTACTTTAGTCTTGAAGTCATGAATGAGCTCCAATAACTCTGGAGATTCCTTCTTTAGAAGTTTGAGCTTTTCCTTCTGTGACATTGTGTCCAGGTCTTTCTCAATCATCTGCTTTTTCTCTCCTGTCTTTTCAGTCTCCTCATCTTCAGCCTCCACTGCAAACTCCTGGTGGGTCACAGAGAAAATGCAGATGAACTACAATCTGATTCACAGCACAGTCAGCCAATGAAAGGCAGCAAAAACCAGATCAGCTTTATATTGTTTAATTACCATTACATTTCTAAGGGATTTGTCTTGCCAATCTTTCACACAAAGAGTTCAACAGAATGTAGTAGAGCATATAAGTGTCTATACAGTAGAATAAAAATGTAATTGAGAGCAAATCATGAAGATTTACCATGTTTATTCATTTCTGATGTTGCCATAAATATGAGCACACTATGTACATCTTAAACAGTGTATAGATGTAATAGTTTCAAACTTTCCATATGTCTACCTTTTTACCTAAATTTATAGAATGCTGTTATGAAGGTCCAGTAAAAAAAGGTAATGTAGCTTAATGTTTAAGTCTTTCCGATGCAGAAGCTTTAAACTAGTCTAGATACTTTGGCATCATACCTGGAGTAGGTTCAGATCATAGTCTTCCTCAGTCAGGTTGGCTACTAGACGTCTCTGAATGTTCTTGGCTTCCTCTTCTTCTTCCTTATCTGCTGCCTCGATCTCCTCCAATGATTTCCCCTCTACAAAAAGTGATGCAAATGCAAAAGCATTGTGTTTTTCCCCTGGTTCTTTTTTCAGTAAAGCATTTAAGTTTTTAAAAGGCTCTGTGAGATTTGTTCTTTTTATGTCCATTTTATTTAAAAAAAAAAAATCATATTTACCAATCTGATTCCTAAAATGTCTAATGTATAGCACATAGCACACTGCATATGTATATAGAATGTGTATTATGCATACTTGTAGCAGTGTATTCAGAATCATAGAATGCATTCTTCCTGCTTCCCCAGGCCATGTCATTTGGCAGATCTATACAAACAGGAAAAAAAGATTAGTAACAATTTCTTACGAAATACAAACTTCTTTAAGCATATTTTTAAATAATAATACATTCAACACATTGCAATTTGCCTACACATTTTAAGCAGCTCATAAAACAAATATTGGGGAAACAAAATGCCAAAAATGAATGAACTACAGTAGATTTCTCCAAATTACCGTCATTCTTTTTCCCTTCCAAGTCACTCTCCATGTCAGTCTCTTCTTGTTCATCATCTCCACCCTCATCCTCTTCTTCATCCTCCTCATTGTCTGAATCTTGAAGTGACAGAGGCATTACTTCTTCCTAAGCAGACAATAAATTATTGCTTTACCTCGCTATGCATGCAACGGTTGACCAACCTGAAAAATGTTCCGCCAGCCAATGGTGGTCTTTCATAACTTCTGTTGTAAAGTTGGATAAGCTTTATAGAACATTAACAAAAACCCTACATAAGGAGAAACTGAAGCGCACACTTGAGGTTTGTCTAAAAACTTGCATTTAACCATGTTATTGATTTCAATTCAAATTCAGATTTATCTTCCATATGTTTGAAAGATATGTTACAGTACATCCGCATTCTGACACATCAGATCAGACACGGTCTAGATTAGCTATAACTGCACGGCTCAGCTTTGTAGTGCAGAATTTTAGACTGGAAAATGAGCATTACCTAGCAACTAAATAAAGAGCACTTTACTTCAAGAGCAAGTCAGTACTTAATATCCATATCTAAAATAAGTGGGTTTGGTTTGGTCTGGTCTATATGACCTCTTGAATTTGTTACCCCCAACCTACAACCCTCAGTCAAAGTCAGTGGGACAGTGCTCTGGATAAGTCGATGAGCAGCAAACTAAGAGGACTATGACAATAAACTGCAAAATGTGATATAGAACAGTCATTGGTTTGAACAGCCCATCAGTGTGGTACAGCTAGATGTTCATCACTGTAAACTTTCATCACCAACTGGATTACATTCTTCGAGGACATTGATGGGACCCTGTGTGTAATCTGATTACCTCGTCTGCTTCATCCTCCAAATCAATGTCTGCCTGTACCCCACGAGCCAAAAGTTTCTGTGAAAGAGAAAAGGACAGGCTCAGACTCTCAGATATGACTAGGTTTTATGACAAACGCAGCATCACAACACATCAGGACATTTTTATCTTCAAAAAACATGAAACGCTGAGTGTTTTTAGTGGTTACGAAACCATTTACAATGACAAATATCTAATACAATAACAATGGCAAAAGAACATAAATACATTTAGCTACTTGTTACTACACAATTTCTGTACACAGTTGTACAGCACACACAGCACATCCCAGTGTAACACCTCTAGTGTATAACAGAGCAGCAACTCACCGAGATCTTATTGCTGTGGAATTCATCTATTTTATCCTTCAAATATTTTGAAGATTTCTGAAAAGACAAATACAAACCAGGAATAGCGTTAAATAAAAGTATTCCAGTGAACGCACATTTATAATTCCAAAAGGCATAATGTTAAAGATCACATGTTTAAAATATATTAAGCAAAATCATTCTGTGTCAGTGCTTAGAATTTTTATTTTGCCCCCTTAAGAATGGTAAGAATGTAAACATGTAAACACTTTTTGCAGCCAGCTTTTTCAGCAGTCTTTCAGTTCTTGTTTAGAGGATTTCTGCGCATTCGTCCTTGCAATAGGCTTCTAATTCTGGGAGATTCCTGGGCCAGCTTTTGAGATCTATCCACGAATTGTCGATGATATTTAGATTCAAGGGGCTGCGAGGGCCATAGAAAAATGTTCAGCTTGCAACTCTTAAGGTTGGATTTTGAGGTGTGTTTAGGATCATTATCCTGCTGTAGAAGCCAGCCTTTTTTCATCTTTAGCTTTTTTTGACATTGTGATTTTTGCTTCCAAAATGTGCTGTTATTTAAATGAATTTTTTTTTTCCCTTATACCAGTGACATGTACCCCATTACACTGGCTGTAACACTCTAAAGGCATGATCCACCCCTGTGTTTAACAGCTGGAGAGGTGCATTTTGCGCCTTAATCCAAATCCACATGCCTTTACTAGCGGTAATTCATTTGTTTTTACATTTGATCAATATCAGGCTTCTTTAGACCAAGCGGAACCTTTTCTGTACCTTATCTGGGACTTCTTCATCTTTATAACAGGCAGGATCATCACTGTCAAATTCTTCCACCCTCTTTGCTTTCGGCCTGCGCACAGTCCTGTGAGCACAGAAAGAAAAGAACGCTCTTTAGGGGGGTGAGTTAGGAGGGTGAGTTAGGAGGGTGAGTTAGGAGGGTGAGTTAGGAGGGTGAGTTAGGGGTGTGAGTTAGGGGTGTGAGTTAGGGGGGTAGGATAAGGGGGACTTTGTAGCACTGTACATAAACGTACTCACACATTTATCCAAAACAGCCACATCCACAACATATACAGTAATGTCCCAATGTCTCAGGCAGTCAAGAAAATGTCTCAAAGTAGGACTTAGCAAAGGCTGAGAAGTTTCTTTAACAGAAGGAACTGTATAATGCAGTCAATGAAGTACAAACCCACCATAGTTATTCTTCAGTAATTACTAACTGGGTAAATGAAGCTCCGTCAGCTTACCACCCAATAGTTTCAGCATCATTTCAATCGATCTGGGTTGATTCGGCTTGATTCGGCTTGTTTATGAGCAGCAGGTTTTCACTTTTATTCATCAACTCGACCAGTTCATTTTCTCGGTTTTCGATGCTGATGTTTTCTTAAACTGACATACCTTTTTGCTCGAACCATGCTGCTCTCAGCTCCTGGTATCACGGAGCGGCTCGCTCAAAAACAGGACTGCTGCTGATGTTCAAATATGAAATAAACTTTAAAATTCAGTAAACAGAGCGGCTGAACCCCACGCGTTTCCAGCACGCGTTTACGCACACTGGCTGATCACTTCCTGTGCAGAACTCACACTTCAAAATAAAAGTCCTGCACTCGGCCGGATTGAATATTGCGGAGACCTACCGCTAAAGTCTGTATATGTCGTAGCCAGCAAAAAGCTCGTATATTTTAATACAAAATAAGGGTTTACGGAATTAAAAACGCAGAACATAACAAAAAACACCGTGAAAGGTCAAGTCAAGTTAAGTCAGATTTATTTGTATAGTGCTTTTTACAACTGTTGTCGTCACAAAGCAGTTTTACATAAATAGTGATTAATAAAAGACAGAGACAAAGAAGAAATAACGTAGCTAAGATCTGATGAATCAAAGACCCCCAGTGAGCAGCCAACGGCGACAGTGGCAAGGAAGAACTCCCCCAGAGCTGGAGGAAGAAACCTTGGGAGGAACCAAGACTCACAAGGGGGACCCGTCCTCCTCTGGTCAGAACTATTTAAACATTAATGATAAAAATGACCAAACCAGGTATAACAGATAGTTAATAATGGTGGTATTAATAATGGCGGATAGTTACGAATCCAAGTAGCAGATAATTACGAGTCAAAAACGTGTTGATGCAGCTGTTTTTACATGTTTTACCTTATAAATATCCATCTTTAGATTCGATGAGGTATAATGGATTTCAGACGCTGAAGGACAAAGGCGCCAGATTTAAACAAGTGAATGTAATTCAGTTCTGTTCTGAACTGGACTGAACTCAGGGCGCTCTGTGCGTTTTCCAATGCAGCCACGAGAGGGCGCCGCTGCTCTGACTGATGAAGCACTTAAATATGCACGTTTTATTATCAATAAAATTCTTACTTTGCAAATCCTCTGTTAACGCACAGGTGCAGTGTTGTGCAGAGAGCACAGTAATAACAGCAAGACACTCAATGTATGTGTGTGTGGATAGTTGTGAATATTGGGGATATGTACTGCCTCTAATGATGCTGTGTGCCTTCTAATGGTCCTGTGTGGTAAATGTAGTCAGGGGCATCTTCTGAAATGGACTGTGCAGTTTTGATCACACGCTGGAGAGCCTTCCTGTGTTGGAGCTGGTAAGGACTATCTCAACCATATATCTGTAGAAATTGCTGAGAATTTAGGCTGGTGTGCCTAAAAAAGTCATTAGAGTGTCATAATCTTACTCATTAACAAGTGGAAAATAGACCTAAACTTGTACTGTGAAAGGGTACATACTCCAGTATATTAAAGTAAAAGAAATTAGGGAACAGATACAATCAAAAGTTCTGTGTATTTATTTAGTAAACTACTTTTATTTTATGCCATGCAGTTGTGAGGTTCAAGAAGTAATGTAATGTAATTGAAGAAACGATATCTGTAAATCTCTTAAAGCACAACGTGACTGAAATGTCTCAAAATGTTTGTCGTACATGAAACTGGATATATCCCACATAATACTTCATCGCTTTGAGTTTGGTGAACATTTGTGATCATTTTATAGATGTTTCAGTTCAGTCAACTTCTAATAATTGAGTTAAGTCTGTTGTCATTGGCAAATGGACATTGGTTGGCCCATGCAAGCTTAAAAACGGTACACACAAAAATTAACTGCCCTGATGTTGGTGTTTCTCATCAAGTCCAGTATCTGAGTCAGCTGTGCTGGGTCAATAATACACAGTGGGTTTGTGTGTAAAATAAAACCTACAACAATTGGCTCCTGGCATGTCTTTCCCCCTTCCCTCACCATCAGTTTAAAGCCACCTCCCCCCCAATCTGTATCTTTGGCCAAACAATAACAGACAATAAGCAGTTTGAGGATTTAACCCTCATTTGAGTGGAGCTGAATCAGGTGATGGCCAGGGTGTGATGGGTAAGCGTAGATATTTCTCTGTGGCTACTGGTTCTGGAGGTCTGCAGGGTGAGCAACGTGGGCAGGTGGACACTGATAGTCTATCTGTGCGGATCCGATGATACACTGCAGCTACAGAGGGCCAGCTGTTCAATCACCTGTCTTTATGCAGAATCGCCAGCATCTCTGATGAGACCAATGACCGGTGTCATCACAGAGGGGATGACAGCGGGGCCGCTAACTTTCTAATTATGTAAGTTTGTCCAATTACTTTTGCACCTGTAAAATTGAAGTGACTGTCAAAAATGGCAAATGTTTCTAAACAATTAACTTCTTTTAAATATGTAAAATAAATATATTTAAGTATAAATATTATCTGCTGTTTTTATGCATCAAAAACGTTTACCAATAGATACAGAAAAACACAGTACACCATTTTACAAAGCAGGAAAAATATTTTTTGAAACATTGCTTTTTATGAATCTTTTATTAGTATTATTTTTAGTATTCCAGTTCAATTACAGTTGAATAATATGTGATTATTATATTATAAATCATTATATAATATCTTAAAATGTGAACATTATGAAAAGGAGTCCACAGTCCCATGAAGGATATTTACACGGTTCCTTACTATTTTTTATTTAGAGATTTAGATGTAGTTTTACTGTATTTGTGTATTAAACGATGTATGTCGTCTTTAAATGTGCCGAGAGAAAAAAAAGAGATCGACTTTTATTTAGCGGAAGACTTTTATTTTGTAGGACCCTGAGTTTTAATTAGAGACAGGGATGATGAGGAGGATGATGAGTTAATACAATTATTCTGTAGTTTAAATCTGAATAAATGATACTTGTGTTTAAAAAAAACAGTTAACAATAGTGTGTACTTCTCACGAGCAGATTTATCTTATTAACAGATCTCAGTGATGACTGGCTGTGGGATTACTCAAGGCGTAAATACGATGAGAGCACGAGGAAAGGAAACCGGACGATCAGCACGAGCCCTTTCTTTGGTTCTCAGTAAAACGAGAACGCCGTGGTTTATTCACCCATGTAGCGACAGAGTCCTGCTCAGTGAGCAAGAGAGAGAACCAGAGGATGCCAAAACAAAAACGGCAGACTACCCCAGTAAATGAATGTTGTCTGATTAATAAATTAAAGAGGTAAATGCGCGCCCTCACAGTCCACGGTCTGCTTCCCCTCACTCTGAGGGCGTTCCTGGGTGCAGAGCTGGGCGGTCGTGTGTTTTATGGGACCACCAGAGGGCGCAGTTCTCTCTCAGCGGTTTCCCTGTATTCTGCTGAAACGCCATTGCTTCTCCGTACACATCACAGAGATGACCCTGCAGCCCGCTGGAGAAGAAAACAGAGACAGAGAAGACCCCAAACACCCCGACGCTTGCTAGTAAAACAAAGAAAAAAAAAAGCTAAAGATCTGCTAAGGCAGATATTTTCGGTAAGGACATGCAGAGTGCAGCAATTCACCGAGTGTTTTAACTAACTGTAGCTGGTCATTGACGCCATTTGGAGATGAAGTTTACATTAACGTGTCCGCTTTTAGACAAAGCTAGAAGGTTAGGGCATTTTTGTTCCCAGACGGGTCCACTGGTCGGACATTGCGTATTTACTTTGCTTTCCTTGTGTTAAACTTATGCATGTGGTAGCTATGCTAGTGTAGCTGCTGAAATGCACTGGTGCCACTCTGCGCCATTTTGTCCTCTTTGTTGGTAGCTGGCTGCAGTCTGAGCCTGAATGGCCGCTCATCCACCCTCAGGTTTATTGGATCAGCGTTTGCTTATTGGGAGCGTGTCTGTGCGCCACTACTGTTGGGATGAATATTTGTTTTTTTGTCCCCTCCTGAGCCTCCAGCTGCTGCTCTTTTCTGTCTCTTGTTTTGCTCTGGGCCGCTTAGTTGTTTCTCCCACCGTGTCGCTCTGCCCTCTCCTCTCGTAGTGTCCAGTTCGGTCTCATTTATTTCTGTGGCCGGTTGTTGTTTGTTTATGTTTTTTTTTCTTGGGAAATGATGATGGTGTGCGTTTTACATTTTCTTCATCCTTAACTGTTTTGAATGCTGATGTCTAGCGCTAAGTGATCTTGTGTGATCTGTCTTTCACACTAAAGCTACTGAGGTCAGAAGATCTGGGTTTTGGTTTTGTTAAAACTGCTCACTCAGCTTTAATGGTCATCTTGTTTGGATAAAAGGTGGCTGTGGTAGTCTGGTCTTCACTGGACCAGAGGTTTAATGTGGGTTCTGAAAAAAGGAGAATTGTATGCTTCACTAATTCAGTAGTTTTGGGTCTCTTCGGCTTATTTACAATAGTCTAAATCCATTTGTTAATGCAGATGTATGTGGAGATGGTTTGGAGGTGAGCTAGTCCTGGATGTTACCTGATTTTGAACCAGGGAGAGATTTGTGGATGCTTTGATTTGGAAGACCTGCCTGATGTGTCTACAAAAACAAACCCAAAATATTAAAGAGGATTAAAGTAAGTTTTATCACCTTAGAAACCCGATTTAGCTTAGCAGGCATGTTTCAGTCAGTTTCCACTGTAAAGATGCGCAAATCTAACCAAGGGCGTTCTGATAACATATTCATCAGGCTTAGATATTAAACAAATCCAGACAGATAGTGTTTGAGAAACACAAATCAGAGGAGTTATTGAACAAAGTGCTTCATCCCATTTCTTATTTGTATTTCCATGACTGACTGATGTTGTGTGTGTGGATTTTTGCTCTTAAACTTTCTCTCAAATGTTTATGCTGGGGTTTCTATGAATTACATCATGCATGCTTTTACCAGTTTCAAAACAGGCTGTGGCTTTTGCAGCTAGCCGAACTGGTGGGAATGATTGGTGATCCCAATGAGTGCTGAATTAGACCACTAAAAGCTGGAAAATGCTGGTGCTGAAAGGCATACTTCAAGATGCATACTGGGCGTTCCTGGTTACTTTGCTGTTTGCATTGATGTTTTTGCCTCCATTTATTCTTTTATTGCAGTCGAGAGTTGATTTTAAATGCTTGCCGTCAAGATTGGCTTGGGTTTCGTCCACAACTAGTAACGAAGCGCCACTAATTGCACAGGTAAGCATTTGCGTAGCCTTTAGTTTAGGCTTAATTTTTCAAGAGTCCAAACTGTCGTTTTGTTATTACACCTCAGTTAACGGTTTACAGGGAAAACATTTTTCAAGCTGCCCAAAGATTTATCCAAAGCTACATTTGAGGATTTTGTTCTTCACAGTATTACACTGTGTGGTCACGTTATCACACTGTAATATATCCTGGCTAAAGGCTGTAATGAACTGGAAACTTTGTAGAAATGTTTGCAGTGCTAAAATTTCCTGTGAAATAATTTAAAATCTGACTTCTAACTGAATCAGACATTTCGGCTGATCATTGCGAACCGCAGATTGGTTTATGTTTATGCTGAATATCAACACTTCTGGAGCATTTGCATTGGTTTGGCATGTCATCAGAGGTTTTACAGATTTGGGTGTGAAGGTCAGTTTTTGGACAGTGTGTAGTGAATAAATATGGACATTTTACTTTTTTACATTGCAGTGTTGTAGGCTAAAACACTCAATTTTCAAGCCAACCAGAGAGCCAAACAAATCTTGGCACATTCACCCATTTCATTTTTTGGTCAGAGTTCCTGAAGTTTGGCTGTGATGGGTCATAGGATGTTAAACAGGAAATGTGAATACATTTGTATTGGATGTTATGCTGGAACTTTTGCCAAACAAAAGAATGTGTCTGAATATATCACACATATATAAATAAAATCTAACTTTATATTTGGCAGATATTTCAAACAAGTGTCTTATGACATTAATGGACTACAGAGAGAGGTTATGTGATGCTAGGCTACTGTGCAAAAATACAATCTGTCAATTATTTTTATTTAATTAGATTTGTGTACTGCATGTACACAGCCATGTCCAGCCATGTTCTGTGCACCCACTCATAACTGAACTCTAGACCATAGAAAGTGAATGGGATTCTTTGCAGTATGTTGCCTTGCCAGACCAATCTAAATACCTCATTGATCGGTTTTGTTTACATTTTGTGGAGTAAAAATGTATTTATTTCATGGTTTTCAGGTGAGTTTCATAACTTAAGAAAGAAAAAGTATTTGAAAATGATTGCTGAACCATGTGTGCACTACTGGTTTTGGATGCTTATTATGGACAAAGCACTGTTTTGGCTTCAACAGCATTTTCTATAATGATGTAAGCTGAGTGACCCTGAACATCTTGTTTGTCAGTGGCTTTGCTCATCAAGAGACAAGTGCATTTGGTCTGCTGTTGTTCTTATGTGATTGCTCAGTTTGATGCTGTGTGTCCAACCACTTCCATCCTTCTCATTCGATTGCTCTGTTGTGGTTTCAGTCATGCTTCTCTGTATTGCTTTATTCTATTAACCTTTCTCTTGCCCTAGCCTGACAGTCCTTGCCTTCTTTCATCTACAGGTGTGTGTTATAGCACCTCAGCATGGCTGTGGTCATCCGTTTGCAGGGTCTCCCCATTGTGGCGGGCACCATGGACATTCGCCATTTCTTCTCCGGACTGACCATCCCAGATGGTGGTGTGCATATTGTAGGGGGTGAACATGGTGAAGCTTTTATCGTGTTTGCTACTGATGAAGATGCAAGACTTGGAATGATGCGCACAGGGGGGGCGATCAAAGGTTCCAAAGTGTCACTGTTACTGAGCAGCAAAACTGAGATGCAAAACATGATTGAGTTGAGCCGCAGGCGCTTTGAAACTGGCAGCGTAGAAGGGGCTGCAGGAAATGGCAACAGATCAGGGCCACCTAGTAGTACCGGGGGAAGTGGAAGGGGTAGCTTGCCAACCACTGCACAGGGTTTTAGTAATACCACTTCAACCACAGCCACCACAGCTGTCTCCTCTAACGAGCCTGTAAACAACAAAACTGTCCCGACTTTTGCCTCTACAACCATGGGCAACATGCCTGCGAACTTTAATAATTTCAGCAGCCCAAGTCTAAGTGTGGGGTCCACTATGACCACGGTCATGTCCTCCTTGAGCTCTGTACCTCCTCCCATACCGCCTTTGCCCAGTATGCCAACGTTACCACCCATGCCGCCTATGCCAGTTCCGCCACCAGTATCTACATTACCCCCAGTACCAACTGTTAATCCTCTCACCTCAGTGCCTCCAGTACCGCCAATGACCCACATGCAACACATATCTGGCATTCCTCCTTTTAATCCAGGTGTACCTCCACCAGTTGGCCCTGTGACTGGTGGTCTTGCTGCTTCAGGACCACCACTGTCTCTAGGAAACCCAAATCCAATGTTTCTTAACCCACTGAACCCTTTAAATCCCCTTAGTCTTCAGGCTCATTTGAAATCAGCTGTGGCAAACCCAGATGAGTTGTACATACAGCTCCAAGGCCTGCCTTTCAGTGCATCTGAAATGGAAGTCAGAGACTTTTTTCATGGACTAGGAGTTGACTCAATTAGGATACTCCGCGACAATCTGGGCAGAAGCAACGGCAGGGCTTTGGTTAGGTTTTTTTCACCTCATGATTCCTTTGAAGCTCTCAAACGAAACAATGCAATGATCGGCCAAAGATATGTAGAAATATCTCCTGCAACAGAAAGGCAGTGGAGAGATGGTCATGGATTGGGCACAGGCCATGGAAAAATGGGTAATGAATCTGAACAGAATCGACATCATCGTGGAAGTTCTAGTTTAAGTTCTCCATCTGGTCGAGAGCGTGCTAGGTCCCGATCCCCTCACAAACAGGAATTCTGTGTGTATTTGAAGGGGCTTCCATATGAAGCAGAAAACAAACAGATATTTGAGTTTTTCAAAAACCTGGACATTGTTGAAGACAGTATTTACATTGCGTATGGACCCAACGGCAGGGCAACAGGAGAAGGTTTTGTTGAGTTCAGAAATGAAATGGACTACAAAGTTGCCCTTGGATGCCACATGCAGTATATGGGTAGTCGATTCATACAGGTGCACCCCATCACAAAGAAAAACATGTTTGAAAAGGTAGATTCAATCCGCAAAAGATTGCAGGGATCACAGGGTGATCAGAAAGGTGGCTCATCTGAAGGAGGAAAGGGTGCCAGAACATGTGCCCACATAACAAATATCCCCTATAACGTCTCAAAGAAAGATGTACGCCTGTTTCTAGATGGGATTCAGTTGTTTGAGGAGAGCCTCAAAGTTCTAGTTGACGGCAATGGTAATGGCTTAGGCCAAGCTGTGGTGCAGTTTAAATCTGAAGAGGATGCCCTCAAGGCGGAGCGGTTACACAGGCAAAAGTTAAATGGCAGGGATGCCTTTGTCCACTTGGTCACATTTGAGCAGATGAAGGAAGTTGAGAGAAACCCTCCACCACAGACTAAAAGAGGACAGAAAGCTCAAGCTAATTCCCTTGCCCACGCACACGCCCACGCCCACGCCCAAGCCCAGGCTCAGGCCCAAGCTCAGGCACAGGCACAAGCCCAAGCCCAAGCTCAGGCCCAAGCCCAGATACAAGCCCAAGCACCGCATGCTTTTCCTGGAATGACTGGAGAGGAGTTCAATTTTCTCAGAAATGCTGTAGGGAATCTTGGTAATGGCCCTCCATTTGTCAACCCTTTTGCTGCCCCAGGTAATGGATTAGCTGGTCCACCGCCTCTGCCGCCATTGGGTACAGCTTTGGGTGATGTTTCGCTTTCTGTTCCTCCACCCATGGTTGGAGGACATTTACCTGGGCCTGTCCTAGAGCCCCCTGTATTCCGGCCAGGCGGAGGAAGTAGTGCACCTCCAGGCTTTGTCGGAGCACCAGAGAGCTTAAGGGGCATGTCGCCTTTTGACAATGGTTCGTCAAGAAAGGGTACAAGTCAAAGTCGTGGGAGCCAGGGACGTTCAGGAGGGTCGCAGTCTGCTTTTGGACAATCCCCTGAAAATCTCAGAGGATCATCAAGTGGCGGTCCCGGTAACCCCATGCCAACCATTGTCAAAATCCAAAATATGCCTTTCACGGTCACGGTTGATGAAATATTAGATTTCTTTTATGGATACAAGGTGTTGCCCGGCTCTGTGTGCTTGCAGTTTAGTGAGAAAGGACTGCCTACAGGGGAAGCAATGGTTGCATTTGATTCTCATGATGAAGCAATGGCTGCTGTTATGGACCTAAATGATAGGCCAATTGGGGCAAGAAAAGTAAAGATCACTATGGGATGAAATAAATATTTCACAGTTTTTTTTTGGACTTTATTTGCTGAACCAAGAGTTAAGTAACGGTAGATCTTTTTCTTTTTTCTTCCCCCCCACCCCCTCCCATCATGCTAGATTTACTAGTAAAGTGGATGGATTTGGGAAAATCTATATTGACTCTTAACACACGATTGTTTTAAGCCCGGGTTAGTTTTTTTTTTTCAAATGTTTCAAGGTGCTCAAAACTGTACAATCATGAGAGCTGAGGTGTTGTAGTATGTTAAAAGAAACCTAAGAATGCTTTTGCTAAGAAGACAATTGCTGTGTGTGTGCAAGTGTAGGCTGATGGCTATGCTGGAGCATTTGTACTGGCGAACATGTCTTATTTTCCGCTACTCTAAATGTTATTCTGTACGCAAGTTGTTTTTTATTTTTTTTTATTTTTATTTTTTTTTGTGAAGATTTTGCACTTCTTTTTTATGCTTTGTGTGTTCTCTGCATTCTCAGATGGGGTATACAGCCAGTGCTGCCATGCATGGTGTGTTTGCCCCTAAGTTCAGTTTCATCACTGCTCTGTTTTTTTCTATTTGAAGTAAATGCATGCCAATGTTTTGTCCGTATATGTTCCTCTGCCAGCAGAGTGTATGGGATGAAGCTTACCTGTGAGAAAGACAAGCTGTTTAACAAACGCATCAAGCTCATGCTCTAATGGATCAGCAGGATTGTCAGTAAATGTGGCAGTGTAATGTTTTGTATATGAAAGCTTTTGATTCTTCTCTTGCCTGTGCTCTTTCCACACTGTGTGCTTTGGTGTGTTTGCTATGATCTACAGTAGCATTACTGCTTTTAAATTAGATGTCAGCTCTAAGCATTTCACTTTATGTTGGTGTTCAGTTTATTTGCTGTTGTACATATTTTTTCAGCTCAGCTATTTTGTCAATAAAATGACATTCCTGAAATGACAAATCTGCAAGGTATTGTATTTTATCCTGTCTTCATGTCTCTCCATCAGCCCATAAATGAATGAATAAAGTTTGTTTCCCTCTGCTGACTTAAATTTTTCGCATGGTTACAGAAGAATTTTACATGTTTCTTGCCACGGCTTTTTGGTATAACGGCTTATTATAATACTTTCATCTTTTTTATTATTATTATTATTATTATTATTTTTAAACCTAGACATCAGTGCCATGTTTAATTCTGAAGTAATGCTAGCTAGTTAGCTAACTAAATATTTGATGGTCAATGTCAGTCATACCCTAAAACAGCGCTGGAGTTACAGCTGGTTGGAGATTGCTTATTTGTTTGGGGGTGATGAAGAATTCCAAATGTTCTTTTGTATGTTTACCCTGTTTAGTACCTTTTTGATCTGTGTGAAGCAGAAATTAGGTGAAATACGGGTTTGATACCTTGTTTGTTTGGCAAAGGCTCTGCATTTCACAACATTGTCAAGTGCAAGAACTCCTTATGATTTTTTTTATGTGCTAAAGAGAAGAGAACCTGCTGAGATTCTGAGGTAATGTTTGCTGGTATGATATGGTTCCATGAAGGCGTGTAATATGTAAGGGGAATGCACTGCATCCAATTTGGGGAAAAAAAGAAAAGCAAGCTAAATGTTTCTATCTGGTTTCTAGCTGGCATGTCTTTTAGGGGTGTAAAAATATTGATATGTTAAAGTATGATTGTTTTGCAATACTGTATTGAATTGACTATCAATTGTAATGAATAGTTTACAGTAATGCAAAAATCTGCAGCAGACAGTTGTTTGTGTCGTGTATAAACCCAGAGATTGCAGCGGTGTTCTCTATTCAGGAAAAAGTAAACCTTTCTTTTACTCTTCTTAGGATACTGATTGTAATGATTAGGGTATAGCCAATACACAGCCCTAATGTCCATATCAATGGATATGAGATGCAGGCTGATACTGGCAGAAAATGCAGGCGTTCATATGGAAAAGTAAATTTGATTAAACCCTGCAAACAATATAGTCATAAATGTCTTGTGTGATGATGTTCTGTTAGCTGTGCGTTTCTGTGGGCTAGTACTGTTTTAGTAGTCTGAGCATGAAAGCATATTTCTTTAGATACTCATCTTAGGTGAAGGGCTTCAATTAAAACTGTTCCTTTTAAAGAAATGATATCAGACAGTATTGCTACCAGACAGTGCTGAAGATTTTGATCTCAGTATTGGTTAGGAAAATAAGTGGTAAAGGTGCCATTTCTGGTATGTAATTGTGGTGACTGAAAATATGCTGACATCTTGAAGAAAGAAACTGAAAGATTTGCGTTTGCATTTAATTTTATATTTTCTATTCTTATGTTTTGCTATGGAGACTCTTGTGGACTGCATGCTGTAGATGCACACCTGAGATTTTGTGTTTTGTGGAACGCTAGTTGATTTTTCTACTTAGGGTTTCATGTTTGTGAAATGAGACGGTGAGTTGTTAAAAATGAATCTGCATCGCTGAACTGGAGAAGAATCATGTAAAATTTTATGAGCTGCATCTTCTATTTGATGTTCGACTGAAATGATTGATTTAGGAGGAGCCTAATTGACTGGGAAGCTGACGTTATATGGTCATACATTTGTAAAAACATGGAAACTAGCTTTGTTTGCTGGGCAACTTTACAAAAGAAGGAAAATTTAAGAGCGTTTATCACAATACTGAGAATGTAAAGAACCGCCAGATTCAAATCATGACAAAATGAAAAATAGAGATTGAAAACTTCTGCAGGACCGTGACAATGTGGGTACCACAACCTTTACTAAGCAGTTCTCATGTATTGTCAGCAGTTGCAATCTGGGGTTGCTATTTAGGATTTTGCCCCATTATTATATATCCAAAAACATTGTACTATTGGGTTTGTTACTGTAGTGTATACCATTTCGATGGTATATTTAGTTATTTATTTTACTTTGTGCAGAGGCCTCCTTTTATTAAGCATTCTCCTGTCTTTCTTGCTTACTGCTTGCTGAAATGAGATCCAGAAACAGCTTTCTTAATGTTATTACACTGGATTGTGCATACTAATTTAAAAACTAAAGAATGGCAAGATGAACTGTCATATTTGCTAGGAACCTCTAGCTTTGTTCATCAGTGTTTTTTTTCCTTTGCGTTTTGACCACTTCGTGACCTAAGAGCTGCTTGATTCCTGCTTGGTGTTAAAGGTAAGTTATTTGGGGTTTGTTTTCTAAACAGGTTTTCCAGCACAGTTTACATCTGACTTTGTCCAACTGCAAGCGAATGAATAAGCGGTAATCATACAGGGTTTTTTCGAGAAAGTTGTTCTTGTCAGCCAGGTTTGACCTCTGTGTCTAAAACCAGTTGTTTCTTGTCTGTCTAAAAGAAATTATTTATCCTTAACCTTATATATAATGTTGTCTATGGTACCAGGCAACACCTTTTTTAAAAGGAACTTTTTATAGTCAGGCACTGTAATTCAGACCAGATGCTGCAGTCACTGTGGGTTCGGCACTGTTTGTGATTTTCAGACTTGCGTTTAAGATTTTGTTGTCTGCATTGTGATTCTCACTGCTGGCTGATGTCTGGCTGCATTTCAGAACTTGAAGGCCAGACAGGAGGCCTTAATACTCCATAAAAAATAACTTTGTTGTCTTGCTCAAGTCATTACACTGATTCTGAAGTTCTTAAAGATGTAAGGTTGGAGTGATGGGACATTAAACTCTTGAGCTTTGATGAGCTCAATTTCACCTTCGTTTTCTAATGCCTCATGAAGCTCTGCTACTTTTTAAGTTAATAGCGGTTGTTAGGGGAACAACCTGAACCTGGTTTTACTTTTCGTTTTCTTGCAGTTTAGCTTAGTTTTTGAAGCCCAAATTCTTCCCTTGGTTTTTAGAACATGCACTGCTTAAACTGGCATATACATGTTGACTTCTTGTTGCTACTACACGTTTAGAGTGTTTGCACCGAGGTGGCCAAGCTTTAGTTCAGTAATATGAACTTTAGGTAAAGAAATAGGTCATAACTTTCACCAACACACACACACAATAGTTTGTCATGTTGCATAACGCAGTATATTATAATATGTAATAACTATATAAGTAATTAATAGGTTCTGAGCTTGTTGCCAAATCATTGGACAGTGTTCCGCTCTAAAAGTTTATATAAAACGTTCTAACTGAAATGCTTTGATTCTTGCTTTGGTGCTCAGATGCTGTAACTGAGGAGTATGTTGGAAGCAGACGTTTGTGTGGTTGGTACTGGGATGCATATTTTTATAAGAGATTGTTTAAGACTTTGCAGTTATTGTGGCTTGCCTATTCTGTCTGTAGAGTTACCATAATGACATGTGGGTCAATGCTATAATACATACATTGGGACATTTACCTGAATTAGCATGGCAGAGAAATGCATTGATATTCAGGTCAATGCAGTTGACTGATGCAGATGCAGATATTTTAGAACAGCAGTTTTTGGACAGGGAATAAGGCTAGTCCTCATCATAACACCTGATAGCTGGATTAGAGAAGTGTGCTTGGGACCGTAAGTTCACCGACTTGATCCCCCTGGACCGTCAGGGACAGTCAAGGAACACTGGCTAAGGTTCTCTTGAGCAATACATTGTCTCATTACAGTAAGGGTGTCTTCACTGCCATGGATGGGTTGAAATCTGTTGTCTCTGTGCAATGGCTGTAAGGTGTTTTTCTCAAGCCGAAATTGCTATAAATGCAGCTGTTATCCTACTGGACAGCCTTGACTTCTGACTAAAGATATCTGGTTAAACTTGATAAATCTTTAAATATCCCCTTCATATTCATTCAGTAGAGAATCTTCATTCAGCCTTATGTGTAGTCAAGGACTAGACCTAATGCCTGTCTAAGAAACTGATCTGTAGAGCTGGGGTGCCTGGGGTTATCTGAGAAGTGCCAATGTGGCTGCAGGTTTAAGCTGGTATTAATTTTTGTCAAAAATGTTCTGTCATAGTGGATATTTATGTAGTAGGGAGACTATTCTGTCATATCAGATAATATTTCCAGTTAAAGAATATAGCTAGGATGTTTTGCCCAATTAAAACCACCTGATCAGAGGGTAAATATGAAGTAGTACGTGTTAATAATAAATAATACCGATGAGCAAACACGCATTTATACTATTCAAAACAAGTGCGTTGCGCATGTGCAGTAGCCGTCGGCAGGACGGCTCGATGAGCAGGACACGCCTGATACTACGTGTTTAATCGGCTTGTATCTGGTTTTCATTTGATACGACTGAACATGCTTTGAAATGCTAAAACTAATCATATGCTTGCTGTTAATAATTATATTAATTACATAACTATTTCAAAGCACATATCTGCTGATACCGATTATAATTCCGATATATGCATCCATGATGAATGTGTAAAAAAACATTAGATGCATTCCTTGTTGTCAATAGACTCTTTTTAGACGATTTTACTGTTTTGTGTGCGGTTTTATGGTTTTTTTTTTTGTTTGTTATTGTTGGGTTTTTTTTACACTGCAGTGCGTTTGGACGTCCTGCTGAATTTGCTTGCTTCACAAATCGGTTAACTGTCGTACTTGTAGCATCTCTGATTGGGCGTGTAGACGAACTGCACCAGCTTGGAGCGTTAACCCTCTTTCAAGCTGAAACACGTTTACACGCTGCTGCTGTGGAGTGCTTTATTTACCGCCGGCTTGCGATGTTGAGCACTCATTCTCTGCTGTTTTTTGTCTGTTCTGTATTCTTTTGAGTGCGATTGGGCATAGACTACAGGTGTAGTGTCTGATTTAGATGCATCTTCATCTTGATTGTAATCTCTGTGTGTGTGTGTGTGTGTGTGTGTGTGTGTGTCTATATGCGTGCATGTGTGGAATGTGGCTGCGCCGGATGAGAGCTGTAAAGTAGAAGCTTACGCTGTAGATGGAGTAGTGTGATTGACAGGCGGCTTGTCCAGTAGCATCTTTGTGTCTGCGCCCCCCGACCAATGGCTTTACGCGACGTTTCTGACCACGCCTCTTGACGTGACTCTTCGTTTTCGAGCTCAAAGGTGCTTCTCCTTTTCTCAGAGAGTTCCGCTGACCGTTCAGGTGGGGGTTTAAAAGGGTCTATATGTGTTCATTTGCTGTTTTTATTGTTTTAATCGTTTTTGTGCGAGTGTTTATGCAAGTACTTGCTCTAGCGTTAGCTGACTTTTCGCTTGACGAATATGGGAACTTAATGCTCCTTCCGTTGCACACAGCTCCAGTCATAGCTAGACTTGATCTTGCCGTGTAAAGTTCCGAAACTTGTAGCTAATGTGTGGAAATTAAGGCTTTTATAAGCCATGCTTTTGAAAATGTACCGTTTGGTGTAACGTCGGCACGTCAGTTTTGTACGACTGAAGTTGAAGGGTGTGGTAGTGTGGTGGTAAGGTCTGGTCTGTTGGGGAGGTGTGGGCGTTTACAAACTGTACAAAGAAAGTTTCATAGCCTTCATCTACTTTGTACTTCTTTATATATGCCCGTTTCGTTATGTCTACTTTTTGTTCCTTTTTATTTTCAGTGACTTGGACCCACTTTCTGATTTAAAGTTCTCCTGTATTTAGGCTAATTGTAGTGAGTCAGGCCCATCTGCCACTCCTGTTTTTTTTTTGGGGTTTGTTTTTGTTTTCCCCTTCAGTTTCAGTAAATAAAAGCTATATTGGAAGCTTTTGTTCTCTAATTTCATCCCCTCTTCTTTCTTTCAGATGGCAACCCAGTGTGTGGTAAAGGTTGAACTGACCATTTCCTGCAAAAACCTCTTGGATAAAGATGTGGGCTCCAAATCGGACCCCCTCTGTGTTCTTCTACAGAGTGCGGGTGATGACAAGTGGACGGAGGTGAGGGGAAAAGTTATGCACTGTGGACATGACAATATATTGAGAGACTAGACTGCGACCAGATGGCGCAACCTCTCCTGATTCAGTTACTTAACAGGTTTGGTTGGTGTGTTTTGAGCAGAGATGTCCTGAAACTTAGTTGCTCGGCAGTTTTTGCAGATTTTCCTAAAAGCCTTCCTGGGATGAACAGTGTATGCAGTGGAGATGTACTGTACAGACCCTAGTTGTAATTCCAAATTGTAATTATTTGAGTATTAATTGATTTGATTAATACCATGAACTGCTGATAGTCCATATATTATGATTAATTAAGTTGGAAGATTCTAATGTCAGAAAACCTGATGTCCATGGATGTAGGAAGCAAAAATAAGTGTTTTTTTCTACCTTAGCTTTGATATGTTTATACATTTGTATCAACTGTATGTAAGTCATACTGCCAGAATGCTTTCCCAGGGAAAAAGTTTTGTTGTTAAAATATAAATCATTATAAAGGCTCACTGATTCTGTTGGTTTATATTTTTTATGTTGTAACTGTGTTCTTGCAGGTGGACCGCACAGAGAGAGTGAAGAACTGTCAGGATCCCGAGTTCTCTAAGAGGCTGTGTATTGATTATCATTTTGAGAAGGTGCAGAAGCTGAAGCTGGCCGTCTACGACATTGACAACAAGTCTGTCAACCTAAATGATGATGACTACTTGGGAGGTTTTGAGTGTACTCTTGGCCAGGTATGAACAATTAAGTACGGCACAGGAGTTGTTGGTGAAGAGGTGTTGTCCTTAAAAACCAATTCTTGATACAGCAGTTGATATCCAAGCAGTTCCAACAAGACGTCTCTTGTTACAACTGAGTTTGAATTGCATGCATCACGTCAGATGTCCTTTATTTTATGCTTCCAACCGTTACAGATTGTGGCAAGTAAGAAGGTAACCAACCCACTTCAGCTTAAGAAAGGCAAACCAGCTGGCAAAGGCACCATCACGGTATGTGCTGATTTTTTTTTAATTTTTTTATTTTTTAGACAAAATTATTATTTCAGAAATAATTAAAAACTTTCAGTAAATTGATGTGTCCGCTAAGTTTTTGCTGCCTTTATGATGACTTTTGCAGGCTCTGCAGTCCTTAAGCACACTGTGGTAATTCTCTTGTGGCATTTGCATGTTTTAGTGTGGCATTCATATCTGTTGGGCAGTTAATCTTCTTTCTAAAGAGGAACCTGAATATGCTGCTGCCTTCACAATGTTGTTCAGTCAATAGGAATAGCATTTGCCTGTAGATACTAGTCTAAAGGCAAATGTTTTTCATTGCATTGTGTAATATGTGTACACAATCATTTCAGTAAGTGTTCATCTGTTGAAGTTTTGTCTTGTTCTGGCCCAAGAATCTTGTGTGTTGTTTGTTGGCCACTTCGTTAGTAAAGATGTGTACAATACTGTGCACTGATATGGAATTTCTTGGCTGATGATGACAACCGGTAATTGCCAAATTTCCAGTTTTTTTTTTTCTTTTTTTTTTTTTTTTTTTTTTTCCCCCATTTTAAAACCTTCAAATCCATAATAAGGTATTCCCATAATTTTATTTTCCACTCAAATCTTGTTATACGTGCCACCTAGCCTAAGATAAATTAAATGACCAAATTACCAAATTTATTTATTTATTTATTAAATTATACATCCATTTGAATGGTGCACAGTCCTGAAGAGCGTAAATGGAGGAAACACTCATTTTAGCAGTGTCTAATTAAAATTTACCCCATAAGTGTATTCCAAATGTCGTCCTCAAATTCAGAAACATTCACAACACTCCCATTTACGCGTTATTGGTTGTAATTATCGGCAGTGATTCCAATATCAAAAGTAGTTCTAATATTTTCCCATGTCTGTCCATGAGTATTGCATTGGCCGCCGACGGATCATGGGTTTTGTTTTTATTCATGTATTCATTTTCACAGATTGTGGCAGAGGAAGTGAAGGATAACAGGGGTATTGTAATGGAGGTGGAAGCTAGAAACCTGGACAAGAAGGTACTGTTTTACAATAGTAGATCATGTTAGCTGTTAGTTAACATTGTAACCCACTGGAAGTAAAATAATTTCCATATCATCTAGACGCTTTGTGTTTTTCCCTTTGATTTTGGCAGGACATGTTTGGTAAATCTGATCCCTTCTTGGAGTTCTTCAAGCAAGATGATGATGGCAAGTGGTTGCTTGTCCACAGGACGGAGGTGCAGATAATTAATTTTGTGGTCATTTCCACTTTCATTTGTCAACATTGTCTGTGTGTCTTTTGTGTTGTAGGTTATTGCCTCCTTAGTTTAATTGCTGTCTCCTGTTTTTTTTTCCCCTCTTCTTCTCTAATGTCATTCAGGTCGTGAAGAATAATTTGAATCCATCCTGGAAAAAGTTCACAGTTTCTCTAAGTACATTCTGTAATGGTGACTTAAACAAACCACTTAAGGTATGAGTCTGTATGTGTGTGTCTGTCTGTGTGTGTGAATACCATGTTACCTTATTACACACACTACACACTCACATTTGTTTTTGCTCAAACAAAACAATTCTGATTGTGTTACGTGCATTAGTCAGACGCTATGTGTCTCACTGCTAGGTGGCTTGTTATGATAAGGATGAGGACACCAGCTCTGACTTAATTGGAGAGTTTTCTTGCACCACAGCCAGTCTGCTGGAGGCAAAGGACCATGGGGTGAGCAGGAATCGACTTCTTAACATTCATCTGAAACCTCTTCTCTCTTACTTGATCCCCTTAGGTCCACTGCTCTGACTACGATAGCGATGGCTCTCATGATCTGATTGGCATTTTCCAAACAAATGTGTCCGAGCTTCTGAAAGCAGAGAGTGGTTCTGGGGTGAGACTGTCTTTACTAACAGCTTGCTTTATTTAACCCCTCAAGACCATCATGTGCTGTTGTCTGTTGCAAAGAACATAAAAGCTAAAAAGCATAAAGATATTGTGTCACTGTTATAGGTGGAGTTTGACTGTATTCATCCAGAGAAACAGAAAAAGAAGAAAAGCTATAAGAATTCTGGTGTGGTTCGCATTAAACACTGCAAGGTATGTGTATATTGTTAATTTTTAATTTTTGTTAATTAAACTTGAGGACAGGCAGAGACTGTGGAAAAAGTGTTCATTCTCTGTAGTAAACAAGTTTCATGTGTTTTCTAGCTTTCTAGCTTTCACTCTTTGTAGACCTGTGTGTGTCCTAATGTTTACCTTTTGCTTGTAGATAGAGGCGCAATACACATTCCTGGATTATGTGATGGGAGGTTGCCAAATTAATTTCACGGTGAGATGAACCTAGGGGGTAATAACTTACTTGGCAAGCATGTGTCCAGACTTGGAGAAAGTATCTGGATTGTAATGCTTGTATGGTAGGATCTGACCAATAGGAAAATTGTCACACAGTCAAAAATAAATACTAATAACTAGTAAAATCATTGATTTATCAGAAAATGTTTTGGTATGGACATAAATTTTTTTGTGTGTTTTATGTTTAAGGTTATCAACTTGGTCTATATTTTTGTAGGTTCAGGCAATCAGCATGATAAGAGATTTTTGACATGGACTAAAATAGAAATCTGTTGTCTGTATTGTGATTGTTGCAGGTCGGGATAGATTTCACTGGTTCTAATGGAGATCCTCGCTCCCCCGAATCTCTACATTACCTCAGCCCTGATGGTGTGAATCAGTACCTTACTGCCATCTGGTCTGTGGGCCAGGTAATCCAGGACTATGACACGTAAGTGCAAGTGCAATATTGATCAGCTTTTTTGGGAGATTGGAAGATGAGTTTTTGTCCTGATTTTTAAACACTTGGCATCACTAGGTGGCAGTGTGGTCCTTTTAATGCGTTTTGCTCTTACTTTGTCTCCATAGGGATAAACTCTTTCCTGCTTTTGGATTTGGTGCTCAGGTGCCGCCAGATTTCAAGGTTTGTGACTTATTTCTGAGATTACAGTTTCTTACCTTAACATCAGCTTTTCTAAATGCACATTTAACTTGATCTTGTCCCAAAGGTGTCGCATGAGTTTGCACTAAACTTCAACCCAAGCAGCCCCTACTGCCAAGGTAAGTGCTTTGTCTTACATGGTCTATATTAGAGATGGGCAGTTTAGCTATTTTCCTAATTGAAAATTATCCATTTTAGAATATTTGATATTGTTCTAAAAAATGTAACCCTGTTTTGCGCTGTTGACATAAGATGTGCTTCATTTCACATGATCATCCCCCCTCTCCAAATTTCTGTATATTTAAATATCCATCCCTATTTGTCTCTTGGATTGTATCAATACATTTCTGATCAACTCCCCTGTTGTGTGCTGGTGTGTTATCTTACAGGAATAGAGGGAATTGTGCAGGCCTATCGCATGGCTCTGCCACAGGTCCGCCTTTACGGCCCTACTAACTTCTCCCCCATCATCAATCATGTGGCTCGTATCGCAGCGGGAGCTGCTCAGCAGTCAAACGCAGCAGTGAGTCCACAACTCTTTCACACAGAGCAGTTTCCAGAGATACTAAAAGAATTTGAACTTACACAGACAAATACCCCTTTATTTCAAATATAGTCACACATGTTTAGTGTATGCTGATGTAGGCATGCTGTTTCCATGATTCTAATGGGAGGGGTGTGTGCATCCATTACTTGTTGTACATTTTGCAAGCATGCAAATTTGTTGCCTTTTTTTTAATTAAATTTGTTGTTTTAAAGGATAATGCCATTTACATGAATTGTGTCTGCAGAATTCTAAATCAGAATCCAGCTTCTCCCAAAACAGCAAAATGTCAATTCTCACCCAAGCAATAGAGTGGTATTTGATTATTTGAAGTATTTGATTTTATCATTTACCTTGACCTGCCATCAACTTGTCTGCAAGTAATCCCGCTTGTCTTCCATATAAGGTGAACCGAGAAAGGAGGAGCTGCTAACTCCTTCAAACTAAGATCTTTGAATTTCAGTCCTGAGCCCAGACAACACTGTGTCAAGGTCCAGCACAGTATTTAATTTTGGTGACCAATAAGTTGGGATGTTGGGTTCATTTATATCTGTATTAATTTGTTATAGTTTGTTTTACAAAGTTAGTAAAGTAATGATTGTCAATCCTGATGCCCTAAATCTCTCCCAGATTGTCAGGTATACAGTTTATTAATTCAACAATGGTATCAGATCTGTATTGAGTGTCGGCCGATATGCAATATTCACGTATCCGTATCTGTATGGGAACAGAAAAAGACTTGTGCATTGCATCATGTGCAATGATAATTGTTAACTGCCAAGACAGTAAATATTGTTAACTTTGTTCATATTACATTACAAGTTGAAGTCATGGGGGGTCCAATTTATAATATACATTACTTGCATTTGTGTAGTAAAAATACACAGCAATTATCACTGTATTAGGCTTGGAGTGAACAAGAAATATAAATATTTTCCCTGGCTGTCACAGCTCACAAGTTGTTTATTATAGGGGAAAGTTTAGTAATATTGAAATCATTCATGTAATCCAAAGTTTGGGGTATAGATCTTCACACTATATTACATTAATATCGTCCTCTTGCTTTTACTCAAAATCTCATTGCCTCTTTTCTCTGTCTCTTTTTTTTGTTGTTCATACTGTAGCAATATTTTGTGCTGTTGATCATAACTGATGGTGAGATCACTGATCTGGATCAGACGAAGCAGGCCATAGTGAACAGCTCTAAGCTTCCTATGTCCATCATCATTGTGGGAGTTGGAGAAGCTGACTTTAAGGCCATGGAGGTTCTAGATGGGGACAACGGTGTGCTGAAGGCTCCAACTGGAGAGCCAGTGGCCAGAGACATTGTTCAGTTTGTGCCTTTCAAGAACTTTGCCAGTGTACGTGTCTCCTTCAGTTTATTCACAAGTGCTAAAGTGAATGAAGTTTAGTTTTAGTCTTTTTGCTATTTGCTATGGGACAAATCTTAAATCAGCAACCAAAATGTTCACCTTTCAGTTTTCAGTATCGCAAATGTTTAAAATGCACTAGTGAAATGTTATTGTATTTAATGCATGCTGGTATCTGAATATCATATCACACTGGCCCAGAATTGAATTTAACCATGTTTATGATTTCCTCTCTTAGGCTCCTAGAGAATCTCTGGCCCAGACAGTTCTAGCTGAGGTACCCAATCAGCTGGTTTCGTACTTCAAGATGAGAAACCTCAGCCCAGTGAATCCTCCTTCTCCCACGAAGTAAAAGATGTGTTGCAGAAGTAGGATCCACTGCTAGACTTTTTTTTTTTTTTTTTTTTTTTTTTTTTTTTTTTTGTATTCTGTAATTCATACAATGCCAGTTATGCATGCCAACATAACTAATGTTTAGGGGCCATATTTTATAAAATTATTACTTCATATATTTGACTATATGTGTCTATTGCACCTCAGCTTTCCCTTTTACTGTAACTGCACTGCTGCTTTTCAGAAGCATTCTAGCACAGATGACACAAATGAGTTTCACATTAAACACTCTCTTTATCTAGAAATATATAAATGGATTGTTCTAATGCAAGTCACCCAGCCACTTATCGACTAGTCAACAAATGGCAGTTAAATATAGTGTAGTTGAAATGATGGTTGTTTCCATGCTTTTAAGATTCCACTCTTCATGCTACCTATACATGATCTACAATTGACTGATAAAACCTCTGTTTCTTAAGAAACTTTCTTCAAACTTTATGAAGTATTGATGCCCCTGCTGGGCCGGCATGCTCATGCGAGTGTTGGGCTCTTTGTGTTCTCATGTATATCCAGATATGTGTGAAGGGCAGCTGAACATGAGTTGCTATATTAGCCTGTTACATATCTATAAGGCTTCAAAGCATTTTGTCAATGTTTTAAAAATCACCTCAAGCCTTTTGCTTTCAGTAGTAGTATTTACAGATGGCTTCATCTTAGTTGTTATCTATGTAGAGCAATAAAAATGTTTAGCGACAGCTTTTCTACACAACTCGCCAGAAGACACTTTGTGTGCTGAGACATTGAATAATCTTAGATTTGCATGTTGAGTGTACTGACTATGATTGGGATGCTTTCAAAAGAAGCTCTCCCAATCACAGTGAAACAGAATTAATTCAGGTCTTTAATCTTAACTCTTTCTTGCACTTTGTAGTTCCTTTATGACACCTGGGTAGAATGTACAATCCAAACATGCTGCTGCAGTAGATCCAAATTAAAGATCATGTAATGCCTTATATTTTGAGAAAATACACTTTAATAAAGGAATAATCATGCCATTGTTTTAAATAACTTTAAATAATGTTCAATGATCAAATTCACTATGCTGAAATTGTGTATGTAACTAGGCAATCCAAAAGTATGTGAGTGTGCTGAAAAGAAAAAAAAAAATCATAGTCGATTAGCGATGCATTCCATTTTTTTGTTACAGCATTGCTGGATGTTTTAACCACTTGTGGCCCATGTTGCACTTTTCATTCAATGTTCACCAGGTTTTATGCAGGACTGTGGATACTGTTAACAGTACAGTGATTGAAGTTATTTGCCAACTATGCAACTGCCTGCTCTTTATGCCTTAGAGGCCAATCAAGGATGTGTCAAAGTGTAATAGCACTATATTAATACTTGTAATGGTCACATACAGCCTTATGGGACCATGACAAAGTGCTAATAAGAATAATTCCAGTTTATGTGCAAGGTAATGTTTGGCCTTGCTGAGTTTATACCACTGCTAAATTAGAGAGTAGTTTTGCCAACTCTTGCTGATTGTTTAGTTTAACCTTTACAGCAATTCTGCTCCTGACTTTAATGTTTTCAGGCATGTGCCTTTTATTTTTTCAAGTAAAAATAAAATTTCAGTGCTGTTGACTGTTGATTGTCTTTTGTTTGTGATTTTCTCTATTCCACAGCTTAATGCTTATGTGTGACAGTTCCAGGTGTCCTATTCTATTGGAGCAAAACCTACCTCATAATGCCATTTAAATAGGTTTATCTCTAGCTTATCTCTAGCTGTATTGTATTGTATATTATATGTATTCTAATTATTTTGACTATTTAAATTATTTTATTAATTTATTTTTATAATTTAAATTATTCATGTAATATTTTGGTGGTTGGTGTGGCACAACAGATAAAGCCACTAGCTGCCAGTGAGCTATTACACTATGTGGGAGACCAGGGTTTGATTCCCAGTCTGGGTGACTGTGCTGCGCTACACCAATAAGAGTCCTTGGGCAAGACTCCTAACACTACATTGGCCCACCTCTGTAATACGAGTTACCTTGTAAGTCACTCTGGATAAGAGCATCAGCTAAAATGCCATAAATGTAAATTTCAAGGTCTAGTGCCTATATTTTGTTGGTGCTGTTTGGGCATGTTTGAATACACAAGGAACAATTAGGGTAATAGTAAAATGTCTATTTTAAAAATGTAATAAAAACATGCTTTCCGTCTTTTAGCGGTGCAGTTCCCGCACGGGGTGGTGGTACAACCCGTCAGTATACTTTCCACAGTGCAGGTGTAGAAAGCCCTGAGTATGTGGGGGTATATACCAAACCTCAGCCGTCTGAGGTAGAAGAGGTGCTCGTGCTTTCTTTGCTAGTTGAGTGATGTGTTCTGTCCAGTTCCTAAGTAATGTGAACACCAAGGAACCAAGTTCACTACCAGCTCCTCTTGCAGGTTGTCTCATCATCGTTGGAGATCAAGCCAATATTTTTGCGTCATCAGCAAATTTATTGATGATATTGGAGCTGTGTCTGGAGCCTGCCTTTTCCTTTCTGCCTGATTCTACACGATTCTGACCTAGTTAGGTCTTTCCCATCACACAATGCTACCAAGCTTGGAGGGTGAAGGCTAGCAAGTGTTGAATTTGCAGTCTCCTCATGGTTTAGCCAGCATTAAACTGAACAAGATGCTTTTTGGGCCCTGACCATCCAGCAGGCTTTGCCATTCTCAGATACAGGAAGCATTGCTTTCTTCTTACAATACATGATGTTCATACATAAGTTCATATTGGCAACCTACAGTAGCGACTTACCAATATCTACGAGGAAATTGCTGCAAATAGCTCTAAATGTCTAATCTTGGTTTGGGCCCTGATAATTGCCTGTAAGTGCAAAGGATCAACAAACAAGAAACAACTAGAGAGTTGTCTATGGAAGAAAAGCCAGCTATTCTGAAGCTAAAAGAAAGATGCACAAGTTGGACAGTCCTGAGAGAATCACAACACTGGTTTCATCAAACATGTGACAGAAATGTGAGAGCTGTGAAGAAAAACTTAACAGCAGTCAGTGACATCACCAACAACATCCAGACAGCAGGAGTAAATGCATCTTAAAATAAGCCATCCAAAGAAGGCGTTAAAAGAAAAACTATATAGGCCGTACCACAAGATTCAAAGCATTCACCAGAAATAAAAACAGAACAAAATTTACAAAGATTCTGGAAAAGCCAAAGTGGAAGGAAGGAAGGAAGAAATGCACTGTTCACAAAAGCATGTGAACATATCTGTCAAGCATGGTGGAGGTTGTGACATGGTTTGGCCTGCATAGCTAAAACAAAAGAAGCAGCCTTATACACCAAACCAAAATGTCACCTACCTTATATGTTGTTGGTTGTCTGTGTGCCACCAAAACACCTCACTCTACGAAAACTCTGAAAATGGCCTGTGGTATCTGGCACCAAGACGTTTTAACAGCAGATTTTGAAGTGCTGTATTTTGCAAGTTGTTGTTGCCATGGACCACCTGAGGGATGTTTACATGTATTTTGGCCCACTCTTCCTTGTACCAGCAATCACCAAGCTTAAGTATGTCTAGTTTAACTGACCTCGGCTTGTTGAGTAGCATAATTAAGGAAGCAATGACTTTTTGACACAGGACCTGTAGGTTTGGATGAAATTTTTGTTTCAGCAAATGAAATTATTATTTAAGTAATGTTTTGTTTTTGTTTGAAGCTCTGAAACAATTCATTGAGACCAATATTCAAAAAGAGAAGTTTTTATATTGTCCCCTCATGTATGTAAAAGGTGTTCCAGTTCATCCTGGAAAATACAGGTTTAGTCTTATATTGATTTTCTTAGCACTTCCTACCTGTCACATTACCCTGTGCAAATAATGAAAGCTAAAACTGCAGTTCAGGAGACACGCCTTCATGACTGATCGACTGGACTATTCAGACGTTTAAAGGCTCAGCTCCATCAGATCTTCGGCCTGAGTGGAAATAGCTTATTCTGGATGTTTATACTGCTGTTCCAGTGTGGATGTCCTACAGCAACATGTTAAATAGCAGGAAACTAAAGGACATGTTTCTAGACTGAAGAAAGCTGGACTCCAATCACTGAATCATGTCCATCACTGTATATCTGAAGAGCATATCTAACTTGCCTGGGAAATATGACAGGAAGGTGGAATTGTCTTTTAGGGGTAAGAATGCACATTAAAGAAACATTACACTCATTTAAACCAGAATGTTGAAAAGCTTACTAGAATGTTTCAGTTTTCAGAAAGTATAGAAACCTAGAATATTAATTTGTGTACCTGGTCTGGTGCAACTTTGGTGCCTTATAGTCAAATACTGCAAGTAACTAGAAAATGGCAATTAATATGCCAGGTTGGTTAAAACAATAAAATGAATTATACAGTTGGTTAGAGATACATCTTTCTTTTACAAATACTTTTAACTTTTAATAACATTACCTAAATTTACTGAGAAAGTTTTTTATTACTTGCTCTTTACATATAAAAAAAACATTATAATTAAAGCAACTCATGTTTGTTATCCAGATTTTACCCACAAAACAAAGATTCTTCAGTGTGAAAACATCGCCATCTTTAAGGAGGTAAGATGACCCAGCACTGCTTGTCAGTTTTAGGGCTGTGGCACTTTAAGATTAATGTAGTTTAAGATTAATGCAGGTTTGATGTGTTTGAAAGCCTCTGTGTTACAAATGTAAATTCTGGGGATATTGAATCTGTGATGTTTTCTGCTTTAGCTGCTCGCTGCTTTTTTCAGAAAACTGTCAAAATAGACAGAAAGGATTTACTACTACAAATAATACAAATATATTTGCCGTGTTTAAGAAATGCCATGTTTAAGAAATTGTTTTTTTGTTAATTGTTAATACAGCATTATTTTTTTCTCCCTCATTTTTTTCACAATTAAGTATTCAATAGTATATAGTATAGTATAGTGCCAACTTTAGCAGAGAGTAGACTAGCAGGCTAATTCCTGAATATTCAGCCACAAATATATAAATCTAATACATCTAGCTTTTAATAACCCACCTTTCAACAACCACTATTAGCACTAGACTATTTGCATTTCTTAGTCTAGTGCATTTTCTGATAGAGCTGTTAAAGGAATGAGAGAACCATCTATTGTTCTACCGTGTTGTAGAACCCCCACCATTACTCTAAACTGTTCACAGAGCAGGACTATTTTGATGAGAAAGCATTGTTTACAGGAACAAAAAACAGAAATTATGGACTCTTTGGTGGGCTTTTATGAGGGAAAGTAAAATCGGATCTCATTTGGCCATATTTTAATGACGTGTGCCGTTAAACAGAATCTCAGAAGGTAGATACTAAAAGTGTTAAATATAGATACAAAAGTGTTAAATGGTCATAAAAATCTAGATGTGTTACTGGACACAGTTACGAGTTAAGTTTTAAATGTGCTGTGGACTGATGAAGGTACTTTTGCAGAAAAAAAGGAATTGTATTTCATGAAAAGAAAATTTTGTTAACTTCCAACTGGGAAGCATGCTGGGAAGCAAGGTTGTGCTGTAGTCAAGTCAAGTCAAGTCAAGTGGGTTTATTGTCATTTCAACTACATACAGAGTACACAGTGAAACGAAACAACGTTCCTCCAGGACCATGGTGCAACATAGACAGTGCATACAAGACACAAGTGCAACACAAACAAACCAGTGTAGCCAGTGACATTGGCAATATTGCCCAAGTGAAGGAATGAATGTATTCCTTAAAATACCAGCAAATCCTGGATACATTTGTCAAAATGTTTGTTAAAAGGAAGAACTTGAAAAACATCCAAAACATATTTCAAAAGCTTTTGGTAGGACCCTCACAGTCCCCAGACCTTAACATCCTTGAAAATTTGTGGAGTCAAGTCAAGTCAAGTCAAGTCAAGTGGGTTTATTGTCATTTCAACTACATACAGAGTACACAGTGAAACGAAACAACGTTCCTCCCGGACCATGGTGCGACATAGACAGTGCATACAAAACACAAGTGCAACACAAACAAACAAGTGCGGACAGACAACACAGTACAGACAGAGGATAATAAATAATGACTGTAGTTAAGGACATAACTTAAACAAGCTGTGCATTTAAGAGAATCTAGGATCTCTGACTAGACTCCTTCTGCAGAGTGGGGAGAAAAATCAGCTTTAAGAATAAAAGACCTTTAGCTACTACAAGCATTTGCAAGCTGTGATTTTTACCTGGACGTGGGATGTATTACGGTACTGACACTGAACCTTAACACAGGCTGCATTTATTTTTTATGTTATGAAAGACAGAGTAACTCACATTAGGATTTACTTAATTTAATGAAACAACAATATGTGTTATTTGGTCAAAGTGCCCAAACGTATATATTTATGATTATAAGAATAACTGTTTTTATACCCAATATGCTTAAGATGTTATGACCAATATGACTAGAACGTCTTCTAATACTCCCTCTCCTAAACTGCAGATTAACTTAACAGGCCATCCGCTCTCCTTTGTACTGTATTTTTAATGGTTCTAGTGTTTGGCTTCTGGCAGGGAGGAGATGTGGTTTCTGGGCACAAACCGCTCCCTCCAAGCTTAGTCATTCCTCAGCCATTTTAACTTGCATGCACAGAAACACACTTACAATTACAACATTTGCACTGCTGTCTCCCTCTGGAGTTAACCTTTAACTTGTGTTAACAAATGCAAAAATGTAAAAGGATAAAGCCTGTATGCTTGAAGAGCAGCCAGGTTCTTTTAAGGCAAGATTAGTACAGTGGCCCTACTGTGATCAACACAAATCTGAGCTATAGTGTGAAGTAAAGCCACAGTTCAGTATAATTAAAAAAAAAAACATTTGTTGTTCAGCACAGTGTTGATTGGTTTAATGCTCAGACTACTGGGATTTTGTTAACTGCATTTTGATTGACAGTAATGTGGCAGTAAATTGTGCCACAAATTAGGCTTTCAAAGCAAGATAGTCGTGTGAATTTCCCACGTCAGTGTCTCTCAATGCCAGGCCAAAGCAGGCCAAAGAGGTCTCTTTCAGTTAAAGTTAACAGTTCTTGACCACATTAAGCTGGAAAAAGAACAATACAATAGGCAGATGTTTGGCTTTTGAGACTGGGTGATAGACATTATAACACAATGTTACAGGGAAGGTTACACTGCATACTATACTGCATGCCAGTACCACAGTGGTACACAGTATTAGCCATTATGCAACAATCACCATCATATAACATGTACTGTAGTACAGGATCATGTGGATCAAGATGTATTATTCAATTTTAATATTCAGTTTCCAACAGTATTTAATTTCAGTTCAATTATTTTTTTTTGTACCCCTGCATCATATATACCTGTGTTATAAAGTAATTGCTTGGTCAATCTTCTTTTAATGTCTTGAGTTTAATGTGTACTATAAAACAAATGAATAACTGATGTTATTTCACACATATTTACACTAATTTCTATATCCCCACAATAACAAAAAAATCCCTGGTCACTAGCTGGCAGTAAACATAATTTTGATAGTCATGCCATTTTTGTTATTTTCTATTGTTATTGTCTTCTATTTCTATATCAAATCAAGTTATGTTTTTCATCACATCACATTGCACAGGTGTAAAGGTGAGTAAAAAACGTAGGTGCATCGTCCCCCACAGTAGTAAAAATGAACAGATATTTACAAAATAAAAATACTGAGTATTTACTCATTAACTTGTACCATACATATACAGTGGGGAAAAAAGTATTTAGTCAGTCACCAATTGTGCAAGTTCTCCCGCTTAAAAAGATGAGAGAGGCCTGTAAATGACATCATAGGTAGACATCAACTATGAGAGACAAAATGAATTCTGAAAATCACATTGTCTGATTTTTAAAGAATTTATTTGCAAATAATGGTGGAAAATAAGTATTTGGTCAATAACAAAAGTTCATCTCAATACTTTGTTATATATCCTTTGTTGGCAATGACCGAGGTCAAACGTTTTCTGTAATTCTTCACAAGGTTGGCACACATCGTTGCTGGTATGTTGGTCCATTCCTCCATGCAGATCTCCTCTAGAGCAGTGATGTTTTGGGGCTGTCGGCAGGCAACACAGACTTTCAACTCCCTCCAAAGGTTTTCTATGGGGTTGACATCTGGAGACTGGCTAGGCCACTACAGGACCTTGAAATGCTTCTTATGAAGCCACTCCTTTGTTGCCCTGGCAGTGTGCTTGGGATCATTGTCATGCTGAAAGACCCAGCCACGTTTTATCTTCAGTGCCCTTGCTGATGGAAGGAGGTTTGCACTCAAAATCTCACAATACATGGCCCCATTCATTCTTTCATGTACACGGACCAGTCGCCGTAGTCCCTTTGCAGAGAAACAGCCCCAAAGCATGATGTTGCCACCCCCATGCTTCACAGTTGGTATGGTGTTCTTTGGATGCAACTCAGCATTCACTCTCCTCCAAACACAACTAGTTGTGTTTGTACCAAACAGTTCTACTTTGACCATAAGACATTCTCCCAATACTCTTCCGGAACATCCAAATGCTCTCTAACTTCAGACGCGCCCTGATATGTACTGGCTTAAGCAGGGGAACATGTCTGGCACTGCAAGGTCTGAGTCCCTGGCGGCGTAGTGTGCTACTGACTGTAGTTTTTGTAACATTGGTCCCAGCTTTCCGCAGGTCATTCACTAGGTCCCCCCGTGTGGTTCTGGGATTTTTGCTCACCGTTTTTGTGATCATTTTGACCCCACGGGCTGAGATCTTGCATGGAGCCCCTGATCGAGGGAGATTAGCAGTGGTCTTGTAGGTCTCCCATTTTCTGATTATTGCTCCCACAGTAGATTTCTTCACACCAAGCTGCTTGCCTATTGCAGATTTTGTTTCTGGTGTCCTTGACAGCTCTTTGGTCTTCACCATAGTGGAGTGTGACTGTTTGAGGTTGTGGGCAAGTGTCTTTTATACTGTTAACGAGTTCAAACAGGTGCCATTAATACAGGTAATGAGTGGAGGACAGAGACGCCTCTTAAAGAAGAAGTTACAGGTCTGTGACAGCCAGAAATCTTGTGATCTTGTGATCAGACAATGTGATTTTCAGAATTGTATTTCTCATTTTGTCTCTCATAGTTGAGGTCTACATATGATGTCAATTACAGGCCTCTCTCATTTTTTAAAGTGGGAGAACTTGCACAATTTGTGACTGACTAAATACTTTTTTAGTCACTGGATAGGTGTGAGTGTGTGAATACAAGTGTAGTGTGAGTGTGGGGAGAAGTCTTTGTGGGTGCAGTGTGATTAGTGGTTAGGAATCTACAATGCAGAGAAGCTCCCAGGCAGGTTTGCACTCAGGTTGTTGTATGGAATTAGTTGGTACCCAATGGAAACTGATCTACTCATTTTCAGACAGTCATGTAAGAAACGGTACAAGGTCACACAACTCCTTGTTAGTGTGTATCAAACATGTAGCCCCCCAAAAAAGTCACAGTTGGCTACTCTTGGTCCTTCCAATGAATCAGTTTGTCTGTTGCTAACACTGTGTGAATGTGTCCAGAACTTTCGATGGCCACACTATGGGAAGATCCTGAAGGATGAGGTGTTGTCCATCAGTGTGTACAACTGCAGCAAGATGTTCAGTAACAGGTTAGTGTTTGTGTGACTAGCATGCTCTCTTTTGGCTAGTGCATCAGCTTGGATGCTTGCTTGATATCTGGCAAGTTTCAGTGATTATGACTATTAAACAGCTTTCTCTTTGTGTTAATATGCTGCTAGGAAAACTGGAATAGATTTTGAAATATTATTGCACCTTTAACCTGTTGAATGCTCTAATGTACTTTTTAGGCACACAATATTTTTTGCTACATTGATGAAATGTTGAACTGGGAAAACACTGTATCGTATTGAAGCAAACAGTGAATTTAACTATGATATGTGGTGAAACTGATAATGAATTATATATTATATAACTATAAACTATACTATACATCAATACAAACTATACTATACTTAAATACATATTTTTAGTTTTTTTTTTTACCTCTTAACTCAACTGCAGTTCAATTAAAGTTCTTTTTGAATGCTGACCACAGGAACACATATAATTAATGTCTTACAGTTTATGACAAAATCATTTGATATTTTTGATATCAGGATTTTAAGTTATGCTTTTGTATGGAAATGTGGATATGTTATTTTCAGCTTTTTTAGTGGGTGCAATTTGTGTCGGTGTTTGTGGTTGCACAGGCTCTTGGGGAAGTTGGTGGTCAGTCTGCAGCATGTGGTTACAGCAGGAAGGCTGGTTTTAAGAGAGCCGCTCACAGACAGCAATTACAGCTTGACTGATGTGAGTTACTAAAGCTATTAACCTTCCTAACCAACACTGAGCTTTCATTAATCATCACAGCTAGAATCATACATCACACAGACAGGAAACATCAATAAATTAGTAAATGTGTTTTTTTTATTATTATTTTTGATGTATTATTATTTTTTTATTGAGATGTCATATTTTGGACACTCCAGCTGCCATGTACATTGTGTGAACATTTAATTATGAATGGATTACTGCACAACTTTTACAGATTACTATTACTATTACTATTACTACTAAGACAATACTATAGGTTTCTCATTGGGTCAAGCTATTATGCATTATTACAGAAGTGCAAATGTTTGCAGACATCTACTCACCCAGTGTGTCAACTGAAATCAAGGGTATTAATAGGATGTTTTCTCCCTTTTGCTTTAGTAACAACCTCTACTCTTTTGGGAAGGCTTCACACTAGATGATGAAACTTGATACAGTGCTGTAAAAAGGTTATTACCCACGGCCTAAAATTCTGAATTAAAAACAGCACCCCCTGTGTGAGAAACTGATATATTTTCTAAACTTTATTTTAGTAGCTGGTTACACCGCTATTACCAGATGCTTTCTGTAGCTGTTAATTAGTGTTTTGCAACACCATGACCCACTTCCTGCCTTTCATAGGGTTTATGTCAGGCCTTTGAATGGGCCTTTCAAGAGGTTATATTTCTAATTATATTTCTTTTTAACCATTGTGAGGTGGAGTTGGTTGTGTACTTTGGAGCATTATCTTGTTAAATGACCCAATGGCGCTTGAGCTTTAGTTCATGTACATGATCTGACATTCTCTTGAATTCTCTGATATAGAGTTCAATTAATAGGTCCCTGAATGGTAGCAAGACTTCCAGGTCCTTTGCAGCATAGCATCACATTTTCACCACAACACTTCACACTTGCTGTTCACTCTTGGGAAGATTGACTATTCTTCTAGATTTTAGAAATATTTTTTTTCTAAAATTGTGTGTGCTGATTCATGCCTGTGTTTAGATATATGTGGAGCTGGATGTGAGGTATCATCCTCTGCAAGGGGCAGCTGGGGAATGGAGCAGTGAAGATTTCACCAAGGTGGAGGACAGCGATGAGTGAGTTACAAACCAAAGGCATTCATCCATCTATTAATTTATGCATTCTTTTATGTCTTTATAAAAGATGTCTGTACAACAATGCACTCAGTTCTGGTGCCATTAAAAGCTATATACATCTGTTCTTTCTTTAATATTCACAGATCAGGTCTGGTCATTAGGAACACAGGCTTTCTTGAGCCTGGGTATGTACATCTGCTCTCACATGAACAGAGTTTGTATCTTCATTGAAAATCAAATTCGTTTTTAATTTTAAGAAGTGTGCAGTTGTCTTGAAATTTGGTGTCTAATTTTTGTTTTCTGTTGCTCATGCTCAGTCTTCATCTGATTTCCACTGAATTGCCTTAGCAGTAGAATCTACCCTTAAATCTCCATGATCGTGTGACCTTCGATTTTCAGAAACCTGAGGCCGCAGCAGTTAGATCGAGATGCCAGGATGCTCGGACGCAGTCTGATGAAGATAGACAATGAAGATGGAGATGAAGATGATGATGATGACTATGATGATGATTATGATTTTTCAGACCTGGAAAGTGCAAGCATGACATTTACCCCTATCTTGAGGTGAGTTGTCTATAGATGTCAAGTGTATTTAAAAGACGTAACATTCATGCTAAATTTCTACTCTTCTTAGATTTCAAACTGTAGTAATAACTTTAGAGGAAAGACATACAGTGGGGAAAAATAGTATTTAGTCAGTCACCAATTGTGCAAGTTCTCCCACTTAAAAAGATGAGAGAGGTGTGTAATTGACATCATAGGTAGACCTCAACTGTGAGAGACAAAATTAAAAAAATAAATGTTATAAATTTATTTGCAAATAATGGTGGAAAATAAGTATTTGGTCAATAACAAAAGTTCATCTCAATACTTTGTTATATATCCTTTGTTGGCAATGACAGAGGTCAACGTTTTCTGTAAGTCTTCACAAGGTTGGCACACACCATTGCTGGTATGTTGGCCCATTCCTCCATGTAGATCTCCTCTAGAGCAGTGATGTTTTGGGGCTGTCGGCGGGCAACACAGACTTTCAACTCCCTCCAAAGGTTTTCTATGGGGTTGAGATCTAGAGACTGGCTAGGCCACTCCAGGACCTTGAAATGCTTCTTATGAAGCCACTCCTTTGTTGCCCTGGCAGTGTGCTTGGGATCACTGTCATGCTGAAAGACCCAGCCACGTTTCATCTTCAATGCCCTTGCTGATGGAAGGAGGTTTGCACTCAAAATCTCACAATACATGGCCCCATTCATTCTTTCATGTACACGGACCAGTCGTCCTAGTCCAGCCCCAAAGCATGATGTTGCCACCCCCATGCTTCACAGTTGGTATGGTGTTCTTTGGATGCAACTCAGCATTCACTCTCCTCCAAACACAACAAGTTTCTACTTTGGTTTCATCTGACCATAAGACATTCTCCCAATACTCTTCCGGAACATCCAAATGCTCTCTAGCAAACTTCAGACGCGCCCGGATATGTACTGGCTTAAGCAGGGGAACACGTCTGGCACTGCAAGATCTGAGTCCCTGGCGGCGTAGTGTGTTACTGACGGTAGCCTTTGTAACGTTGGTCCCAGCTTTCTGCAGGTCAATCACTAGGTCCCCCCATGTGGTTGTGGGAATGTTAACCGTTCTTGTGATCATTTTGACCCCACGGGCTGAGATCTTGCGTGGAGCCCCTGATCAATGGAAGTTTAGCAGTGGTCTTGTAGGTCTCCCATTTTCTGATTATTGCTCCCACAGTAGATTTCTTCACACCAAGCTGTTTGCCTATTGCAGATTCAGTCTTCCCAGCCTGGTGCAGGTCTACAATTTTGTTTCTGGTGTCCTTCGACAGCTCTTTGGTCTTCACCACAGTGGAGTTTGGAGTGTGACTGTTTGAGGTTGTGGGCAGGTGTCTTTTATACTGTTAACGAGTTCAAACAGATGCCATTAATACAGGTAATGAGTGGAGGACAGAGACGCCTCTTAAAGAAGAAGTTACAGGTCTGTGACAGCCATTTGCAAATAAATTCTTTAAAAATCAGACATGTGCGATCAGACAATGTGATTTTCAGATTTTTTTTTGTCACTTTGTCTCTTATAGTTGAGGTCTACCTATGATGTCAATTACAGGCCTCTCTCATCTTTTTAAGTGGGAGAACTTGCACAATTGGTGACTGACTAAATACTTTTTTTCCCCACTGTATTTTTCAAGGAAGTTTGTTCAATCAGAATTTTCCACATTGGACAATTAGACAAAAGCAAACTGAATAGCAAGCCAATCTAAGACTTCTGCTGCTTAGGCCTTCTAGAGTCTACATGCTTTTTTTCTACATTTGGGTGGAAAAGTTGAGTGATTATGGGCAGTTATAGTGCAAGAAGCAACATTAATCATCACTGGAAGCAAACTTCTTTTTCATGTTTGGGGTCCCCAACCCATTTAAGTGAAATGGCTTTTTTCATCAGACAGATTTTACGAGTACTCATATTGAAAAAGTGACTTACTCAAATTTTGATTTGCAATGGGTGCAACCCATTTTGTGAATACAAGCTGTGGTATAGATTTCAGTCAGCTGTTAGAAGTGAAAAAGGAGATGACAGCTCTGTGTCTCTTTACTGATGACATTTCAAATAAAACATTTTTATAAAGAATTTCTATATATAAATAATTGTATATGTAACTATATAAAGATTTTTTATAAAGAAATAAAGAATTTCAATGTGAGGGGTGCTAGCAGTAATTATTATAGAGGTGGGGTACCTTAGTCATAGCATTTTCATATTGTTGTACCCATAATATGAGTAGAAACAAGAATCATTTAATAACATTTAATCATTTTTAATAACTTTTCTCAATTTGGCAGTACTCTTCATACCTGTTATTTTTCAGCATTTCTTCAGCATCAACAGTCCAGAAAACTAAGGCTAATTGGTTTAGTATTTTAAGTTAAAAACTAACCCTTCATTTTTTTCTGTGATGAACAAAACATGACTTCAGAAACTGACTTGGATACAAATAAAGTATTATTATAAAGTTGTATTCCCAGTATTTCATTTCATTTTCATGAATATGTGTTGCTCATGGTGCCACTTTTTTGTCATATTAGATTAGAGATAATCACATAATCTCATAGTAATATCCTGTATTTATCTCCATGTTAAGTCGCTGTCGAGCTTTATCGAAGCATGAGCTTGCTGCAGCCCCCAAGGTGAAGAGTTTCCAGGTGAGTTATAGAATGTATTGCAGAACTGGGTTTTCAGAGGTGGTTAGAGTGGTGATCTGTACTCATTTAAAAGTACTATTGCAGTTTTTTCAAACAACAATCAGTCAGGCCCTAAAGAACTACAACACCAAACAGAAGCTGAAATTAAAGCTAAAAGGAAAACTAATAGCTAAAAAAAAGTGATCACCTTACACACTGTGTGATGTCCTCAGGTGAATGTAAATGTGATTGAGGCTCAGAATCTGGTTGGTGTGAACATTAACCCGGCTGTGTACATCACCGTGGGACATGAGAAGAAGCACACAGCCACTCAGAAGTCCACCAACTGTCCATTCTACAATGAGGTATAAGCAGTGCATGAAAAAACCTTCAAGGACATAGAGGATGCAAACAACAGTTTATTTTTTCTCACTGGAAAATTACTGGAGATTATTATTAGAATGCTGGCGGTTTTTTTTTTTTATAGAATAAAAATTTAATTTAAGTATAAAGTAATTTAAATATAAGTACATTTAATAATTTACTTATAATAATTCATTTTGTATTTATTATAACATTTAATAGTATTATTGCACAATATTTAATAATAATAATAATAATAATAATAATAATAATATACATATGTATATATACATGTATGCTTATAAGGAGTGTTTTTCCTCCATAGTCAATAGATTGAGCAATGGAGCAATGGACAGGAGCAATGGACAGCCCTCATTGTGGGCTTGCCTATTTAATTTCATGCAGTACAATCAGTACCTGAGCACATTGAATTAGGAGGAACAAATAACTCTCAATACATCCAATGCAATGTGGAGAATATGGAGCAAATGTGGATGGAATGAAGTGTAAATAATAGAAGTAGTTGGGCCTTGCCCTTTCAGGACAGGACCCTACAGTTGTTTTGTACAAAATGATTGACTAACATTACGTCTTCTTTTGTCTTTCAGAACTTCATGTTTGAGTTCCAGGAAACACAAGATGTACTTTTTGATAAAGTTATTGAGATCTCTGTAAGTCCGTCTTGCAAATTAATTTGGGAACAGATGCATTGGAACTGGCTTGTCTCAGAAAATATGTTTGCAAGCTGACAAGATGTCAGGATGTATGTTTGAAATTTCAGGTGGTTCACAAAAAAGTTTTGGCGTTTTTGATGACCCGCATCGGCAGCTTCAAGATAGACATCAGCACAGTTTACCAGCAGCCAGGTACCATGACTGTCTGAACAGATTCAAAGCAAATAACACATTTAATTATGTTAATGCTGATAAAGTGCATTGACCTTAAAAAAAGTCTTCAAAAGAACTGAGAGGCACTTATCTGTGTGTCGATCTTGTCCCATTTTAACTAAAATGTATCACATTTGTGGGAAGATGATAATGGGGTGCCGCTGCTTTAATGATGGTAATTAACTCATCACTGCTTTGTGCTTTGGGCTAATTACTGGGCTCCATAGAGGCAGCACTTTAACAGTAATTACTAGAGCCATTGAGCAAGTTCTTATCTTCTCTCTGCAGACCATCGTTTTTATCAGAAATGGGCTCCGCTCACAGACCCTAAGGACACTCGCTCTGGGGTAAAGGGCTATGTGAAGTGCACGCTGAGTGTGATGATGAAGGGTGACCCTATGGGCATCGCCAGTCTGCCTCCAGTCACCAGCCAGAACGAGGACATTGAGAGGTGAGAAGGCAGATTGGGACATGATTGCTTTTTTCCCCTCTGGGAGTTTTTACAACCTAATTACTACAGAATCTTCATTCTGGGTAAACATGATGTTTACTGATGCTTTGCTGCAGTGCTACAATTTCTTTTTAAGCTTTTTCATTGTTGTTTATCAAAATATTTATTCAGCAAGTAAAAATGTTGTTTTCTTGCTGTTGGTGACAACAGAAATACCAAACATATGGCAGATAATTACTTATTATTCATAATTTAATAGATACATGGACATACACAAGTGTGCAAATACCAAAAACACCAATGAGCCAACAATTTAAGAACAGATGAAGTGAATTAAATCATTATAATTTGCTTATCTGAGCAACTTTCACAAGTGCCGAATCATAAATGCCAACAAATGGGAAGACAAGTAGTCAGAAGTAGTGAGTACTTAACGACAGCAGTCTGATGAAAGACAAAACAAGAATCTGTAACAGGGTGATTCGATGCACAAGAGTGACAAAGGCTATTTCCTTGGGTCCTATCTGTCTGAATGGCTGTTGTACAAATCACAGAAATCTGTGAAAAGTCTGTGAAATTACTGCTGAAAAGTCACAGGGCCCATGCTAAGCCCAGTCCAACATCAAAACTGTTCACAGTGGTAACACCAGTGTTATAACTGGTCCTTGAAGCAATAGAAGAACTCAAGTTCTAGTTGTTGACTTGGCCTCCAAATTTTTGAGATCTTAATCCGATTAGGAATCTGTAGGATGCATCTTACATAACTTTAGAGGAACCTTCAGAGGTCTTGTATGCCTTAGCATTCAGTGGACATATTAAGCATATCAGGTCATTGGTCGTAATATTTTGTCTGATCAGTGAGTATATGTGCATGAACAGTAAGTATACTATACAATACATATACACATTTCTATGTACTTCTTAGCTGTGTATATTGTAAAATGTAACTCTGTGGCTACCCTGCTGACAAATTTAGCTCAAGACCAGCTTTTGCTGGTTACTGTTTTTTGATGGTCAAAGGGGTTGAAAAGCTGGTCATTCTGGCGAAAACATATCCTATGCTATTAAGCAAGCTCTTGACCAGCATAGCGTATGTTTTCATTTGAGTTTAAGGGTTAATCAGTTTGGTCAAGGTGGTTGTACTGGTTGTACTGGTTTGTGGCAGTTTTTTTTAAGTGTTACTTTAATCCTAAAAAGCCATTCTGAATGGGTCAGGCAAAATCCACTATGCCACTGTAAAGCAATTTTAAGCATTCTTTGTTTTTGCTGTTTTTAAAAGTGCCCTTAAACAAGACACTGACACTATATCATATTGAACCCAATCATGCATTCTTTGAATTGTTACTGATCCTGCATATATAGCATGAAACAAATGTGTGATAAACATAGCATCTATAGAGTGATGTATGCAGTAAAGGGCTTTGGGCTGTAAATGTTTATTTTTCTCCAAATAGAAACTTGTTGCTCCCTAAGCGGATGCCAGTGGAGCGGCCGTGGGCCAAATTCCTGCTGAAGATCTACCGGGCGGAAGACCTGCCCAGCATGAATGCTGGATTTCTGGGCAGCTTCTCCAAAATGATGGGAGAGAAGAAGGTTTTCATTGACCCTTATGTGCAGATCACGTTTGCTGGCCAGCAGGTGTGTTTGCTGGCCAAGTCACTGACTTTTATTATTTACACACAGTAGTGGTTTACATTCACAAAGTGTACTATGCCCACTACAGCACAAACACAGGATTAAAGTGATTTGAAAAACACTATTTCTTACTCCAAATGTAGTTAGTCAGGCAAGACATGTTTGGCATCTGAAGTTTGCGTCTTTAGTTTCACACTGCAGCTATGAGGATAACAAGATTGTACTCAGTTATAATTTCACAGATAGCATACCTACATCATCATACAATTGCTGATATGGTTTCTGACACTGTATGACATATTGTTATCTTTACAAATTGACATAATATACTCTGGTGGTAATGTAAACCTTTCTGGATGGCAGGTACTGCAGTGTTAATTTTTATAGAAAACACTATGTCAGAAACTGTGATAGATACAGGTGTAATAATACACTTCCACTCTTCTGGAAAGGCTTTGTACAAGATTTTGAAGTTCTCTGCCCATTTATCCACAAGAGCATTTGTAAGGTCGTACGCTGATGCTGGATGAGAGGGCCTGGCTTGCAGTCTCCGTTCTAATTCATCCCAAAGGTTGAGGTCAGGGATCTCCTAACCATGCCTTTATGGTCTTTTCTTTGTGCACTGGAGCACAGGGCCTTCCCCAAACTGTTTTCACAAAGTTGAAAGCATGCAATATCCACAATGTCTATGTATGCTGAAGCTGAAAAACTAAAGGGCCTAGACCAGCCCATGAAAAACGGGATGGAATCCCCTGCCAAGAAGCTCCCAGTGCACAGAGTTTTAAAGCTGTAGTTGTTGAGTCAGCAGAGTATTGGTGACTTTCATGCGCTATGTACCTCAGCACTCGGCATCCTCGCTATGTATGGTTTGCCACTTTGTGGCTGGGTTGCTGTGGTTCCTAATCATATACAAATTGATTGTGGAATATCTGAGAGGGAATAAATTTGTAGTAGGGAAGAAACTGACTTGGTAGCATCCTGTTACGGTACCACGCTCAAATTCAGTGAGCTCTTTAGAACCACCCATTCTTTCATAAATGTATGTAAAGACAGACTGCATGGCTAGGTGCTTCTTTTATAAACATGTGGCAATGGGACTGGTTGGCACACCTGGATTTAGTGATTAAGAGGTGTGTCCCAATACCTTAAAGTGGCCAGAAAGTGTGAGTAAGTCTATTTGAGAAGGCTTAAATTGGTTTAAGGCAAGAATGTAAAGATTTAGGCATACAGTTTGCACAGTGCTTTTTGGTGGGGTATAATTACTTGTTAGTTGCATTAGCATTAGCATGTCATGGGTGATTATCACTGATACATTAAGAAAAAGGAGAAGATTGTGTTTTTTCAGAACCTTCAAAGTGGAGTGCAGTGACTCATCAGGCCAGTGTGACGTTTATTTTTGCCTGTGTGTGTTACCTGCGGTTTGACCATAAAGGAGTGCTGTGTTTACACAGTTTGATTTCCCAGAAACTGACAGCTTTTCCTACTGGCTTCTTCTCTGAACATAAGGCTCAAACCAGGATAATGGTTTTCATCTTTTCATTCACACACAAGCACATATACACACAGGGGTCACTGACAGATCACTATCTCACCATAACTGACACATAAACAAATACACACACACACACACAAAATAGCAGCAGGGTGTTTGCTAAATGGTTTGTGGTGCATGTGTTTGTTAAATGGGTTGTGGTGCCCATATTTGATCTTCTGTCTACGTCTTTCCTTATGAGCACATAGCAAACACGGACAAAACATTAACTAATGTACTTCTTATCTAACACCAAGTCAAGGAACCAACCCTCCACCCAGTGTTTTTCGGACGCAGAGAAGAAAAACTTTGAACTATGCAGTCTGATTCACAATTTGATCTTAACATACAAAAGCTGTGACTGTTTTGTCTCACTGAAGGTCATTGTTTTTAGGGAGAAACGTCAGTGGAAAGCAACACCAATGCTCCCGAGTGGAACGAGCAGATCTCCTTCATAGAGCAGTTTCCTCCTCTCGCTCGGCGGATTAAAGTTCAAATCCTTGATGACTCCAACATGGGTGATGTGGCTGTGGCCACACACTTTTTGGACCTCCAGCAAATCTCTAACCCCAACAGAAATGGTATTGTTTAAAAAGGACTGCTGCAAAGGATGCTACATTATAAATGTGTAGATACAGATGACATCTTTGTATTTGCATCTGTAGCTGTATTTAAACTTTTAAAATTAATGTCTCAAAGCTACCCATTTTTTATTCAGAATTTAAAGCATTGAGGGTAAAATTGTAAGCTCACGGTGTAGAATGCAAAGTGAGAGGTTCTAGAGTTCCCCAATACAGAGCAGCAAAGCTGTAGCAATAAACTCTTTTGCCGTTAAAATGACTTATAGGGATGAAGCTCTATTGAACACTTTTAAAATGAGGTAAACAATGAAGCTCTATTGAATGCTTTTAAGATGAGTTGGAGTGATGAATATCCACTGAACACATGTAAAATGAGTTGGAGTGATGGAGCTCCATTGAATGCATTGGAATGATGAAGCCCAACTGACCCCCTTTATGATTAGGTGGATTTGCCTTGAACTAGCTTGAATTAAGTCCCCAGACTAACCTCATTTTACTGTTTTAGGGTTTAATCCTACGTTTGGACCATCCTGGGTAAACCTGTATGGCTCGCCTCAGAACTCCACTCTAAGGGACATCCACCAGGATCTGAATGAAGGCCTGAGTGATGGAATATTCTACAGAGGCCGTGTGCTGTTGGCTTTGACTGTGGAGATTTATTCCTCACCGACTGCTGCTGTGGTGGAGAACAAATCCATTGTTAACATCAAAAGTCCACTCAGCAAACTGACCTTCAAACGCAAGAGCAAGAAATCCAAAGAAAATAAGGGGAAGGACAACAATGGTAAAAAAGGCCTTAACCCTCCTTAGTCTCTAAGAGTGGTTTCTCAGACTGGTATTTAGCCTAGTCCTGGATTACACAGCATGCTGAAAGAAGATTCTTCACTGAAAGGACAAGGTTGTCCAGGACTAGGCTTTATCCCTGTCTGGGAAACTCTAGTTTCTTTTGCTTTAGTTTTTATACTAAACTTATAAATAATGAAAAATCTAATATAAAAATCAGTCTTAAAAATTTTGCTCAAAGGGTTCTTTGGAGTGATGCTGTAGAGAGAACAATTTTTTGTTCCTTAGAGAACCTTTTCTTTTTTTTCAGTGGATTCCATATAATATGCAGTATGAGATCACATAAAAAATCACTGTTCTTATAAATCTTTAATAGTAACTGAAAACAGGACTAAATTATTCAAACGTATTCAAGTTCATTTAGTATCTGTGAAGCTGTGAAGATACCCTCACTGGATAATTACATGCCATACTGTAATATAGAGTAGGGTCCTTGTCACTCTGTTGCTCCTTTACATGTACATGTTGCAGGTAGGTGACATCACCTTTCTCTCAAAGAGTTTCTAAAACAGACATTTAGTGTTGTGATGAATGATTGGGTGTGAGGAGTCAGGACTGTTTGAGTTCCAGCCACATTATTAAACAGTGTCATTTATTAATGTGTGAGTGTGTGTTCACTACCAGATGGGTTAAATGCGGAGGACACATTTCGCTGTACAGTGTACACTGTACAGTGACAAATACGTGCACCTTTACCTTTACCTTTACCTTTAATATTATATAAACAGTTGCATGAACAGTTTGGCCACCTCTGAACAAGATGTATTTTGTTATTTTGATTAGTTAAAAAAAAATAGTAGTAAAAACAGTAGTTTTAAAAATATTAAGTTAAAGATAAGATAACAGATTAGTCAGGAAAGGTGTTTGTGAATAATTAATTTTTATTATTATTAATAATTATTATTATTCATAATTAATTATTCGGATTATGAATTGCTCTATTACCAAATAGCAATAAGCACCACAAAAATCTGTACCTTATTTAAAATGAAATAAAAAAGCATGAAATTTTAGCTTTTAGTTCGAAAGGGTTTTGTATTAGTACTGTGTTTGAATTAATTACTTATTTTGACACAGTCTGTCCAGAGCCATAATATTGATCAGTAGTAAAACTGTATTCTGAATTTCTATGGTTGAACTTTGGCAATTAATCCTCTTAATGATTTTTTTCTTCTGTTTTATTTTGAAACTGTAAATGATGAAAATAGAAACAAGCTAATAAGCTTAATTTCCCTTAAGACTTTTGAAAATCAGGTCATCTTTTATTTATTCCATGATGGGGCTTTTAAATATGTGTTGCTATATCACTGGCTTAATGCATGTGTCTCAGGTGCTAAAGGTCAGAGTGGTCCAGCGGAGGAAACTGAAGCATCTGAGGTTCCTGAAGCTGTGACTGTGGAGGTGGAGGAGATTCATCCTCTTCCTGAGGTCAGAAACATGTTATGAAAAAGATATGGCGAAAATGTTTAAAGCTGTAGAAAAATACAAACATTTCTATAGTCATACATTCACATGAAGTCTGCATTAATGTGCTAATATACTAAACTTATTGTGCTATTCATGCAATAATCTATCACTGTTATGGTTGAATGACAGCTGAACATACTAAACATATGTAAGAAATAGTAAAAATGCATCATATGTCTTACATGTATCAAATGTCCATTTTTAAGGTCCAGCTGCTGTATGTAATATTAAATTATTGAAAAGTGATTGAGCATGAGCTTGATGCTACATTAAATTGGAAATCCCATAGGTACACCAACAGAAATGGGCATTTTTGTAGCAGGTACCTACAAATCTGTTCTATGATGTGATACTTTGGTCATGTTTTACAGAATTTTGCAGGGGAGAGGGAGGAATTCCTGCTGTTTGCTTCATTCTTTGAAGTAACTATGATAGATCCATCCATTGGCTCCAGATACGTCACCTTTGAGCTGTCTATAGGTGTGACTAAAATTTGCAATGTTCAAAATATTTCAGCCAGTTTATATACCACATTTGAGTTTGTCGCTTTCATGATTAATAACTACTAGTACCTATTTTTTGTCTGATGTTTGTATGAACTAAATATACACACTTTAATAGTGTGTCGTTTGCTCTAACTACATACTGTTACAATTCCAGGCAACTATGGTAAAACGGCCGATGTGGTGGTCAAGTCAAAAAAGAGTGGCAGTCGAGAGGACCTTACAGAGGACAGGCAGGCGCTGCTAGAGTCTGATGATGAGCTGGAGAAAGAGGAACCTGTCCAGGGACCTCTGGACAAATCTATTACAGCACCTAGGCGAGCTCAGCCCACAGAATATGATGGGTAAGTGCACCCAATGGTGTTTCTCAGAACAGGATGGTTTAAGCCTAAAGGGATTCCAATGAGAAAATTTCTTACCTCCTATTAACTCAAGTAAAAAATCTAGTGAATTTAATTAAATAATGACTCAAACAAAAAAGTATGCATAAAAATCCACAGAACAGTAGTGGAACTTGGAGTGGAGCATATCCAGTATCTGTGTAAATTTGTGTGTATATATATTTTTTTTTTTTTAGTTGTGTTATTTATTGTATGTTTAAGCACCTTAAGGATTGCTGCTCAATTTCGTTGTACATTGTGCAATGACAATATAAGTATTGTATCGTATCATATCGTATCGTATCTCTTAGCTTAGGAACTGAGATCTGTTAGATAACTCACTTTTAAGTGTTACTGTTCTTTTTCCATGCACTCTTTGGTTTAAAGTAAAAAATAAGTCTCAAACTAAGAGAAAAACTTAGTTTTACAGCAGAGTGCATACTGTCATGAAACAGATCAGTACTATTAGTCCATGCACAGCAATGCAACATTTAATGCTTATGAAATACACAGTAATTAAAAGTGTGTAAAATTCCATTACTCCATGCCAGATGTTAATGTGTTTATTTTGCTTTATAAGTGTAAATGTTGAGGCTCTCTATTCGTTGAACCTCACCGACTGGTGAAAGCTAATTATAATACCTCTCACAGGAGGAAAGGTTAACTCTTACTGTTAATGACAGTTGCATTCTGTGCACAATTAATATTTATCATGATGGCAATCGCCTACACAGAATAATTCTATTCCACGACTTTTTTTCTATGTGGATTTTACTTTGGTGAATATCTTATTGTTAATTTCATGCATAAAACTTCGTATCTCCAAAATTCCATTTCAGCATTTCTATTAGTCCATTCATTGTGAAATTCTCACACAATACAATGAAAAACTGCCAGATTCACATTATATGACAAAATGCAAAAAGATGGAGATACAAGGTTTTGTTCAGACAGCAACATTGTAGTACGTTTCAGCCACAGTATGTGGCTTTTCAATATGAAAAGTATCTTAGCATGATGGTAAATGATGTAATTATTTTAATAGCATTACAACACATACTCTTCTACTCCTGCAGATCCTTCAGCTGTATTTCTCTTCTACGTGAGAAACCCTGCATCTATGTATGGAACTACTTTGAGGATCACACCTTCCGTTACCAAAACTGCAACTGGCTTTCCAAGATGGCTGACAGATTGGCAAGTTCACTATGGCCTGACCATATAACAATAATAATAATAATAATAATAATAATAATAGTTATTATGATTACTTTTCATATATAAAATGCTTCCCAAAATAAAATATTACTAGGACATTAAATTGAACTGAATCATATGAAGCTCAAAGGCTTTAAATAAGTTTACATGTAACAAAAAGAGACACTTTTTTGTAAAGACAAAAAAAAATAATAATAAAGAGAGTGATTAAATTATTATTATTCTTTTTCTGCAGGAGTATGGCATTGATGAGGTAGAGATGCTTCTAAAAAGACCCAGAAGTAATGCAAAAGAGCGCCTGATGGAAGTCATGTTGGAGTTTGTTTCCACCTGCAAGTAGGTTCCATTTAGACTGCACATTCGATCACTGCTTAATACCGTGATTTACACTGCTGATAACACACAGGCTTCTCTTTCTTACTCCAGACAGTACAGCACAAGCCTGGACAGAAAGCGGCAGTCTCGACCAAACAACCTGGACAAGTGTCGTGCGACCTTCATTAAGAGAAATATAGTGAGATGCATTGCAATGCCCTTTCTTCATTTTCACTCTGCATAGTGCTTCAGGCACCTAAATGATCTTCCTGTGCTTAGATCATTCTGGCCAAACAAGCTCTGAGGGTGCGGAGGAGAGTGACCAGGCGAACGGTCAGAGATAAGATGGCTGATGTTAGACGCATACTGAAGAGAATACACTTTCTTGCTAAAGAGGTAATATGATTGTTGCTTGTGCATTTGCAAATGTTACTTGTGCGTGCTTAAGGTGGTTATTTGTCGGGGGTGTATGTAGAACCATTATCTTTACTAAAGAAGTTACTAACTCTTTTTAACGGTGTATGGAACATATTACCCTAGAAAGCTTACAGTACATGCATGAAATATTGTTACATTACATCACATTCAGGCACATATATAATATACATATATATACATTTATATATAATTCATATTTCTGGTACAAAACCAAATGTGTGTGTGTATGTATGCTTGTGTGTATCCGCAGCCCCAAAGTACTCTACCAGACGTGTTCCTTTGGATGATGAGTGGAGGGAAACGCGTGGCCTATGCCCGAATTCCAGCACACTCCATCCTCTTTTCATTGGTGGAAGAAGAGAAAGGCAAAGACTGCGGCAAAGTCAGCACCATCTACATGAAGGTATGGCAAGGGCAGTGTTATACATGTGTTAAATATGTGCATGTGAATACTGATCTTTTGACCAGTAGTCCTATATTACCTTTTACTATTTAGCATTTTTGTAAATTATGCCAAAGATGTTCAGTTAACATTTTGAGTAAAATTAATGAATTGGGCCCAAGACTCCTTCATATATGGTGCCCTTGAGACGCCTAAAGCTGAATCTTTAGCATTACCTAGAAAGTAGTTATACACAGCAAATTTAACACTGGCAAATTTGCTTTGTGATAGCCATAACTGAAAGTTTATATTCCTACATACTGTAAAAGCAGCATGCGATTTAGGTCAGTTACAACTGAAGTGTTATTTCGCAGTGTATCGTTTCATGGTATCTTTTAAAATTGAACAAATTACTAAACAAGCAATATAGTGCTTGTATAATGCTAAATGCTATGTGAAATGCTATGTTACTATGTCTAGTATAGCCTGGCACATGTTAGTGACACACATTTCAGAGGAATCAGATTTACTATTCCGTAAAATACAATAAATAAGCAATGGGAAAAAATAAAATGTTTGACAAACAATATCATGATGTTGATATTAAATGTTACAATAACCTCCATCCTCTGTGACAATGAAATAGAGGTAAAACCTCTCCAGATAGACAGGCAGTTTAGTGCAAGATTTACTGCATGTGTGTTTTGAGTTTATGACTTTATTTCTTTAATACCATGACGGAGCATCAGAATTGCCTCTCATCAGTCTCTATATTTTTTTATTATGATGGAATGAGCAAAGTTAAACCATTGTAAATAGTCAGTATGAAATTTGGTGTCAGATTGTGTGACAGTGTGGTTTACAAATTGTTAGCATGGCATGCAAATGAGGGAAAAGAGTGGCAAGTGGCAGAAGAAACAGTAACACCTTCAGGAAAACACTGGTAATTATGAACAATTATGAATAACCCTATGTTTTCACGCAATGCTATTGCCTATTAACGCCACAGTAAATTTATAGGTACACTTTATAAGTGTGGCCCTCTATGTATTAATAAGTATGTATTGAGACACCTCTAATACTTTATGGTGCACTCATTACTGACACAAACTAAATGGAGTTGCCACACATAAGCTTAAGATCACCATGCCCAGTGCCAAGGGGTATAAAGCATGTTTAGCGCAAATATGAGCTCAGCCTACACAGAGAGATTTATTGGAACAGGAACAGCACTTACATATAGGCTATATTTTAAAGTGTTCTGATTAAACCTCCAGGTTAGCAGGCTCAGTAACAGTCTTTTAAAGAGGTTGTATATAAAGCAGCCCATAGCAGCTGTGAGCAGCAGAGTGCGAGGACATCCTGTTTCTGTTTTTGATGCTTTGCCTCCTGCTGATATTCCACTTTTGACAACCAGTACCACCAAACAACTTTCAAAGCCTCCCCAGCCAACCAACCATGCTCTATTCCATGCTCTAAAGCCCTCATAGTATACCATATAATCTGGCTCTGATTTACACCCATGCTTTAGTATTAAATGAGCAGGTGTCTACTAACATTTGGAAACAAAGTCTAGATTGGTGCTTTTCTGACTGTGCTAAAAATCATCCATCACAAAAGAGGGCTGATTTTTCAGCAGTGTCCATAAAAGTCTGGGCCATATGTGCTAAGATTGCATTTGCATTTCAGATATCCAATAAACATTCATTCTTCACAACACTGAAATCACGTACATGAGCGTCATTTTAACACTGATTCAACACCAAATATTGCTAGGTAAGGTTGTGTATATCTGGCTCTTTGGATGCACAGCACATCCATCATATCAGTCTCACTGTAGCTAGGTATGGATAGTGTTGCATTCAAAAGCCTTACATTTCAAGAAGAGCATAAAGCAACAGTATGAAGCATTTTGCCTTAAAATAGCAGCTTTAACATGTCCACTTACCTGTGATAGGGAGAATAGTGTCTCTATTGTTGCTACTCTGGGCTTAGCACAACAGAAACTGCACTATGTAACTTTAATGAAGTGGGCAGGACAGTGCACTTTCAACTGGTAAGTAATGCTGCTAAGTAAGGAAAACACATCATTAACAGCCTTTCAACTGGAGTGTTGTTATAACGTTAACTACGTTAACGTTAACGTTAAATACTTTCTCTAGACTCCTGGAGGACCCCTGGGAGAGATCTTTGCCAAACTGGAAGTCTACATGTGGCTTGGCGTCACAAAGTATTCAAAGAACTGTGTCACAAGCCTCCCTGCGGAGTTCAGGCCTGTATATGAAGGGGCAACTTTTGGTACTCCATTACCCCCAAATATGCCCCCTACCAAGCTAGCAGTGGAAGGTAGGTATGTCATGTATATGCTACATGTATGTGTTGAACTGTAGTATTGTACAGCTAATGCTACCCAGATTAGAAAAGTGTTTTAGTTTAATATGCCACTCTGTCAAGCTGGACTGTGTAGCCAAACCTCAATAGGCAGGTCGGAAGCGAATTTGCCACTGCGTCAGACCAGATTTATAACTGTAACCGTCCACACACATAAAATATAATTATATAAAATAAATAACACTTTCCTAAGATGGACAATTGAACAAAGACTGACTCACAATTAGTCACAATTAGTCATTAGGTAGACTAGAAATATTCTGTCAATATTCTGTAAAGCATGTCTCATCTCCTGTGGATAGATCAACTATATTTAAAACATATTTATAATAATATGTTTATAAATGATGTGCTCTGTTCTCTGCTACTGCAGACAGTCGATATTTCCAGCTGCGTGCTCACATCTACCAAGCACGAGGCATCATTGCTGCTGACGATAACGGCCTCTCAGACCCTTTCACTAAGGTTGTGTTCTCCACCCAGTGCCAGGTCACACAGGTGTGCTTAATTACTACTATAAAAACAACAATATTATTAATGTTAATTATACTGTTAAATTTATCATACATAAGCACTATTTGTATACTCTGTATCTATATAAAATATACAAGTATACAAATGCATTGTTTGGTGCCTTGTGCCTTTGGTGTGTATGTATGTGTGTATATTGTAGGTGATGGAGGAGACTCTGTCCCCCACTTGGTGTGAGTTGCTGCTGTATGATCAGATCCTGATGGAGGGCAGTAAGGATGACTTTAGGAACGACCCCCCTGTGGTCATCATCAACATCTATGACTACAACAAACTAGTGAGCTTTACTGTTCTATGAGACATACACACACTTCTCTCACAGTAGTGAAATATTGAAGTGTCATAAACCACATTAGCAAGCTTCTAGTACTTGGCTAAAGCTCCTTTCCACAACTAAATAAACTTTTATATCTAGACTGATATACCACATTTGAATTAAACAGGAATTGTGTATATATTTGATTTTTCAAATACATTTGAAACCAGATGTTCACACACACTGTATAAAAATACACAATTTTTCTCCCTGTCAGATCCTAAATCAGACTAAACCTATACAGTCAGTTAGGATTACCTAAATTATTTCTTTTTGCTAAATGCCGGAATAATGAGAGAGATATTTTATTATTTTTCTACGAGGTCACACGTTTGCATACATTTCCTTAGTATTTGGTGGCATTGCCTTTAAACTATATGAATTGGGTCAAATGTTTTGGGTATCCTTCCACAAGCTAATACTTGTGTATAATTGTTTGATAAACATGGCAACTGTAGGCATCTGGTAATTGTGCCCAAGCATGAAACAGCCTTATGAAGGTCTACAATTCTCTTTCTGATTTATTGGCGGATTTCTTTAGATTTTTTCATGAGGTGTGCCTTAAACACATCCACATCCACAGATGTGCCTCCAATGAACTTAAATTGTGTCAGTTAACCTATCAAAAGCTTCCAAAGCCATTACAGCCATTATCCAGAAAAGCCACAATAAGTAAACTTGTGACGATGCCTTCTGGCGTGTAGCAAATAGAAAATCCTAACTGACCTAAAATCAAAGGTTTTGTCTGATTTAAAAGCAGACAGTGATAAAAAAAAGGTTAAGTGTCTTTTTATACAATGTATGTAAACGTTTGGTTTCAACTGTATGTACATTTAGGTTTACAGAGATTTTGCAGTAGATTTTGCAAGTTTTTAATTGTTCTGTTTTGACTTTTAACCAAGGGGAGCCCACAGCCTCTGGGTCGAGCATTCGCAGAGCCAGAGCTGAAATTCGTGGAGCAACCATATAAGAAGCCCATGCTGAAGTTCTTTGATATCAGTAAAGGGAAGAGCAAAGCGGGAGAGCTGCTGGCTGCCTTTGAGCTAATTGAGCTGGACTACTCAGGTTTTGGGGAGGTCAGAAACTCAGACTCCGACTGTTAATGTAGACAGAATGCAGATTACTCAGTTAGTAAAAAAATACTCTTACAATTTTAGGATAGTGTTTATTTCTAATACAGAAAACAATTGTTTTAGACTGTGTACATGTCTATTGTAGCCACATTTTTAATAAAATATTATTGATGTAATGTGCATCACCAACTTGTGCAGTTAGAAAATTGGCAAATTACTAAATTGGATCTACACTGCAAATATTGTTTTGAATTTACGTGATTAACTGTGGCAAATGGTTGTACATGTAACAATGGGTCTGTGGTGGTTGCCTGGGGCACTTGGTCAGTGGTAGGATAGCAAGGGACTGCAGGTGCAACAAAGGAGAAATCATGTGTTGCTACTGGATCCTTTTGGATCAATGGGAGAGTCAGCAGGTGAAGCAGTTGTTACAGATCAGCTCACTTTGAGGCAGAATGCAATTGCATGTGAGTTTTATTGGAATCCATAAAGAAAATAAACAGTAAAACAGAAACACCAAAGGCAAACACAGAACTAACAAAACTTGAAACGAGCTAAACAAAACAGAGACTACAGATTACCAATGAACATTAAAAAAGGCACTCAAACAAAGTATAACAAACAAACAAGGGAACAAAGGGAAACAAACGAAACTAAACACACTGAAGACGAACAAGTATGTGGAATTACTAAGAAAAAAAGTGTGACAAAGGCAGAGACAAAGATGTTGCCACTCTGACCTGTGGATCGCTGGTTCAAAACCCAGAGCATGCTGCCTGCCATCAGCAGCCGGATCCCGATAGAGCACAATTGGCCTTGTTCTTTCTGGGTGGGTAGATGAACAAGCTCATGCACGTTCCTCTGATGCATGTTGGTTGTCTGGTGACATTGCATCAGTGGCAGTCAATGAGGCAGTAGCTGGTTGTGCATGTGTTGGAGGAGGCATGTGTCAGTCCTTACTCTCCCAGTGTAAGGAGCATTAAACGTGATGGGGAAAGTACTAATGAGTGGGCTGGGTAATTGGCTAAATATAAAATAAGGGAGGAAAAGGGAGGGCAGACACAAGTGCATAAAACAAGGGCAGGACAGGGCTATATATGTCCACACGGACAGGCAAGCCTGCAACAGAAGTAAACTTGTCTATGGTGTTTTTTTTGGAGGGAGGTGGGCCTGCAGCATCGTTTTCGTCGGCAGGCAGGCCTGCAGTGATACTGCAGTGCGGTAACACCTTTAGAGGCTGATGGGCCTGCGGTAGTATCCTCAGAAGAAGCCCTGGTGGTGACACCCTCAACGGCAGGCAAGCCTGTGGCGTTGTCCTCAAAGCTTAGCAGAAAGGCACAGATTCAAGTGGGCCTGCAGTGTAGCCCTCAGAAGTAGGCGGCTCTTGAAGTGTTTTCTCCACTTTCCTTCCTGCATGAAATCCTGAAAAGCACACTGACAGGATAGGAGCATCATTTACTGCTGTGAGAGCCTTGTGACATCTGCGTAGCCTGATTCCATGCATTTACTCAGCAGGAGGGCCTTGAGCTTTTGTTGGAGAAGAACACCCTCCTGCATTTCTGTTTTCTTCTGCTTAGTGATTTTTTTTTGTTCTGACACCAAACTCGGTCAACCCTTAGTGGGTTGAGCGCTCTGTAGCGATGGAGGCTGGGAAACAGAATTTACTTGCGAGGGATGTTAATTAAGTCCATGGGAACCAGAGAAGGAAAAACCTTGAGGCACAACAAGATATTCCAAATGAACCAGCAACAAAAGTAACCCAAATTACTGAAAAATACAAAAAACTAAAGACCAAACAAAAATCAGAAGACCAGAGGAATACATCCAAGATGAGAACCATGAGAAAAGACAAGAATGACAAAATAACAAAGCAAGCACAAAAAAGACATATTGGCCTACTTACTGTGGTATCAGAGAATATACAGACTAGTAATGCATCATTATGGAAGTAAAATATATGTTTCTTAAGTTTGCTACCTGTTTAACACTTGAATGCACCAGTAATTCCACAGTACTGCATATGTATTCTATATGCACTGAACAATTATTTAAACATATGGTTCTAAATGAATAAAATGTGATAAATCAACACAGTTCCAGGGAACTTACAATTGTGTTGATGTAAATTCATTTGCCACCACTTTGGCACATTTAAATCATGTAAATAATGTAAATCAAGGTCATTTTTAGCATATTTCTATCTGTTTATGCACACTGTATATGGATGAAGTGTATGTATCTCCAGCCAGCCCTGCCCCTAGATGTGGACCCAAGAGAACCAGAGTATCTGGAGGCAGAGAGGCATTACATCATCCCTGAGGGAGTGCGGCCTGTTCTGAGGAAATTCAGGATTGAGGTACAATAATCAGAACATGGGCAACAGTCATTATTTATAAAATGCACAAGAGCATAAAAGCGGGGTTATCTCCAGCAGACCAGCCCAAAGTCTCCTGAGTTCACACCCCCTCAGGGTGGTCTATACTGACACCAAACATGAAAAATAGTTTTAACAAATAATTCCACATTAATTCCTGTGGGTTTCAGTTATATTTGTATTTATATATATATTTGTATTCAGTTTTACATCTTTATCTGTTTGAATGAAATCAAACATCTCTGTTTAGGCAGCGCTGTATTGTACATCATTCAAAATGCAGTTCTTGTGAATGGTCAGAGCTAAATGGATACATACTAAATAAATGTTTTGTGACACATTTTTTTTTATATAAATTATTCAAAACTCACATATGTTTTTGTATGATATTCCATGATATTAGCACTTAATCTATTAGTAGGTGTAGAGAATAAAAAAAACCTGAGCTTGAGGTGAGTTTGAAGTAGGTAGAATGTCCAATGGTGTCCTCACTGCAATGCTTCCTATGGAAGCTGAGTGGTGTCTTTTGACCAGTGGGCAGCAGCTTTTAAGATGGAAGTTCACATAATTTTACTGTTTCTCATGTGAAATGTGCCCTAAGTAGTAAAGTACCCACACTTGAGCCACTCTCCTCTTCTCAGAGTTTTTTTCCCTTAGTGCTACAGTGGTTTAAACACCTCGTCTCTCTGCTGCAGGTGCTGTACTGGGGTCTACGGGACTTGAAGCGTGTGAACCTATTTGAGGTGGAGAAGCCTCAGGTGCGGATGGAGTGCTCGGGGCAGTTGATCGAGTCGGGGGAGATTGAGAGCTACAAACAGGACCCCAACTTCAAAGAGATCGTCAAACACTTTGATGTGGTGAGAGTCTGTTAACTAAATAACTAACTATTTATCAAAGCATATGTGTTCAAAACACATATGTCTAAACAAATCTATTTATAATTAATATTCAAAAGTCAGATCTTTTAATTGACGTTAAATCCACACTGTGTCTCCACAAGGTTTCTGGACACCTGCCCATCCAACATTTCTTCTGAAATCATTGATATTAATAGAGAATTTGTTCCCTTACTTGTTTGTACCTTACTGCAGTGACACACTCTTTAAAAAAGGCTTTGAACTAAATGTTGAAACAATGCAGTGAGGATTTGATTGCTTTCAGAAGCAGGAGTATTAGTGATGTTGGATGATGAATTTTGGAGCACAGATGCCATGCCAACTCACCCCAAAAGTATTGGATGAAGCTCCATCACTACAGAGTACACAGTTTCACTGTGCCCTGTGGGCATGTTGCCCTGTGTTAGTAATTAAACAGAACATCTGTAAACACAGTTAAGTAGCTAAATGGCATCACCAGCCAAACAGAATCATCAGCAAAATGTGAAGGACTAAAATAAAAAATAAAAAGTAGAAAGTAAATGTAGGCTGCTTTACTCAAGAATCCATATAAATATAAGTGTACTAGTAATTAGTACTGATACTAGTAGCTAAGGTTATTCACTTATTTCATAGGGTCTCAAAGTATTACCGCCAACAAAGCTAGCTAAATGTTAAACAGCTGGTTAACACAGTTATCAGGACAACAATCTGCTCACCACAGAACAAAATCAGCCTGGCTGACTGAAAGCCCACTTATGAAGTTGTGATGGACTGAAAGCCGAATTTAAAGTTTTTCCTGTGGTTTTGGATCTGTAGCCCATTCGCTAAGCTAGCCTTTGCTTAGCTAGCATGGCTACAGATACACCAAGTATCAGGCAGCCCAAAGCAGCTGACTAACTGCTGAGCTACCGACACAAGTGTTGAGAATAAAACTTGTGTCTGAGAGAGCAAAGTCGAGCAACTGATGCTGGAGTGATAGGAAAGTGAAATGAGACCAGTTCTGCTGTATTTGGATCACACTAGAGGATAAAGCCTCATATGTGAGAGCACAGAGTTGAGTGAATGTTGGAACAATGCAGTGAGGACTCGATTGCTCAGTGATGTTGAATGATGAGTTCTGGATCACAAGGGCCACTCTAACTCATCCCAAAAGTATTGGATGAAGCCTTATCACTCCAGAGAACACAGTTTCCAATAAAGCCTCAAATCTAATAGCACAAAGTCAAGTAAATGGTCATCCAGACTGGTTCCTCCAGGTTGGCTTCCTCTCTCCTTCAGTCGAACTCAGCATGTTGCTGAACTTGCAACTACAGAAGGCTTTTCTCATCTGTCTTCAGAGCGTGACATCACCAATTAGTTAGCTCCCATAGCACCCCCACTCTGTGGCTCTCAAATGCACATGGGGGAAATTAGCTTATTTGGCCATGTCCTAGACCAGGGGTGGGCAACAGGGGCTGGAGTCCAGCACAGTTTGCCGATTTCCCTGCTCTAACAGACCTACATAACCTGGCAATTAATAAGTCAGTTGAATCAGGTCTGCTATGATAAAAAAAACTGTACAGGAATCCAGCCCTCCAGGTACCCTCCTGTACTAGAGAGACAAAGAACAGAAATGTGACACATCAGACATGTTGTAATTTTAAAATGCTGTTCTCATTTGGAGATACAAACATGTTTTCAAAATACTGCAGTATGCGGTATTACCATTATCTTGTCCAACCCTAGTAGTAGCCCAGTGAAGTAAGTAAGTGAACAACCAGAACCTTGTAGGTACCGATCCAACTGGGTAGTGCTGGTTGTGTTACTGGGCAAGGCACTTAACCCCCACTGCAGGTGTTAATGCTTTGCTGGTGACACTGTGCTGCTCCTATGCTGGCTAGTAGCAAAATAATATTCCTTGCAAGTTGATCAATTTAGATCTTGTAATTTATTGATCAGATCAGATCAGATTTATTGATCTGGCAGGGACGAAGTAATCAATTTTGATCAGATTCCATCACAGGTTTATGTACGACTAAATGATATTTGAAAAATATTATGTATTTCAGATTGTGGAAATGAATAAACGAAATATCTACATATATGTATGTGTGTCTGTGTTTAGGAGCTTCCTGAGCTGGTGTACCTGCACCCTCCTCTTACTATCTTCGTGATGGAACAGCGAGCATTCGGTCGAATGGTGCTGGTCGGAACTCATGTCGTTCAGAGCCTCATGAACTTCGCTCCAAAAGAGCTTGATGAGTGGAGAGACGAAGAAGAGGAGGAGCCTGAGGGTATGGATGGGGATACCGTGACTGGGGTTGAAAAACACACTAAGACACACAGTCTGGGATGGTTTATTGTTTATAATACAAACAAGCAGAACTAAATGAAACATCTAGTCAATGGTTGTGGATCAGAAGGGCTGAGGTTGAGTTGGAGAAAGGCTGTGTGTGATTGAATGTACAGTTGATGGGGCTGTTTTTTGCATATGTTGATATTGTGAAGTTGTGAGCTGGTGGCACTGAGCATGCATTAACAGTGACAGTGGGCCTAGGTAGGTACGTGTGGATGTGTATCGTGCTGTATGGATGTTGATATTTGTAGTGTCCACATTGAACTGGTGTGACCAAGAATGCATTAACAGTGCTAGTGGATCTAGGTATGACCTTAGTCACCAGGGAGGCTGGTGTGGTTCTACCGGTATGAAGTTGGTTGAGTGAGCTTGGAGGGGAGCCAGACCTCACTGTTGAGCCTTCTGAAGGTGTTTTGGGCTTAATTTAAGAAAACAGTGATGAATGGCAAATATGAATTGCGAGATAGTGGGTGGGTGAGAACATGGCATTAGCTGACATCAGGGTGTAGGCCCTAGTGGGGCTGCCATTGCAGTGTCAACCATAGTATGCAACCAAATCAAGCTACTTTGAGAAAGATAAAGCAGTATCCCAGGTGTCTCAAACTTTTGTAGTTAAGAAGACATCACGTTACATGTATGTTAACCCGTAATAAAGCTCTATAAACTCTTTTGATCAAACATTTGGTGTACTTTTTTATTGATTTCAGATAAAAAAACTCCAAAACGGACCCCTCTTCAGACGGTGGTGAGCATGGATCTAAGAGGACTTCCACTAAAGGACACCAAAATACCCATCAACCCTCTCAATCTAGTTACTGTGAGTTTTTTTCATTCAGATTTTAAGTTAACAATATGGGAAGCCCCTTGTGGATGTGAATTGTGACTCATTCTCAGTTATGTGTAGCAGGCTAAACATTGATGAACATTCATATTAAGGCTGTATGTGGTGCGAAAAAGATGTCCATCAGAGCAGTGGCCTTTGGCGGTTACAGTCACATTTCTGGCATTTGGAAGCATTGTCTGCTCAATTTAATGGTGTCAAATCCCACCTAGTTGACATACAGGTATATGTTGCTGTAGTTAACTGAAACTGGAAATGTTCATTTAATTCAATTTACTTGGTTATTTTTACAGTTAAATTCCATAATTTCTTCCACAAACACTTCAAGTTCTGTTATGTACAAATAATAATGTAAGCCTACAGTTTTTAGTCAAGCACATTTAGTGTATTAATTTGTTTTAGAGTGTGTTTTACAAACGATGTCTTGCAGACTTCACACTTCAACACTTCACTCCACCCTCATTCCAAGTTTAGTTTGCTGTACATAAGAAGCAGATGGCTTTGGGAAACCAGCCTGGATGTAGTGATGGTTGGTTTCTTTGGGGTATTAAAATAGCTCCTAATGAGTAGTTTCCACATGTGGTTCAGCCCCCCTGGGTCTCTAGCCATTAAGTGTGTGAGTGGATTTGACTGAAGCTTGAAGCGTGCAGTTCACTCAGAGCTTCAGTTTGACTTTCTGATTACTTTGGCATTAAGCACATCAGCAGAAACCCTAGTGTGACTGCCCAGCAGGAGATATTCACTCCCTATGTGTGTGTGTGTGTGTGTGTGTGTGATGGTGGGGGGTTGTGTGTTATAATCAGGGCCTTGTAAGTCTTAATTTTGCATTGTTTATGAGTGACAATGAATTGTTTTCTTACTAGGCGATTAATCAAAGAATTTGTCCTACTTCAGTGAAGTTGAAGCAAAAGTGTAAATTCAAAATTACTCACCCTAAATGTAATCTAAAAGCCAAAGGCATGTTTGGTGTCAATACAAGTTTGCTTCTTGAAGTTTGCACTGGAGCTATGAAGCTAATGCATATAATAAATCATTAAAGGTAATGTAAGCCTTTGTTGTTCCAACATACTTACTTCAAAATCTATGATACTGTAAAAATGGACAAAAGTATACCGCATGATTGCAACAGCATAATGTTTTTTTACAGCATGACTGGTCATTAGCAAAGCATATGTTATGCTTTGAATGCTGGTACGCAGGTCAACCAGTAACAGACCAGCATAAACCAGCTTAGACCAGCTTCATCCAATACAGAATTTCAGCAGGGTTTGGTTGTAGTTTGGTCCTCAGTGCCCCTAGTCATCACACTGATGCATGCAATTCCACCAGTATTAATTAACCAAACCATATATTGGAAGGGAACTACAGTTAGTACTGGGCTTCCTTAAAGAGAGATTTGAAACTTGTTAGCTATCTCATTAGCACACATAAAATCACTGCTTTATTATTAGCATTATTTGTATTTATTGTAATATCAGTGTTTTTTATTGAGCAAGTAACCCTTACTATTTAAAAAATACATAAATACATTTGTTATACTTTTTGTAAACTATTGCTCAAATTATTTCACAGCATTTATTTATAGGTATGGCTGGTTTTTGGTTTTAATTAACATTTCAGGCTCCGCTGAAAGCAGTGACCAAAAAGGAGGAGGAGCTTGAGGAGGAGGAGCCAGAAAAGGAGGAGCTGGATTGGTGGTCAAAGTATTACGCATCGCTGGCAGAACTTGAAAAAGAGGTAAATAAAGGCAGTATTCACATTACACGTTAGCAGCACAGTATAACACAAGGTACAGTATAACTATATAAGATTGACTTAATTAAAATTAAACTTCATACTATATATGAAAAAATAGTGAAAGATTTATACAGTCTTCTTCACCTCAAACATAACTTTACTTCTTTAGATTTAGATGCATTTAGATGCATTGGAGCTATAAGGCTAATGGAATCTCAAGTATACTTGCTTATGTGGTTTCTGATCCTGTTGTCTGCAAAAAACAAAAAACAAAAGCTAAAACAGTGTCAGAAACCACAAAATCAAGTCTATTTTAAGATATTTTATGAGAAACATTTTTTGACATGTTAGAGGGTTTTGGAGAGTCAGACAGTTTTCTTCTGTTTCAGGAGGACAACGATGATGACATGGATGATCCTCCAGATGGAGGTAGTGTACGGAAACATGATCAGAGAAACAAAGGCTTTTGAAAACTGATTTAAATGTTAGGGACACTCATGTGACTGAAGCTGATATAAACGTGAAGACCCAAATTAAACTGAGCTTAAACAAAAATAAAAAAAACAAAAGTACAATCTAATAAAAAGTTCCATTAACTATTGGGACTTATTTACTTGGAAAAGGTTCTCCAAATCTGCCAAATTAAAATTTAATCTTTTTACATTGACATTAATTGAAACCCTAAGAAGTTGCCACTTTTAGTTTTTTATCTTGGGTGAGCAGCAATAAATGTTGATCAGATAATCCTCGCCAAGCCCTTAACAACTCTAATTGCATCTTTTTTCATGTTTCATTCTGCAGAAGGAGGCAACCTTTTAATTTCTACTTTAGAAGAGGAGGAGGATGCTGTGATAGTTGAAATAGAGCCTCCAAAACCAAAGAGAAAGAAGATTGCTACACTAAAGGTTTGCAGAGGCTTGTGATATCTGTTAAAGTATGCGGCTCCAGTTCAAGATGTAGACCCTCATGATTGAATGTATGGTTTTCATAATCTGTTATGCGATTTAAAATGCATAGACAACTCTGTATTATACAGCTCAGTGGTCTCCCATTCTGCTACTGGAGATCTACCTTACAGACTGCCTTATTTTTGATTGTTTGTTTGTTTGTTTTTGTTTTTACTTCAGCTTTACAAGTCAGAGCTAGAAAATGAATTTAGTCAGTTCATGGACTGGTTGCACACTTTCCCCATCTACAAAGGCAAAGCTAACTTCGAGGATGAGGATGAGGATGACAGTGAGAGAATTATGGGCAAATACAAGGTAAACTATGCCCTATTCATGCAAAATAATATTTTTTATGTAGCATTTTTCATTTTGGTTTCAAAGTGCTTTATATGAGAACATAAGTGAAACCCTGGAATGGTAAAATATATAGGTCTAAATGACATTGCAAACATTTTAACTTGGATTAACAAACACTTATCAAACTTGCATTATTTATATTCTGAGGAATGATATTTCAGAGCTAAGTTGCTGTAAAATAACATGATCTTTCAACAACTGAGCTTCAGCAGAAAGATGAACACTGCATTTATTGTCATGTTTGAGATGAACTTTGCTCTGTGACATGGTGCAATGTCATGCTGGAGGCAGCCTTTAGAGGATAAGTAAATTGTGGCCATTAAGGGATGCACATGGTTAGCAACAATCCAAAAACAAATCCAAAGAGGCTGTGGAAAGCAATGATTGACAATCCCCACATCATTACACCATCACCTGAATAAGAAGGTGTACAGACATTCTTAATTCCTAAGTCCTCAGTGAGTGTATATACTGTATCTAATAGTGTCATAGTGGATGTCACTGAGACTGTTTGGCTTTATTGCAGGGGTCATTTCTGATTTACCCAATTTCATCTGAAGAGGAGGAGGAAGTAGACTTCCAGATCACAACAGGAATCCCCAAAAACAGCCCAATCAAAGTGCTTGTTCGAGTGTATGTTGTGAAGGTAAAAGCAGGTACACTTAATTGGCCACAAACCTTTGGCATTGATCTGAAGTTCTTCTATTTATATGAATAGCAGCTAAATTTAATGTCAATGTGAACAGCTTTATTATTATGAAGTTTTTCTGAATGAATGCATTTAACAAATACTGTACAATTTGCATATTAAATTTGTTCTGGCCCTACTTCATTCATGAAGGCCACAAATCTGGCCCCAGCTGATCCGAATGGAAAAGCTGACCCATATGTAGTGGTGAAGATAGGACAGCAGCAGCTGGACAGTAAAGAGCGCTACATTCCTAAACAGCTTCACCCTGTGTTTGGAGAGTGAGTTGTTTGCAAGTTGTTTGTTAATGTATTTATGTTTTATGTTAAAGTTACAGGACAGTCTAGAATAAGTAAACAATACACCTCGTTAAGGTTTTTGCTATCAGCCTTCATAGCTGATGTTAAGTGGTAAGTCTGTTTTTTGCAGACAGACACACTTAATTTCAGTTGTTTTCTATTGGCCCTTGACACCTGAGCGGTTCTGTTTTATGCAGTGTGCTTCAGGTACCCTGAATTTAAAATAGGTTATTTTTATGATCTCAAGATAACAAAAGTTGTTTTCTCATGATCACATTTTATTTTTCTTGTCAAAGAAATATGTTCTCAACAAAACAAGTTAAAGTAAGCCATGAAGAAAAAAGATGAGGAAAAATATAAATTATGTAGTGTATATTTTGTCATACCTGTTTCACCTGTATTGCTAAAATAGCATAATTTTATAAGGCATTGTAATTTTAAGCATATTTTAATGAAAAAAGCTTGATTTTGATCATTATCTTTAGTGCTTTATTGCAGTGCTTTACCCAGCGTGAGTGTTTTCTGGTCTTTTCTCTAGAGTATTTGAGCTGACTGTGTCGTTTCCACTGGAGACAGAGCTGAACATCATCATATTTGACCATGACCTGGTGGGATCTGATGACATGATTGGGGAAACTCGCATTGACTTGGAGAACCGATTCTACAGCCGCCATCGGGCCGGTTGTGGACTTGCACTCTACTATGACAAGTGAGTCTTGCCTCTCACTGGCTTCGGGTCAAATAAAACGTACTGAGATATAACCCATAGTGACACAATTATAAAATATGTATATGATATGTATACAATACTTACAATATTTTTAATACTTATTTGGATGAAATTACCAGTACCCTGCATTGTTATTCAGTTATCCACTTATTATGGATGTGTTTTGGTGTAGTGTAGTGGGTACCATTACTGACTTCAATGTAGAAGACTAGGGTTTGATTTTCAAGCCAGGAAAACACATTACCAAGAAAAGTCCTTAACACTATAACAATACTCTTAACACTACATTTGTACTGCATTACATGATATTAATGTAAGTCACTCTGGATAAGAGACTGACATTACTTTACAATTTTGTACTTTATGTATTAGTGTACTTAATGGTTATGAGAAACTTATTAGTTATGAGAGTGACAAAAATTAAGTATGAAGCCACATTCAGATCCTTAGAGATGAAGTTTAGCTAAAATTCAAATTTAGCAGTTTAACTTTAACCCAACATCTATCGGACATGTTTGTTGTCCAAGATTATACATTGAAACGTTAAGGCCTAATTTACTAAAATAAGGTAACGGACAGATGTCAATTGTGGTTAGAATGTTTTGGCTAAGGGGGCTTCAAGTAGGCTGAAGTTGTAGGACTTTGACAATGTGTATTTGTGTGTGTGTGGGGGGGTGTTCAGCATTAATACATAAACATTTACTCATTTATCAAATCAAATTAAGAAATGAATAGCCTTAATAGCCTGTATGGCCAAATCATGACATTTAATTTTGACTTAAATGTGTCTTACAAGTAAAAGAAAAGCAAAAAGAGCTTTACTTTTACTACATTTCCATACATATTTTTACATGCCATATATAAAAATGATAAATAAAAGTAGGGATGTCCTGATCAAGGTTTTTTTACCTATCCCACCTTAGTCTCTTAATGCTCACTGTTGGCTGTTACCAATCCAATCTGATCTTTGTGTTTCTATACATAATACAACCCCACAACTTGGGTACAATAAGCTAATACACAATGGTAAACCTGTAACATAACTATTTTTAGTAACAGTTTCTGTTCTCAGACTAAATTCTAAAGCTTATTTTGTTTTTTAATTCATTTAAAATTACTGTTTTAAATATGTGTTTAATAGCTTACAATCTAGTCTGACTGACCTACCTGACCATTAAGCTCCAGTTCCTTCACAACTCTGCTGTCTGCTGTGTGCATTAACCTTATCCTCGGCTCTGAGTGCGCCGTTCAGAGCTGGTTTAGAACCAAAAAAGGAGTGTGGTTCTCTCAGTGGCAGAACAGAGCCTTTCCATGATAGTTTTGTTAACCAGGTATAATTCAAGAGTAAAGGCGGATGGGAGTAATTTTATATATTCCCAAATGGAGATAATGGAATAAAATATCTGTGTCATTATACAACTACAACAAACAAACAACAACAAACTCATTAACTGCTGCTCTGTGTGCCAGTTCTTTCCTGCATTTTATCCCGCTTTCTTTTTACGCTCTGCTGTTGAAATGTGCACAAAGTAACTTTGCATTATTTAGGGCGAATGGAGAGTTAGCCTTAGACGCAACTTGTGAAAACTCTGAAATTTTCACAAATGAACTGTAGGTAGTTTTTGAAAAAATTAGAAAGCTGAGGATCATGTCTAATAATGACCACATGCCACTACAACAAACCTAAGGATCAAAAGTTGGTCGGAACCATTAGCGAGGAGATAGGGCGTAAAGATGTGTGTTTAAAGCTATAAAAATCCATTGCAACTACAGAACCAAATGTAGTTGGTAATGTAATGTAATTGGCATTAAATTAGTGCAAAATCCCAGACATTTTACCCTAGCCAAAAATCCCGGCCGTTGAGGATGTATGGTTAGCCTATGATAATATTTGCATTATACATTGTGTAAACTGCACTGCACAGTCATCACCTTGACCTCAACTGGGGTTTCTCGCATTGTATAACATTGTTTTTTCTATGAAGCCATTCATTTGCTCTAGAGAAAACCCAAAATGGTTTTCTCTTTAATTATTCCACAAGACTCTTGTTCAGACAAAAGCTTATAAATGAATGGATTTATCACTGAAATCTGAACTGTCATCAGTAGTAATCTTATTGCCCTTTTTATGTTAATGATGAGGCTCCTGTGAGCCTTTATCTGTTGAAGTTGCTGAGCTGGTGCTGCTGTAGGCTGCTTTTCATTTCTCTTTGTGCTAAAAGAGTAAGTAAATGAGATTATGCTGCTGAAGAACATGTGTCTTGTGATGGCAGGGATGGCTATAATAAATGGAGAGATGCCAAGAAACCCTCTGCCATCCTGGCCGAACTCTGCCGGAAAAACGGCATCCCGTCTCCCGAGTACAGAGAAATGGAGGTCAAAGTTCTCAACAAAATCTTCAGAATCCCTAATGAGGCTTTTCCAGAAGGTCTGTGGCTTGTCTTATAAATATGTAGTTTAATCAAGAATCAAGTCAGGCTACTATCTCTCTTACTTCAAATGTACATCATATCTAGTCAGTCAAGACATGCTTTGTGCCTGAACGTTTGATTGGTTAATTTTGCACTGGAGCTAATAAAACTAACAAGTAATGAAAATTTAACCCCCATCTATCAGTTTTGTGCAAATCGCATGTTTAATCATCACACACGTACCTCAAACATGACTGAATTGATATGTCAACTAACAAGTAGACAACTAACTAAGTAAGTTTATTTGGGATTTCATAATGACTTGGGATGTATCATGATTTAGGCGCATGTGGTTTATGCAATGCTAGGATCTATAATCATCCATTATTTCCCTTTGATGTTGTTTGTGTATGTTGGTTTGACCAGCACGACCAGCCTGATCACACTGGTCAACTAGGTTTACTAAAAAAGTCAACCAGTATTATCACCTTGATCACCAGCTTGGTCAAGTTGCCATTGCTAATAGACCAGTTAGTCCATCAAACTTATCATGAAAGCATATGCTATGCTGGTCAAGTTAGCTGTCTTACCAGCATAGGGTTTGTTTTCCTCTGTATGACTAGCTCAACCACCAAAGACTTCTTAGATCTTAGATCATCTGAAACCATCAATATATCATCTATATATATATATATATATATATATATATATATATATATATATATATATATATATACCTCTATCTATGTATATGGGCTGATACTGAACTGGTTCTGAATCACTGTTGCTGTATTTAGGCAGATTTTGGATTAAAACGGTTTTCTCCACTCAGAGCTGCTGAAGAAGAATAAGAAGACGGAGGAGGATTACGCTGAGATGGATGAGCATCGGGCCCTAAGTGTGCTTCAGCGGTGGGCTGAGATGAGGGAGTTCACTGTAGGAGCATGTCCACTGGTGCCTGAACATGTGGAGGTCAGATCGCTGCTAAATCCAGAGAAACCAGGCCTGCCACAGGTAAGACACATTATGCCTAACTTTTGGGTCAGAAAAATGTAATGGAATACTTCCATGATTCCCAAATGTAGTTAATCAAGAAATGTTTGGTTACCTGTGAGCTACAAGGCTAAGTTAACAAGTAATGGAGACTTCCACCAATAAGCAGCCATGTGCCAACTGAATAGAAACAGACTTTACGTAGCTGAAAAACAGCAGTCACTCATCTTGATGTCTGAAATATCTCTATACGTTCATAATTATAGCTAACAGTGTGTCATACAGTGCCCACAAGCTAACCTGTTAGACATTACTGAAGAACCAGTTTAGACACAGACTGACTGACTGACTACATTTGAAGTTACAGGAAAAACTGTGCAAATTATATATATTTTTTTTACATTTTGTAAAGCTGTATATTAAAGTTTGTTTTTTTGTGGTAGGGTTATCTTCATATGTGGATTGATATGTTTCCTGTGGATGTTCCTCCTCCTCCGCCTGTCAATATCAAACCCAGGCTGCCCATTAGGTACCACTGATGTCATTCACTATCACTTACAATCAGAATGAACCAACCAATGGTTTAGACAGTTCATTACAGTGTGCTGCTGCCATCCCTCAAACAGAATCAACTTAGCTCATATATTACTGATAAATTATACATTTATAAATGACAAATAAACTAAGTTTAACTAAGTTTAAATAAACTGTTTCTAAGAAGATTTGAACTTTTCTTTCAGACATGTACACCATTTTCATGTCAGAATATAATATTACATTAATATAATTATGATGTATCAGTTTATACTTTTTCAGTAATTATGTTAATGGAATATATTTTATTCATGTGAAAACAAAGATTTGTGTATAAAAATGGAAGCGGTTGGTACTAACAGGTTGACAGAAACTCTCTTACACTCTCTCTTTGTCTCTCTCTCTCTCTCTCTCTTTAACTCATTGTCTTCTTTCTCTCTCTTCCTTTCCTTGCTGTCTATTGATTATTTTCTGCCTTTCTCTCTCTCTCTCTCTCTCTCTCTCTCTCTCTCTCTCTCTCTCTCCAGCTATGAGTTGAGGGTGATTATTTGGAACACTGATGATGTCGTCCTGGATGATGTGAACCCTTTCACAGGCGAGCCATCAAGTGACATCTATGTTAAAGGGTCAGTCACTAAAATAAATACATACTGGTGTTTGTTGGCTATGTAGTTTAAAGCAGGAGTGTACACAATTGTCCAGTGGAGAGGTCTAAACTGTGGGTTATTTTAAAGGGAAAAGTCAGCAATATAATCAAATTACTTTCTTATTACTTTTTACCCCAAACTTACTTCATTTTCATTCATTTTTCAAGAGTTGAGTTTTCAAGTTTTTTGCATATTTGGTTTTGCACTGGAGCTATGAAGCTGATGCAGTAATAATTCTATTTCTATGAGCTATAACCAAGTAGTGCTGTGCTAACCTTGAGCCTAAAATCCTCATGCTTGCCCCAAACCAATCCGTTTTCTACTGAAATTATTATTAATATTATCAGAGCTCAATCCTCTCCTGATGGTATTCACATTATTATTGCAGGCTGTAGTACACAGTGAAGTGATTGTTCTTTATGCCTGACAGTGCTTTTCTCTTTGTGTGTGTGTGTGTGTGTGTGTGCATGTGTGTGTATTCACACATGCATCCATCAGCTGGATTAAGGGCCTGGAGGATGAGAAGCAGGAGACTGACGTGCATTTTAATTCGCTGACTGGAGAAGGCAATTTCAACTGGCGCTTTGTGTTCCACTTTGACTACTTGCCCACGGAGAAGGAGATTGTGTATAAGAAGAAAGAGTCGATCTTCTCTCTGGAGGAATCGGAATTCCGGCAGCATGCCGTGCTTGTCCTGCAGGTTTGGGATTATGATCGAATCGGCTCCAATGACTTCCTTGGTGAGTTTTCTTCACCTGAAGTCATCAGTAGAGAAAAGAAGAGCACATCTATTCACAAATCATGAGTATTTATATAGTTGTGTAAAAGAAGCAATGCTAGTATCTCCTTGATCAGGTATTGGTGGAAATAAAAAAAAAATATATATATATTTTAAATAGAAATAGAAGAGGGTTATCAGTACAGGCATTTTAAATACATTTATGAAATGTTACTTATGAAAGACAAAACATTAAGTAATCTTTTATCCAGCTATACTGGTATGATTATAGATTAATGTGAATGTCTGCAAGCATGTAAATGGGATAGTATGTCACCACCACCCTCAGAGTGCTGTCCTTTTTCACACACTGAATTTAATATTACTTAGGGCAGTTTAGAACCATCATGGTAATTTTCCAGGAAAATTAGAAAATTGCTGTAAATGTCTTTGGGATATGAGTGCTGAACAGATGAGCTATTGAGCCAGAAGATTGAATATCTTTAGGTTAAGGTTAAGTTAAAAGGTTGTAATACTGCACTTATGTCAGTCATGTGGACAGAGTTACACCTGCACCATGTTTCCCAGTGTGGATAAAATGGACATTTACATGGACATTGTCATTCATGAACAGAATATTACCACATGCTTTAAACATATTGGCAAACAATCCCCTTAGCTTTTCAGAGCTTTTTTGTTGGCTTATTATTTATTAGGCAGCTATATTTGATGTAGCTTCACATCATTTGGTGACAAAATGTATGCAAATTTTACTATAAGATGTAAGATACTATTATGTAATACTAATGTAACACTATAATATACACATATAGCACATCTTTGATACTGATGATCAAGATGCAGAATAGCAACATTACCCATTTGAGCAAGCTTTGTCACATTTGTCTCACATTTGTTTAAAGAGGGATTTCCATTGTAAGTATGTTGTAATCTTTGGAAGTCTTATCATTATACTAATACAGGGTTGTACAGTACCAATAAAACAGTAATAGACAATAAATACAGTACAATAAATACAAATTTGTCCATGCACATGCGTATGTCCATGGAAATATTTGCATGAAGGCAGAGATGTGACTTAAAGTGCAAATAAGTTACTATATCAATAAGTAATCTTTATTGATATGTAGTATGGCAATACAGTTGGGTGTTTGTGTTTATTAATGGAAGAATACAATATATTCAGGTGGAGTATGTTAAGGTAAAACAAGTCTGGTGTTTGTAAACAGCATAACAAAATATAACAAAATGTCATAACAAAATATGTCATAACAAAATATAATGCAAGTAATCAGTGTAGCAGCTTAGTAGGGATGTCTCAATTCGATCAAGTGCATCAGGATTATGGCTGATTCAGTGGATCCAGTTTAGGGGCGATCCAGACATATTTTAATGCTCTGTTGCTAAAATGCACACGCTATAGAAACCCAGCTCATAGCACATTCACCTCACTATAAAACAGTTATTTCACACCAGTAGTCGACAAACAATAGATTTTAGTCCAGAGTGTGTACCACTACACACACACACACACACACTGTGATTTGATGGCAGGGAGGAGAGTCAGACTGGATTAAACGATATTTAACACACTATAAAACAGTAATTTTAAGAAAAGTTGCTACTAAACTAAATCAATCTGTCCAGAATGTGTCATTATATAAAAAAAGTGATTTTACTTCAATATTAATTAGCAACATCTTATCTAAACTGTGTGGTTGGATTATTTGTACAAACACAATATTACTTGTACAAAAATATTAATAATTTATAATATTTATAATATTTATAATATGTTATTCAGCATTTAGAGATTCAGTTCGGGCACGTAAAATAACCTGATTAGGAGAATCCTTACAGCCTTGTGAGAGTGTCTGAAGATAATGTCTCCTCAATAGCTTTATGAAGAGAATACCTGTTATATACCTTTTTGCATTTTGCAGGTGATGTCTGAGAGCTGAAATCAATCACTTTTCAATCTAAAAAGTAAAAAAAAATTAAAAAGTCACTCAGACTACCTCAGACTGAATGGTGGACATTTGTACATAATGGTCATCACTGTAATCCAGGGGTGGGTAACCAAGGGCCCGGAGTCCAGCACAGTTTGCTGATTTCCTGACTCCAACACACCTGCTAAACTTGCCAATTAACAGGTGTTGATTCAGGTGTGCTTGAGCAGGAAAAGCAATACACTTTTTAGCACAGCTTGCCATGTGCATGTTCTTCCAGGCCTAGAATCTCCTCTGTATTTATTTCATTAGGTTCCATTGAGCTGCGACTGAATGACATGGTTCGTGCCTCTAAGTCCTCTGAGCTCTGCAGTGTGAAGATGGCCAAAGACAAGGCCAGCCCTCGCTTCTCTATCTTCCGCAGCAAGAGGATGAGGGGCTGGTGGCCACTTATCAAGCTGAAGAGTCAGGAGGACATTGAGAGAGAGGAGAGAGAGGCCGAAATGGAGAAGAAGAACAAAAAGAAGAAGAAAAAAAAACAGAGCAAGCGCAGAAAGATGAAGCCAGAGGACCTGCAGTTTGTGGACAGCACTGGGAACACTTTCCTCTTAATGGTATTAAAGAGTGGATTACACTTCTGCTGTTTGGCTTATAAATTCTTTCTGTATTTCTCTTATTGTGACTTTGGCATTTTAGAACATACTGTGAAAACAATCAAACAAACTGTAAATGTTAGCATATTGTCATCATAATAAATAGTAATTACTATTTTCTTTTAAATATTGTGTGTCCCTAGTTGTTCTCTCTGCACTGTACAAACAGAGTATTAACAGAAAGAATTATTGTTTATTAATGTTCATTCCAAAGAACACAGTTCCACTGCTTCACAACTCCATGCTGGGGGGCTTTATACCCCTTTTATACATCTGGCATTAGGCATGGTACTAATAGGGTAATGTTTATCTGATCCTGAGTCCTATTCTATTGGCAATACTTCTGTACAGGGAGTAGACTAGTGCTGTGTGGGCATTTGCACATCTATGTCAGCAATTGGTGCAACTTGAAGTTGCACAATTCATTAGAAGGGGGTGTCCACAAACATTTGAGGGGGTGTAATTGTAATTGTTGTGTTGTGTCTGTTTCTCAGGGTAAAGTGGAAGCGGAATTTCAGCTGGTGACGACTGAAGAAGCTGAGAAGAATCCTGTGGGGAAAGCGCGCAAGGAACCAGAACCTCTGGACAAACCAAAGTAAGAGAACTGAACATAAAAAGCTGTTTATAGAGCCTATAAGATGTTTGGTCTACTCTACCAAATTCCAAATGCAGACGGTTGCATACAACATGCACAGCCTCACAATAAAGGCAAAAAGTTTAAAGGAATGACCAATAAGAAAAAAAAGACTGAGAGAAGACAGACAGACAAAGTGAGGAGTAAAAGTGAGCAAGCCAACGGCGACAGTGGTAAGGAAAAACTCCCCCAGAGCTGGAGGAAGAAACCTTGGGAGGAACCAAGACTCACAAGGGGGACCCGTCCTCCTCTGGTCAGAACTATTTAAACATTAATGATAAAAATGACCAAAAAAGGTATAATAGATAGTTGGTTTTAACATGGTCACTAAGCAGGTAGCAGTGGTAGGCGTGTGAGCCGCTGGTCTGCCATGGGTGGTGATGGGTGGGGGGCCTGCTGTTTGGACCGGTACGTGGGAGCTGGTTTGACGAAGGTAGATGGGACCTCAGCGGGCAATCTTCCAGCAGGTTGGGCCGGGTGGCCATTTACTCGGAAAAGGACGTCCCCCTAGCTAACACAGAAAGTTATGCATTTATATTAAATGAGACAAACTACGTGTACAATTGCTGATTCATCATTAAATAGCAAGGCTATTATAAGTGTTACATACAAAATTCAGTTTTTAGGTCCCTATTCAAATTTTAGGCAAACCTTCACCATATTAAGACCTTGTACAAAAAAGGGCGGTCCACTGAATTGTTCAAATGACTTTCAAGTGGATGTGATTTGAAATGGTGAAGTTCATAGCAGCTGGAGTGCATTTACAAAAAACATCAGAGAAACCTCAGACTTCTCATTGTAAGTAGTAAAATTGTGGGGCAGTCAGATATAATTGCAAAGGCGGCATGAGTGAGGGGTAAGTTGGAAATTAGAACAGTTTTTTAATTATGTAATTTTTAATATGTAATTATTTACCATTTTTTCCCATATTGGTCTGTGTAAGGTTGTTTAACAGTAAGAAGTACAACATTGCATCATTTAAACACCTTTTCAGAATTAAACTTCATCTCATTGCAGAGCCCTATAATGGTCACTAATAAATGACTGCTGTTGAATTAGTTGAATTATTAAGTTTTTTCCTCTATGGTTTTGGATCTGCAGCTCACTCGCTAAGCTGTCCTTTACTAGCTTGGCTACAACTCCACCAGGTATCAGACAGACCAGTGCAGCTGCTGCTGACTAACTGCTGAGCTACCAACACAAATGTTGACAATAGAAAAAGTGTCTGAGAGAGTGAAGTTGAGCGACTGGTATTGGGAGAAAAAGACGAAATGGACTCGTAGTCAGCTTAGACTAGTGAGTGCTAGCTAGCAGGCTATACACCACAGCAAAGGCCATGTTCCAGCTAAATGAGGCTCAAATGACACACATGTAGAGGATAAAGCAGCATACCTGAGTGTATTTGGCCATGTACTGGTCAGACACAGAACAAAAATTAGACATCTTCATTTTTAAATTTTGAAATACCGTCAGCATTTGTAAAGGCAGCGGTATTCGGTATTACCCTAAGCCTACTAAGTAATATTTTTATTGATTTTATTGAGGATGAATGGAAAGTATTGGGGAAAACTGAAAAGTGCAACATAAACTATAACATTATGACTTACATTGTAACTTTGTCTTTTACAGTCGCCCCAAGACATCCTTCAACTGGTTTGTGAACCCAATGAAGACGTTTGTGTTCTTCATCTGGAAGAAATATAAAAAGTACATAATTGCTTTGATTATTCTGGCTATTTTGGCACTGTTTCTTTTCCTTATCTTATACACCTTACCCACACACATCAGTCAGCTTATTGTCAATGGATGAATAAAAAGAAACATTTTTAATGGAGAGGAGAACAGTAACAATCAAGCTGTCAAAACCAGCAATAATGCGTTGTTTAACATTTTAACCATGCCTTATTAACCTCAGCACAGTTTGGATCCTCATTTCTCTTGCTGGGGTATTGATCATGCTGCTATTATTTCATATAGATTGTGTGATTTTAAAAGTATGGACATTTTAAATGCTACTTACTACTTAATAGTAATATTCTATTTTTTATAAAATCATATCTTGAAGCAACACTGTAAAACTGTAAATAGCTTTGCATAATATGAGATTACAATTAATTGACAGTCTTAATTGAAATGAATGTAGAGACCTAGACAAAACTATCTCACAGTAACATTTGGAAACACAGGAAAGGGAAACACAGTCTTGGACAACTGTTCTAATCATCATTTAGTTTATATATGTACATATTTTCTCATTCAAATAATTGATTTACTGGCAGTAAGTGGAATTTTAGACGTCAATCACTTTCTGTGAGCAAAAAGGTCTAATGCACTGTTTAAATGAATGAATATTTATGAATATTCTAAGTTTAAAGAAAGATGTAGAGAATAAATGTGGGCAGTTTCACTAAATGGCTGCATATTTTAAATTGTACACTAAATTACTAGCCTACCTGTAATTTTCTGCCCTGTGCAAATAGCATCCATGACCTAAAACCACTTGACAAGATTGATTGATGCATTATGCTAATTATTCTATACCATGTAGGTCCAGACCAAATTGGTGTAATGTAGACAGGTGGGCATGGGATGATTACTCATTGGCTTTGTTTTGCGCTGGTATATACTTTAAAGGAGTGTAATGTAAGTCTAGTGTTTTTTAATCTGATCTGTATTTGCTGCATCTGAAGCATGTTGTGGTTTACCATGGCCATTATGATAAAAATATGCACATTATTGGACTGGTAACCGTGCATGGGGAATGCTGCCAGTTATGTTAGCTAACATAAGCCTGCACTGGCTAGCATTGCAGGAACAATGAAAATATATTTTTCTCACAAACTAATGTGTTGGCACATCATCCACTGAGCAGAAGATATCTCATGTAGAAGACAATGAGTCCTCATCAGAATTCTACAAAACGGATGCCATTTACACATTGCAGTTCTCTAAACTTTCATCAAGAGCAAACACTTAATAAAATGGAAAAGGGGTTTATAAAACATTGCTGCAATAAATTTGGATATTAATCAAATTTGACAGGGTGGTATTGTACAGGATGATGAATTTCATTCTAAAATGGCTATGGTTCTGCATGTGGTCAAGTTCCTGATGTAGCAAATACTATAAATCAAAAACAGTTTTGCCTTTGTCATTCATGTAAGAGGATGTTTGGGTTGCGCTTGACAGACCCTGTCTAACATGAAAAGGCAACAAATATACAATGTAATCAGAAGTGGCTGCTCCAAAGGCTTTTAAAGTAACAGTACATTATTTATAGACTAAACAAGTTAGTGTGATGGGATGGTAAGTGAAATTGAGGAATGCAGATGTACATAATCCAAACAAAGAAGGGGTTAATGAACCCTTACTAACAAAACAAATAATAAAAAAAACTAAATAATGTTACTCTTAAGGAAATAGTATCATGCCACACTTTTTGTCCTTAATGCATCTCAACCGTTATAAATGAAAATGAAACCTCTTTGGTAGAATGACTCATCCAGTGTTATATTGAATAGCTCTTATTTTAACCTATTAGCTTATAGGGTAAGGTAGAACTCCTTTAAATATTTTTACATTTATATATTTAAAACATTTTTTAAATTTGACAGTAATTTCAACTGAAGTCTTTTTTCATTGTTGTTAATCCTTCATCATGGTTAGTTTTTTTTTCCTGCAATGGCTTTTATTATGAGTGACTTTCTAAATGAATTACGAGTTGTGCATGAAAAAAAGCATTACAGTCCATGGTCATTAAACATACAGTACGATGCAGCACATAAAGATAAGATTGAAAAATGCTAAAGCATTCATTTAAGCATAAAAGCACTTCATAATAATAGACAATGTTGTTTTCCTGTGTGTGCTTGTTGTAATGTATGTGTTTTAGCAGATTTCCACTCAGGAAATCTAAAGACCTGACTTAACGCCTCTTTTGTTGTACTCCTTTTGCATTAATGTATTAACTGAATGTAGTCCCGTCATACAAAGCTTCACCACAGTCCATCCTGTGAGCTGTCACCATGCCAGTCTGGAAGACTGACAGCTACCATAATGGATTGGAAAATACAGCTAATCTGAATGTGCTAAAAGGAATTCCCCTTTAGCTGCTGTCATTAATCGACCACTGAGATGAAATTGTGTGATGTAAAAGAAAACTTTGTAATGCTGTTGTCAGTCACAGCTTCTTGCTTTCTGGTACTTCAGCTTAATGTAGCTTTTGTATGCTGTGCTGATTTTAGCATAGGTCTGAACTAACAGGGCCAGTACTGAATCATTTGAGGTTGTGTTCACACTTGGCAGGTTTGGATTGATTACATTGAACCCTGGTGTGATTATTCTGTTGGGGCACTTCATTAAAAATGCAAGAATACTTGTCAACATTGTGTGCTTTGTTTGAACGCAGTATTTAATAATGATTTTTTATGTATGTGGATATCAGTTACTCTGATCTTACTTAAAAATCATTTAAAATGCTTTTAAATATTCATTATATTAATGCATTTATTATATAAATAATCCTATTTTATTGATGCCTTTTGACATATAAAGGTGTTTTAGCACTTCTTTATGAGCTCTGAAACTGCAATTATAGAACAGCTTTTTACAACCAGGCTGATGCTCTTTTAAAGCCATTCTAAAATGCTTGATTCACAAACATGACCACACATATTTATAGATGTGTCAACACTTATGTTTGCAATTCCATAAAACATTGTTCACACACATCCTACAACTCTATACTGCATAGCACATGACTATATACACTGCTCAAAAAAATAAAGGGAACACCTAAACAACACAATATAACCCCAAGTAAATCAAACTTCTGTGAAATCAAACTGTCCACTTAGAAAGCAACACTGATTGACAATCAATTTAACATGCTGTTGTGCAAATGGAATAGACAACAGGTGAAAATTATTGGCAATTAGCAAGACACACTCAATAAAGGAGTGGTTCTGCAGGTGGGGACCACAGACCCTTCTCAGAACCTATGCTTTCTGGCTGATGTTTTGTTCACTTTTGAATGTTGGTGGTGCTTTCACACTCGTGGTAGCATGAGACGGACTCTACAACCCACACAAGTGACTCAGGTAGTGCAGCTCATCCAGGATGGCACATCAATGCGAGCTGTGGCAAGAAGGTATGCTGTGTCTGTCAGTACACCAAGAGACGTGGAAGAGGCCATAGGAGGGCAACAACCCAGCAGCAGGACCCTTACCTCCGCCTTTGTGCAAGGAGGAACAGGAGGAGCACTGCCAGAGCCCTGCAAAATGACCTCCAGCAGGCCACAAATGTGCATGTGTCTGCACAAACGGTTAGAAACCGATTCCATGAGGAAACCGATTCCATGTGGCCCGACGTCCACAGATGGGGGTTGTGCTCACAGCCCAACACCGTGCAGGACACTTGGCATTTGCCAGAGAACACCAGGATTGGCAAATTCGCCACTGGCGCCCTGTGCTCTTCATAGATGAACGCAGGTTCACACTGAGCACATGTGACAGACGTGACAGAGTCTGGATATGCCGTGGAGAGCGATCTGCTGTTTGCAACATCCTTTAGCATGACCGGTTTGGCAGTGGGTCAGTAATGGTGTGGGGTGGCATTTCTTTGGAGGGCCGCACAGCCCTCCATGTGCTCGCCAGAGGCAGCCTAACTGCCATTAGGTACCGAGATGAAATCCTCAGACCCCTTGTGAGACCATATGCTGGTGCAGTTGGCCCTGGGTTTCTCCTAATGCAGGACAATGCTAGACCTCATGTGGCTGGAGTGTGTCAGCAGTTCCTGCAAGATGATGGCATTGAAGCTATGGACTGGCCCGTCCATTCCCCAGACCTGAATCCGATTAAGCACATCTGGGACATCATGTCTCGCTCCATCCACCAACGTCACGTTGCACCACAGACTGTCCAGTAGGCAGATGCTTTAGTCCAAGTCTGGGAGGAGATCCTCATCAGGAGCATGCCCAGGCATTGTAGGGAGGTCATACAGGCACATGGAGGCCACACACAATACTGAGCCTCATTTTGACTGTTTTTTGTTTTAAGGACATTACATCAAAGTTGGATCATCCTGTAGTGTGTTTTTTCAACTTTAATTTTGTGTGTGACTCCATTGGTTATTAAATTTGATTTCCATTGATTTTTGTGTGATTTTGTTGTCAGCACATTCAACTTTGTACAGAACAAAATATTCAATGAGAATATTTCATTCATTCAGATCTAGGATGTGTTATTTGAGTGTTCCCTTTCTTGAGCAGTGTATGTGTGCTGTAAGGAGTGTGTGAACACACTGAAAGCTGGAGTAGGTGATTTTGAAGAAACTAGTAAGGAAAAGCTAGGTTTTGCAGCCTTCCAAAGCCAATCGCTCAAAACACATGAATGTGCACAGCTTAAGTAGTAAGAGGAGCGCAGTGCAGTGGGGCATGGTGGTCTCATAAGGCAATGCTTTGAAAATGTGGCTAGCTACTTCACCCCATTCAAAGTCAAGAGAGACACACCTATGGTAAATACCAGCAAACTACACTTGCTCAGAACTGTATCACTATTTAGAAGTTATTGTGACACTGTAAGCAAGGTGATATATTGCAATATTTTTCTAATATTCTAACTTCCAGGCTTTATTAATGACTCGTTTTGCAATGCTCTACTCAACTCCCTCACCCCTAAATCACCAGGCAGTTGGTAAATAAAGCACTCTCCTAAAATGGCCTTCTAGCCCCCCAAGGCTTAAATGTAAGCTGTCCTGTAATGAGCTCTCTTTAAATCATAATGGTCATATAGCGATTTCCATGCACAAACTAACGACCTGATACAGAACTTACTAATACATGCATTATTAAAATGACAATAAAATGTAATGAATACAGTCATTACAAATATTCATGATGATGGGAGATTGATTGAAAAATATATTGTTGGTGGGTAAATTGCAGGTAAATATATTGTGAGAAAATTGTGTAATATCTAAGGTTAAGGGAATAGCAAAATGACTAAATATTTACCAGAATTTGTGTGCAGGTTAGGGTCTTTCTGACTGCTTTGAATATTCTTGTATATGTTTTACATTAAACTGTGTAGTAAATTACATTTTTACTCATTTTATTTTTACATTTTTAATTTTATTTTATTACTAAAATAATATTATTATTGATAACCTCCGACCCAGTAGTTGTAAACATAAACAATTAGCCAATCCACGTGCAGCACTGTGATACTACTAGCCAATCAGAATACAGAACAAGGACACTACTAACCAACCCCAGCACAGGCAGGTGGGACCCTCCTAGCCAATGCAAGTCCAGGAGGCAGGAACTCAACAAGCCAATCGCAGCGCAGAAGGGCGTGTCGTGTCTCAAAACGGGTGGTAAACAAAACTGCCGCTCATGAAGCAGCATCAGTTTCCTCTTTCTGCCGTGAGTATGGGGTCGTAACACTTCAGCACTTTGCAGTTGTTCATGCAGTTGGTTTTTGACAAACGCCTGAAAAAGACACTGCTTCTTCTGTCGCAAACCCTCGTTTTCATGGATTCGCTGTGAACTATTCCTTTAAAGTTTTAAAAAGCGCTCGTTTTTGTTCGCCACGATGCCTGAGCTCATATCTGTGGAGGAGTTTATCGCGGAGACTCTGGAGGACTACAGTTCCCCCACCACATCATCTTTTACCACAAAAATGACAAGCTGCCGGAATTCAGTCAACATCGTCGAAGAGGTAGAGACGATGCCTTTCTTACTAACTGTCCGCTTTATCAGCGGGTTTCTCACAGATGTGCAACAGAAACGCTAACGTTCATTTGAAGGCTTTTCTGGACTAGCGTTGCTTCGGCGTGTTTGTGTATAACGTTACTCATGCAGTCTGTTTAGCTCTATCTTAATCACTTCTCTACAGCCCGCTTTCTTTCGTTTCTGGGTCGTAAAAATCCCAAACCCACCGCTTCCCAATCCTCCCCTCAGCGGCTTTTCGTCCAGCACCGCCGCTGCTGCTGCTAGTGCCGTTGCAGCGCTGAGGCAGGTTGAAGCCCTTTGTCCACTGGACTGTACTCAACTGGGTTGGGAATATACCTACATTCACTGTAAATTATAGGCTTTGTAGGGTGTTGAGGGGGCTTCCATGCGAAATCATGACTTAAAGTAAGTTTATAATTATTTGATTCAGAGACAATCATGATACTGGTCGAGAGGAATAGTGCAGTGCCTTTGTTAGCCCTGAATGTGGGATCGTAGGGGTTTCTAATGGGGGAAATTGACCGGGGGCTTCAGTGATGGAGAGATGCTGAATAAATCACTGCAAGAGGTGTCTGGTATTCAGAAGTGTATTTTTTGTGCTGTTATTATATCATTACATAAAAAATGAAAAATAATCTTATTTGATAGAGAGATAGAGAGATAGAGAGATAGGTATGAATATAAATGAATAGATTAGATTATTATCTATCTATGCAGCCTCAGCATGATAGGCTAGAACACATGTCCCTGTTATTGTCCGTGATGTGTGGGCTAACATAATGGGCGCCAGTGGAGGTTTTGCTTTCCATGATCATTTCTCATAGAGCGTAGATGTCCCTTAACGCGATACTTCATCTTTTGGCAACCTAATCTCTTTCTACAGAAGCAGTAGATTAGGTGGAAAATCTGCATTGTGTCTTTTTTACTGTAGACACAAAAACAGAAGCCAGTGTGAGCAGATGCTGAAACACCTTTCATTTGGCTCCTGTAATAAAATGTTTTTTTATTCACTCTCTCCACTGTTTCCCCTCTTATTTCTTGAAGTGAATAAAGAAGGAAGTAAAAAAAGTACTGGAGTATTCCTTTAACAATCTAGTCAATAAGATCTTCATACTAAAATCGTCTAAGTATTTTCTTTACCCCCCTCCCCCCACACTCACTGAGGCTTCTGGTTGATGAATTTGTGTGTCATTGTTGCAGCAGATTGCAAGAAGCATCAGAGGTCATGTTCACAACAATAGGAACGGTGACTTCTTCTAATATGGACAGACATGCAGGAGTGTGGGGTAACCATGGCGATGACCCGGCCCACAGAAATCACTGAAATTGAACGTGTACCACATTACATGGATGATTGTTTGGGTGTGCGCTGACAGGACGCCCCCCCCCACAACCAGTGAGCTTAGTGCATCCACAGCCCGAGGGCTTTAATGGTACATAGAGCACACTCGGGTTGGAAGTGACCCTTTTTTCCCCTCCGTTCTGCTTCCAGAAAGGCGAACAGGGTAGCTCATTAGATTAGCACAGATTTAAAGCAAGCGAAGAAAATCCCGCTGTTTGGATGGACCTTGAAAACAATGCTGTGCATTCAAAAAGACAAGGCGGGATAAATGCAAGAAGTATGACTTCAATAGCTAGTGACGCTCCGTCACATTTTCCTCTGTTCTTGGTCCAGGTGCATCTGTTCAGCACTTCACATGGCCTGTACTTATCAAATTTCTCAAAGGACGAATGCTGATCTGGGATAAGCATATGCATTTGGTATAGAACTGGATGGCACTGACTGATCTTAAATCAGAGATGTTGTTTTTCATTAGTGTGTGGCTTTGGAAGTTCATTTGTTGTGTTTCTGGCTTTAGATTTAAGACTGTGTCTAAATCCTCTTCATGTAAGTCTAAGTCAAAATCCTTTATCACCCAGACATGAGAGGGAAATGAAAAAAGACTCAAGTGTGTGTCGGGGGTGGCGGAAGGGTTATTCTTTAATGCCTAGGAAAAGAGGCTATTTGTCCCTTTTAATCTGCCATTAAACATGCACTGTTTTTATGCTTGTGAAACACATTGATATATTCACTGATTAAAAGTATGATATATGATATGATTAAAGTACTGGGACATCTACACATTACACCTGCAGGAAGTTTTATTTATCTCACCCTAAATCCATAAGCATTAATATGGACCCCTTTTGCAGCTCAGAGAACTCTGCAGTTATTGAGTGAGCAGAGCATTAGGGACTTTTTGGCACTCTACATGGTCTGCCACATTGGCTGAGTTGCTGTGGTTCTTAAACTCTACTTCCTTTTTTCATAATACCACTCACAGTTGATCGTGGTATATCTAGGAAGAAACTTTACCAGTTGATTTGTTGCAAAGGTGGCATCCTATTGCAGTACCATGCTGGAATTCAGTGAGCTTCTTAGAACACCCCCTTCCTTCACATATGTGTGTAAAGTCAATCTGCAGAGCTAGGTGCTGTATTTTATGCACCTGTGGCAATGGGACTGAATTCAGTGATTAAATTAAGTGATTAAGATGTGTGTCCCAATACCTTTGTCCATATAGTGTACCTGTCATAGGCATGTTATGTATGTATGTCAAGTGTTTCAGCCTGGACCAGTCTAAAACTAAAGAAGGTATCGACCGCTCACTGCTAGCTCTTAGCGTGCATCTGAGTTAAGGCTATAACCTTTAACATTTTTTTCACCCAATAGAATATATATTAAGAAGGCTATGATAATGCACTTCAATGCACTTCACATGACTGAATGCCTCCCTGCCTCAGAATACCATCTGAGTAGGCAGTATTTTGTTACATTTTAGACACAGCCATTGACTCCTGAACTCCTGAGCCATTGAATAGGGCATACTACACAGCTGCCAGTCCCGACAGATAATTGACCCGTATCAGTTTTAAAGGTACAGTAACAAAAACAAATGGTTTAATTTGGGCACAGCACACATTGCACCAAGTTTGGTACTATGTAACTTAACTAGTAATGTAACCAATGGAAACCAACAGAATTATCCTCAATTTTTCCCCTTATGTATTCCCTGATCTATTTACAGGGTCTTTAAATTATAACATGTGACAGAAGGTTGCTATAACCTGATTTCAAATTGAAATGTGTCACATATGTTTGTGTATTTTATGGCTGTCCCTTCCTTTATGTTGCTGAAAGTAAATTGAGACGATTTGGGATTAGTGGAGGTACTGGAGTGGAAGAATGGGGTGGATAATTGGAGTGCTTGGATAATCCACAACACCAACATGACCAGTGTTGTGGCTTGTTTTTGCTGTAAAACCGGACTGACTCAGCCATTTGTTCGCTTCAGTGGAGACACTTGATATGACTGTTATGGGTGGTGGTGGAGGTGTATAAATGTACTGAAGCCAAAGAAGTGATTTAACTGCATTGATTTTGTAATGTTAGATTCTATAACAATGGACAAATAACATTTGATAAAAATGTTATTACAATATTAAATAGTCATGTTACATTTGTGTACTGAGTGTATTTTTTAGTAATTGTAAATTGTATCAAAATAAAAAAACCTCTTTGTGCTGAGAGATTATACAGTTTTGCCCTAATTGTATTTTAGCATGGACATAAAAAAAAAAAAAGACACTTTGTGTCTTTTTCCTCTGACCTCTGAATTGGTACCTATTGAATTAATTGATTTGTCCTCACTCTATCTGCTACAAACATTTACCAAGAGCTGTAGCCCTGTTTTCATAGAGATTTTAGAAATGAAACAATATACTACCTAGAATGATCAGAAACACACAATGTGGGAGATTCATGTCCATCTAGGCAACCACTGAAATTCCATTATAAAGTGTAACTGAATTAAACCTTTTCCATGCTTAAATGTATTATGTTAATTGTAAATACAACATAATGTATATAAACAGAATTTGAGTTTTTCTTAACTGTACAAATAATGTACAGTCACTTTAAGTAACATGACAATTAGTAAGATACATCATTTAGGTTAGGTCCTCAGTGGAGCTGAGGGTAAAGGCTAAACGTTCTACTCTCATTCAGCACTGCTGATCTGTTTTTAACTCTGCTCTGTTATGAGGGTACAATACAGGCCAATTACAGCAATGAATACAGATTACGAGACTGGCTCTATCTTCATTTGGCTGTGTTTGATAATCAGAGTTTAACTACACAGTGAAAATGGGTAACAATTGTCATGCTGGCTAGGCGAGACAAGGGAACACTCGCAGGGACAGAGCGATGCAAGGAAAATAGTCTTTAATGACCAAACAAAACAGACAAACACAACCAAAATGAGGCAGCAAAGTACAGGGTCCAATTAACAGAAACAGAAAACAAACAGGTGACAACTGAAATGGGGCTTAACCTGGAAAACCACCTGAGGCTGGGAAGTAGTCCGGGAGCAAAGCGAGAGGGGACAAATCAAACAGGGGGAGGAAGGCTAGAACGCAAAGGAACCAATGAAACTAGTAAACAAAAACCTCACCCCAAAACCGCGCTCGCTGATGAACTTACTCGACTAGGGTGCAAGGGAACCGGACGCCAAATTTCCCTGGCGACCAACCGGTGAACCAGACAGTGAACTCCTGAACGTGAAACCGCTCCGATAGAGCATATACTACTGAACTCGTAGACCTCCCTAGAAGTCTCCTGAACGTGAAGCCAACCTCACAGCTTGGCATCGCAAGAGTAATTCTCGGCCCCGAGGCATCTGCGTTTGCTCCCTTTGTACTCCAGCTCTCAGGTGAAACGAATCAGAACTAAACAGAAAACATGGCGTCTTACTTCGACCGCTGTCAACATAAAAGTCCTTAGTGAGAAAACCAACGGGAGGAACAGAAAGTACATGAACATTGAAATCAACCCAACATCGACTGAAAAGTCCCAAGGAGCCTGTGGACCGCGGCCCGAAGCCGCCCCTGGGGGGGCGCGGCGCCGCAGGGCTGACACAATAGGTTACTGTTTGCATTAGCTACTGTCTAGATCTTAAACAGAACTAAATAAACAAATATGCAGCTATGTTGCTTTGTGTAACTGTAAACATTACTTTTAAGATCATAGTCATTTTTTTAAAGAAATCATCTGTGATTGTTCATGTTTAGTTTAGCATTTGTCTGTTTGTTTGTTTGCATTAATGACTTTGATTTTGTCCATCATTCTGAGGTTTGACTCACTTACAGATTTTTCCTTTTAACACTCAGTCCGTGTGCATATGAGACTCCCACGCCTCACACCAGTATAACTTTGCTCTCCACTCACACAGCAGAGTGATGTCACTGCAGAAGCTTAGCCTTGCTTGATGTGTTGTCTTACGGCTCTTGTGGCACAATGTTTACAAACCATAACAGTTTTATCCACATGTTCACTGCAGCTCTCTGTCCCGATTTACTGAAATTACTGTAAAAAGCAACTGCAGCAGTAAAACTGTATTCCATACTTTTAAGGTTAAACTTTGGCGATTAATCCACAGTTCATGTGCTTCCCCTATTGTAAGGGGGACATCTAAGAAACTAATCCTGAAGGTAATTGCAATTGAGTTACATTCCCTTTAAAAGAACTGTACAAGAAACATGTCTTTGGAGCAGATATTAAAATTACAGAAAAGATTAAACAACACTAGGTTCATGTATATGTTCTAGGATAAAAGTGCACATAAATATTCCACATACAGTATGTGTATGTATTGCTCCAGATGACTTATGGTAATTCCAGATTGCTGTTAAGCAGTATAATACACTATACATCCAATTTTTGTAGAGACCAGTTCTAGCCCATGCATTCAGCTACTTTAAGCCACATCCATTACTGACACAGATGTGCAATAGATTTAGTTTATCTAGTCCTGTAGATAAGTATTGTCAATAGAACAGGTCTCTCTGAAGCAGATAAACATGAACCTATTGGCTCCATGCCTAATGCCAGGTACAGTATAGAGGGGTATAAAGCCCCCCAGCAGTGGAACAGTGGAACTGTGTTCTCTGAAATGATGGTGCTACATCCAATACTTTTGGGATGAGTTGGGGAAAACGTGTAGTGGCGATCATCTAAAATCCTGATCTCACTAACATTCTTGTCACTGAATACAATCACATCTGTACAGCAATGTTCCAAAATCTAGCAGAAAGCATTCCTTTGACAGTAGAGACCAACAAAGGCAGGATTAATACCCTTGATTTCAGAAGAAACAATGAATGAGCAGGTGTCCCAATACTTTTGTCCATATAGTGTTTAAGCATTAAAATATTAGTTACAAGTAGTCTATCCCCAGTACATGAAAAAGAAACCCACTGGTCCATGCATGTGGGCCCCCCTAAATTATGCTCATTCCGCTGCAGTGGTTCTGGCTGTAAATTCGATCGACTTCACAGCCTAAGAGTTGATTTCTCTGCTGTGTAAATGGAAACGCCTCACTAGACAGTAACTAGAGCTGATCCACTCAACCTCTAGGCCAGTTAGCTTGAGAAAAATAAGACTGAACCAAAAGATGTGTCTGATACTGAGAGGTAAGGGAAAATGCCTCAGTATGAAAGTGGCAATTCAACTGCATCAGAATTGATTTCAGTACTATGTGCTTGTTTTTGTGCCCAAAATAAAATTCTTTGCTTTTTTCAAACATGAAAGTCCCTAAAAATCTTGCAAACATTCCCCCAAAATCCCCCCAAATGCTGGGTGTGTTGTTTTTAATGTCCATATTCTACTGCTGCGTGGTGTAGTGGCCTCTGGTTAGGTGTATATAATGGCCATTTCAGGCTATTACTGCCATAATATACAATACAGTGAAGTATTTCCCCTCTCCTAATTGTTTTATACTTTTGTATATTTGTCACTGCGTCTGCTTTAAAACTTTCTAACATAATTAAACAAAGAGAACCTTAGCGAACACAAAACAGAATTTCTATGGAACAGAATTATCCAACATGCAAATAAAAAAACTAAAAAAAAATAAAAATTATGCAAATGTAGTTGATAATGAGATTCAACTGATTGAAAACAGCCAGACCTTAATGCCACCAGCTCTGCTGCCACAGTTAAAGCCATTATTTACAAATCAAGAACATAGGGGAATCTTCTTAGGAGGGGCCTCTTTGACAAAATATCCCTAAGGACACCACCGCAGATCATCTAGGATGTTCCCACAGGTTCCAGAAGAACATCTAAGAAACTGCAGGTCTAAGGCCAGCTGAAACATAATTGGGTTATGCGAAAAAAGACAGTGATCCTAAACAAAAAAACAAATCCAAATCTAAATGTTTTGGAGTGGCCAAGACAAAGTACTGATTCTGAACCCCGTAGAGACGCTGTGGCAGGGCCTTACTCATGCAGTTAAAAAATTAACAACATATATGAATTAAATTTAAAAAAGAGTGAGCTAAAAATCCTCTTTATACAATTATACATTTTTTGGCATTTTTGGTTGTGTAAAATCATGCAACAAGTCCAACATGCAACATGTTCTACAATCAAATAAAAATCAATCACTAATTACATTTACAGATATATTCTCTTTTTTAAGTGAGTATGGTAAATCACTCTCTTCAGAAGTTAGACACTATTCCGGTGCACTGTGTGTAAACACCACTACACTAATGTTGTTCACATGAGTTTCAGCAGACTATAACAATAGTCTGCTGTTACTCTTTACAGAATGGGTTGATGTGCAGGTGGGTGTAGTGATATTTGGATCATGTGCACGACTCTGATTCAGCTTGTGTATCACTGCGCGATCACATGAGGGAGCTCAGTATTTAATAGACAGATGGTGAGTATTACACTTCTTTCTCACAGTGTCGCAGAGTTATTTATTTGCGAGCACAAATACATGACAAAAACCTATGAGGAGGCACAAAACAGTTTTATTTATGGTCAGTTTTCATGAAAGAGTTTAAGCCTAGTTATAGACTGAAAAGCAGTTTTATGCAGATTAACATTAGATGCTGTTTATTAGAATTTAAAGCCTGTTTACACCTGGCATTAACATGCATATTTGTGGTGATCGTATTATGTATGGTTTCACTTGTCGACATGAAAGCGAGGTGTTATGATCGGCTTATGATGGGATCACTTAAACCACATTAAGAGGTGGTGAGAGTTTGTCCACATTTAATATACATGTAAACGTTATAAGTTTTCTGTGATTGGATTCCTTTGGTCAAACAGAAATATGTCTGTCTAAAAGCGTTAATATGAGTAATTATTACTGTGGATCTTGGCTTCTCTCACCCGCTTGCCCTCTCCCTTGTGTTTGTGTGTGCACGCTCACGCTCATGCTTATATACCGGTAGAAAATGATGTACATGTTGGTGTACTTCTTACACAGGTGCATTTTAATGATAAGTGTAAACAGAATCTGGTCAATGTATGTCCAGATACTATCTGTATACAAAGGCCCTAACGTTTTACAGTGGTTCTAATAGGGAAATATAGCAAACTAATAGAAGCTTACACCACATTAAGTTGCTAAGTAAACTCAAATAGGCTTGCTTAAGTGGTTTGTTATATTTACAAAGTACACTCATCAAGCACTTTATTAGAAACATCTGTACACCTACCCTTTGATGCAATTATCTAATAAGCTAATTGTGTGGCAGCAGTGCAGTTCACAACATCAGGTATACACCAGCCAGAAGCTTCCACTAGTATTCACATTAGCCATCAGAAAGGGGAAGAAATATGATGTCAGTGCATGAGGCTGGTATTTCTAGAACTCCCTAAACCTCCTGGGATTTTCAGCACTAAAATTTATTCACAATGGTGTAATAAAGAAAACACACAGTGACTTGTTGATGCCTTGTTGGGCCAAAAGTATAGTCAGATTCCCTGGAGCTGAAAGAAACGCTACAGTAACTCAGATAACCACTCTGTACAACTTTGGTGAGCAGAAAAAAACATCTCAGAATGCACAACAGGTTTAATCTTAAGGCAGATGTGCTACAACAGCAGAAGAGTATGTTGAATTCCACTTCTGTCAGCCAACAGAAAGCCGAGGCTGTAGATGGCACAGGCTAACCGGCCTGGAAAAACATAGCCTGGTCTGATAAAACTCAATTTTTGCTCAGGCACACAGATGGTAGCGCCAGAATTTAGGACCCACAGCATGAATCCATGGAGCCAACCTGCCTTGTGTCAACAGTCCAGGCTGATGGTGGTGGTGTAATGGTGTAGGGAATGTATTCTTGGCACAATTTGGGTTGTTAATACCAATTAATTATCGCTTAAATCCCACAAGCTATTTGAGTATTACTGATGACAATGTGCTTCCCTTCATGAGCACAATTGACCCATCTTATAATGGCTGTTTCTAACATGATAATGCACCATCTTAAGGCAAAGGTTGTCTCAAACTGGGTTTCATGAGCATGTCAGTGAGTTCAGTTCAGTTCAGTTATGCAGTGGTCTTTCTAGTCACCAGATCTAAATCCCTTTTGGGATTTGGTAGAAGCAAATAAAGTGCACATGAAAAATCTGCAGGAATTGCATGACACAATGATGACATTGTGGACCAGAATCTCAACGTAATATTTTCAACTTTAACAATCTTGTAGAATCCATGCCATAAAATAATGAGGCTGTTTTGAGACCAAAGCAAGGTCATACTCAGCATTTGCTTACTAGTTTAGCTAACATACTTAGTAATAAGTACTAATACTTTTTTTTTAGTATTCCTAATAATGTGCTCAATTAATGTATGTAGCACAGCTAAAAACTCTGTGAATTCTGTATTTGCTCAGTAAGTTCTTAGAAGGGCTCAAATGTGAATAATGTTAACCCCTGTATAGTACTGCACTACTGAATAGATAAATCCTGCATGCAAGCTTGCAGGTATTTGTGTTTTCTATTTTCAGCTCCTATGATGCGTTTGGCATAGTGTGCTGTCTATTTGCATGTAATTGCACTGAAAGCATTCAAAAGCCACAGTTAAAGCCATACACTGTGACTGCTCCATCAACAATAGCTGTACGGGTTTAGCTGTGCTGAGTGTGGAATTCTCCTCAGCCGCTTCGTTCTGCACTGTCAGAGGAATGTGAATTTCAGGCAGAAATGAAGTCCCACCGACAAAACCCTGAACCAAAGGGGAGAACACAGAACTCTACTGGGTAAAGAGTTTTAAATGGGGCTGGGAGCTGAATTAACGTCTTTGGCCACTGTTCAACACTTTGAAAGGTCATGCTTTTGCTACATTTTGTAATTAGAGCTGGAGCGACCAGTGTTTTCGGGGGTGATATCAATGGCAGTTGTCTTTCAGCTCAAAAGGTTGATCACAGATACTGATCGAGAGCGTGGCTGAATTTTACACTAACCTTTCAGAGCAACGTTTTGGTGGAGGATTATTGCCCAGGGCTTCTGTAATGTTCCATACATTGCCTCTCCATTTGAAATGTACTTTTTGGATGCAACCACATTTAAAACACTGTGGAACTCAGAGCACCAGCTGAGAGAGTGGAAACACTTCAGACTGTTGCTGCTGTACTTTTGGTTGTGGTCAAATGTGGTCTGCACTGGTTGCTGTTTTGTGTGGTTAGGGGTGTTTGCTAGCTCTGCTGCGTTCTGATACTCTGTACTGGGCTGAGTGATTTACTCTCAGTGTGCTTCCTGTTGGTGGTGTTAAAAGTCTTTAATTCGCTTCCCCGCAAAATTCCACAATTATGTTAGTTAAGTTAATTATGTTAATTATGAGTCAGATACGGCTAACTAATGCACATGAACACTAGCTTTAATGGGGTTGTGCAGCTATGCGCAAGCTCAGCAGGTCCATCTAGCAGTTGAATAAGGAACTGCAGTGTTTTGTGTCCATGGAGCCCCGTTCAAAGCTGCTATAATCCTTAACCCGCAAATATAATATGATCGGCTAAACACATACATATACAAGGTTTCCATAGGTTTCCAAGGTTTTCATAATTACTAAGGTTTTAACAGTTTCAGTTGAAATTCTGAATTTGCATCTGTGCCTGATAGTAATTGTAACTATAGGATTATAAAGGCAGGAAAATTAATTAAATGCAGATATCCTAGTGGAGTAATTCAATGTCATCTAAACAGCATAAACATGTTGATTTAAATGCTGGTTAGCATTAAAATGCCTAAAACCTGGACCTCATAGATGCTTATATGTGGGTCTTTCTTTTTAGTTTTGCCTTTAGTCAAAGAAAAGCTGCTCAGTTGTGTTGAGGTCAAGTGACTGACTAGGTCATTTAATAATATTCCACTTCCATGGCCTTTTGGTGTTGCTGAGCTTGTCAGTTCAATCAGTGTAATTCCTAAACAATTAATGCAGTAATGTATTTTTGTTAATCCCCTTAGATTAAAACTCAAAGCCTGCACTTGGTATAGGTTGCACACAGAGGCAAAATGACAAAAGCTGCATCTTCATGGTGGCTGATACTTTTTAGCGATGCAAATCTGATGTTTCGCAGAACTATTCCCCTTAAACTTCTCTTCTTTACCAGTCAGAGTGACCCAGTGTCAGTACCTATGTGCACTATAGAGTATACATATATACACATAATACTATATACACATAAGTACTTAGTTATGTGTTATGTGCAATAACAATGACTTCAAATGTCTTATTTTAGACCATTTGGACTGACAGTGACAAATGTTCTAAATTCCTTGCTAGTAATTTATTCATGCTGACATTTCATTCTTCCATGCTTTAAGAGACGGAAGGACAGTGAGATCCTCTGCTTTCAAAATGACGTTTCCATGGAAACCAAGATTTTTAAAGGAAGTTGATTTCGACAGCCAACCGAAAAGAGAACAAAGCAACCAATTTAAGTCCATTTTCACCTCATGGTGTGATTTTGCAGCCTCCTGCTCATCTTTTGTATTGCCAAAGACCAATTCTTTTTTCTTCTTCTCTCAGTGTCAGTGCTGATCAATACAGAAAGTGGTTGTGGAGGTGCTTAAAGTACACATTAGAAATATTGACCTAACACTCATCTATTTAATCCAGTCTTTTATTTTTAGTAAATTGTAGTCAACTTTAGTCAAACTTTTTCACTTTTTCACAAAATGCTGTGAAATTATTGCCATTTTACACAGAACTCCAGAAATAAACTGGACAAAATGATTAATACCTTTTTAAAATGGTAAGAAATAACTTCAATGATGTGCTTCTTTAATTTGTATTTGTTGCAAGTAACATGTGCTGACAATATAGGACTTATTTAACCAGTTTAAATGGAGAAAGTAGACTTAAACTCTGTGTCTGAGTAACTGAGCATGAAGAAAAGTAAGATAAACAAAGGACTGTCTGAGGATGTGAGAACCAAACTTCTGGACAAGTATGAACAAGTCTTAAGTCTACAAGTCCATCTCCAAAGATCTTAATGTTCCTGTGTCGCCTGTGTACAACATCATAAAAACGTTTACCATCCATGGAACTGTAGCTAACATCCCTGGACAGAAGAGAAGGATTGATGGAAGATCGGAGGATTGTTCTAATGGTGGCTTAAGACCCTCAGTCACCTCAGTCAAACAAATTCAAGCTGACCTACAGACACAAGGTAAAACAATGTCAGCTCCCACTATCCATGGCCATCTAAATGAAACAGGAAACTTTGATAGGTATACCCAAAAGGTCACCCCACCGTTGACACAGTTAACACAAAAAAACTGAGCCTGAACTTATGCCACAGGATGCCACAGTCCTTCTGGGAGATCTTCCGGTGGGCAGATGAGATCAAAATACCCCTTACAGAAAATGAAAGGAGACCTTCTAAGAAAAGAACACAGTTCCTACAGTGAAACATGGTGGAGATTCAAAGATGTTTTACTACTAATTAACTGCTTCTGGCACTGGATTGTTGGAGCACAGTGTAGGGTCTTCCTAAGAGCTCAAGCAGGACTGTGACTCTAAGCATACTTTAAAAAGCAGAATGCAGAAAGGATTTAATACAATTAGTACATTTCTAAATCTTATATCAAAACAGAAGTTGGTAGACGACACCCTTTAAATCTGATAGACCTGGAGTAATTGGCAAAAGAAGAGTGGCCCAAAAGAGTTCATGAGTACCAATGTGTTTGGCCATAGATGTATTTATAGCTGTGTATTTTATTCAAATATTAATCATGAGGAACACATTTAAGCCATGTCAGGGGGGAAATGCATTACATGTTTTCAGGGTGGAGCCAGTCTTTTGCTTTCTCAGTTGTGAAAGATAAAACTTCACACCCCAACGCCTTCTTCTTTATGGTTTTGCTATGGCTTATTATCAGAAGTTTGATGTTACCCTAACCCTAGCCTTTGTACTTTTGTATGATGAAACTGCATTGATTTCATGGATGTTTTACACTGCAGCTGCATGCATTAGTGCCTTCTGTTGTGTTATTTTGGGACGCCCGCGCAGGGGCCAGGTTGATGGAGCTGGAGAGACACTCTCTGCTTTGTTGACTCACTGGGCTTTAGTGGGCAGCTAAGAGTGAATCGTCCCTTTTAATAGTCTCTAAACCCCAGACTAGTATTATAGCATTAAATCTGAGCACCAAGGCTGCAATCCAATATAGGCAATCAGATGTGAGTATTAAGCCCTGTTGGAGCTAGACTACAAAATGATTTCAGTTTATCAGTAATACTTGTGTAGTGAATGACTTTCTGTAACTGGCTGAACGTGGAGCACCCCCAGTAATAGTAGTCCAGTCTTATGGTACTGGAAAAATAAAGCCTGCATTTAGACTAGTTACAACGAGTGACATTCTGTGGAAATGTGAGGAAAATACACTTAAAACAGTCACATCTCAAAAGGTAACACTACAGATCCTGTGACGTGCTGATATTCAGTAATTAGGTGTACGATAGCGTTACACACACACAAGATTGTTCTCATGGACACATTTTGTCACTGTGTTTAAGTCAGACAACGTTTTGCAGTTTAGCTCTGATTCGCAAACTTCCTACTATGCTTTCACATTGTAATCCCATGCTTTATTTAATGATGTTGAGCTTGTAGAGAGTTTTATTGTGTTACTGAGCACCTTCCCAGCTCACAGTAAGGCAAACATGGAGAAATCCAGCCGGTAAGATTGTGAAAAAACAACTAGAAGTTCCAGGAAGTGCCTTCAGGAAGTGCTTTAGAAATCCCCCCAAATGGTTAACTGCCAACATACAGAGAATAATTATCTTTGATCTCTCTTGGGTGGGTCAAATAAAAAGCCCCCCCTCTCCCCCCATTACTCAGCAAATTGGCATTTAGCATTGTCTTCCAAGCATGTCAAGCTGTCCAGTGATGCTGAAATAGTGGCAGTTTGACAAGATGTGGTGCTTCATGTGTCTAAGAGAAGGTGCATGCTAGCCTTCTCCCTCCCAACATTGGCAGCAGGTAGCAAAAAAAGGGGCGTTCAGAACATTATTTAATTTGCATAGGGTTTTGTTTCTAATCAATCAACAGAATGTCTTCTTTTTTTAGAAGTTATTTTCAATTTTACCCCATTTTCTATCCATTTTGGAAGAATTTCTGAACTCTTTATCTCTTTATGAACTTTTATCTATTAATAATATAATGTACTAATATAATACACTAATGTTACCGATCCATTTTTTTTGTCCCTGATCTGATTCGAGTTTCCTGTTACCTTAAAATCCATGTAGTTTAACCATTGTATGTGTGTGGTGTGTATTTTGGTGTGTATTTTGTTAACTACTGATATGAAATAACTATTTTAAAGTGTTGTAAATGTGCTGTGATTTGGTTTTCAATAGTGTGTGTGTTTTAGTGTACTCTGCTTAGTTTTGACTGTGCTGTTCAGTGCTGGTTTAAACCTAGTACTGCCAGTGAAAAGGCCCGCTTCCACCATAGCGTCCCTTTTATCCTGCTATAATTGAAGAGTAAAGACGTGATGGGAGTACATTTCCCCACATGATTTTGGAAGCATGGGCGAAGTTGGCAGAAAATAGACATCTGGTGGAAAAGTGGCTCTAAAGCAGTTATGATATATAAAACAGTTCCACACTACAAACTCTGCGTTGTTTTGTTATCACCTGCTGCGTAAGTAATGTTGCTTAATGGTGAGTAGAGGACACTATAGGGCGCTCTGCTAGAACACAGTGGTAAATAAAAAGGATTTGCATTTACATTTACATTTGAGGCATTCAGCAGATGCTCTTATACAGAGCGACTAACATAAGTTTTTTATTGTTTACTCAGAAAATATCCTTCGCTAGTTTGTATCGGCTAGGAGACAAAAGACGCTTAGATACTACTAAACACAAAAATCAGTATGGAGACCACTACACTTTGCCCAAGGAGACAGTGAGCGACTCTGCTGTTCGGACACCCAGGGGAAGTTTGTTCCACCACTTCGGTGCCAGGACAGATAAAAGTCTGGATGATTGTCTTCTGTGGATCCGAGCCATAATTGAAGCTCAAAAGGTTCTTGGTACAGATCAGCTTTTGACCATTGTCAAAGTCATCAAGTCATGAATCACCCAGTAGCTGATATGGTTGGGGCAGAAAAAGAGTACCAATGTTGTGCCGAAGTCCATCTACCCACCAGAATCCATTTCCCCTTCGCAAGCATAATCTGCTGCGTCTGTGCTGCTACATGATGCTTGTGCATGCAAAGGGGAGTTTTTTGGCAGGGAGTCAGAATTTGGCAATGCAGCTGGTGAGAAGTGCCGGTATGCAGAAAAAAATTCCAGTACACCAAACACAGGCCACTTTGAGCACTGTACCAAGCTGATGTAAAATTGCCAAGAAGATGTCTGATTATGGGAAGGCTTCTGATCATTAGGGAGCTAGATTGAAAGCCCATGGATTGATTAATTTCTCCTTAGGTCTTAAGTCATTTTCCAATGGAGCTTCCGACCTAGTGTGCATCTGTTGTACATGGCAAAACATGGTCTTGTGTACTTCCAGCGTAGGGGTTAATGTGCTAAATGTTTGGTCTGCTCTGCTCTGTCTGATACCCTGAAGACCAAACTGTTTATACTGAGCTCATGGATGGCAGGGGGTAGATAACTGACACGGAAATCCAGAGGAAATTTTATTTCCCATTAAGGTTACAGATAGGACTTGGGGGTGGAGTTTCATAATTGTTGGCTCTGAGTCATGATGTGGTATTTCAGGATAACAGCATTTTGTATTCTCGGTTGGTGAGGTCTGAATGCGCTCAGTTAATGTTGCTGTCCTAATAAAACCTTGTATGTAAAATGATGGAAATTCTTATCTTTAACAGTTATATATTATTGATATATACATATTCACATGATTATTCTCATTTGTTGTGATATACATATATAACTACTTTTTATTCTGGATTAATTAAAAATCATTTTCGTTGGCCCATTCAATTATCAGTAACCAAAAGTAAGTAGGTAAAAATAACAGTTAGCTTGAATACATTTATTTTTGTTCATTACTAAGTATTTTCCACTGGCTTCTAAGGCTGTTCATTTACTGGTTCATTAAGTCATATAAGTCATATCATTAAGTCTATAATTTAGTCAGAAAGCACTACTACCCTCCATGACAGTTGAGTTACATTTTAAAGTATAGTGCTAGTAAAGTAGGTGCTAAAAGCAATGGCAGTGTGGTGTTTGAAAAAAAAAAGTATTAAGACAAACTAATTGTTAGATCCTCTGGTGCTCTTGAGTAATTCATCAGTACTATGTAGATCTAATTCCTCACTTTCAGTAAAATATTAATAAAAAATATAAACATAAGCTAGAGAAAGTTAAACAAAAACTTTATATACAGAAAATGTGTAACTACAAATATACTAATACTGGGGTACTTATACTTATGCTGCTAGTGTGGGTTTTCTCTTTTTAATTGTGGAGCACAAAAGCAATTTTAGTTTATTATAGACTCGCTTGTGGAGAATATTCAAATTGCTGAACATGGCTACCAGTGCGCTCAGAGGAAATTCTTGGGTCTTAGTGACAGTGCCTTAGTTCGCTGGACTACTCAGAGCCTAAACGTGGCTTTATAATGACCTGTTGATTCTGTGATTATTGAATATTAATTAAGTAATTTCACAGCTCTATTAGAGGGAGAGTAAAATGCCACTATTTTAGTGATAGGGAAAAGCATGCATTCGTAGGTCATAACATTGTCTACTGATTGATATTTAAAACATCTGTAAGACTGCAAGAGTCGTTTGTTGGGATGAGCTAATCATGGAAAGGCATGGAAAGGCTTGGCAGCCTCAGCTTTTCTTAGTTTTCTGTATGGTTTCCACCATTTCCCTGGTGCTTTTGCATCTTATGCTCCAGTTACATTGGTGCAATAACATCTGCTACTGCTTTACTGAATGGTACTTACAGGGGATTTACAGAAAACATTATGCTGAAAAAGTCCATCTATTGTAACTGTAAGATGTGCTGTTTCAAAAAGGATATTTACACATAGCATCACACTAGGGAACAGTATTTTTGCAACTTGTTTTAATTTCGGAAACAGGAAATGTCTGTGGAAAGGGATGTTCCAGATGTGACTGTTCAGTGTGCTGTCTGCTTGTATAAGCATAAAATCATACTGAAACATAGAACTGCTTATAGACCAGTTTTAGACCATATTTTAGACTTTTGTCTTATCAGAAGAGTGAGCCACATACACTATATATCCAGACGCTTGCAGGCACAGGGTAACCCAGGGTGTTTGCCCCAACCAGTCTGCGAAGGTTTTATACTAGTTGTTGAAATATTGCTCTTTGTGTAGAGGTTGTGAATCCATTGGTGTTGGATGATCAGGATCACACATACCCAAAGCTACTGGATGGAACTCCATCTTGCCAGAGAATGCATTTCCACTGCTGAGAGCCTTTATACCCCTTGCGTGGCATTGGGCATGGTGACCTTAGGATCATATGCAGCTGCTCCAGAGCATCTATTGACTGGGTGTTTCTATGGATATTATTAAAGCTGTGTATGTAGATGTATTCTGTATTTAGGAATTCACTGAAACTGGATTTGTTTTGTAGGCCTTGGATTGCGACCGGACAGTGCTGCAGAAAATGAAGAAAGCTGCGAAGGCCAAGCATGCTTCAGGTCAAGGTAACAACACCCTTGCAGTACAATGACATTTAATGGATCAATTTGTGCCATTAAAAAAAAAAATGAAAGAGCATCAGAGAAACTGCAGCCATTACCAGAAGGCAACCAGTCATAGCCTTTAGGTGGGTAAATACAAGACCTAAACTGAAAATAAAGCCTTATGTGGAAACAGTATCCATATCTATATCTATATTTCTATATTTTTATTTCTATATTTCTATATTTTCATATTTTTATATTTTATTTTTAATTTAAATTTAACTTAAATATAACTTTTATTTTATTTATTTAAATTTTTTTGCACTTTTGCACTTTATTTCATTAAGTTAAGGTTTAGTTTAAGTTTAAATTTAGATCTTTATTGAATAGCTTTGATGTGCGCAGACTGTCAAAAAGCATTTCACTGCAAGTTATACTGTGTATTACTATGTATGTGACAAATAAAATTTGATTTGATTTCCATAAGTTTTACCCCATTTTACCAGTTTAGTCATATCCACACTAGCCAATGTGATGATCCCAAGCTGGGAGGGTGTAGGCTAACATTTGCTTTCCCCAAGACAGTAGGCATATTGTTGAATGCCGCTAATACAATATCACTGGACAATTAAACGGGCTTGAAGGGTAATGCTGACTGCCAGTTGTGTTAGGTCAGGTAACAGATGCCTACATTGATGCTGAGTGATGGGGTAGAGATCTCCTCCCTCCCAGACTGAGGCTAGTATGCTCTTTGGCTGTGGCTGTGGATCAACTAAGGCAATTGGAGCTTAATAAGGCAAATCCTTAGATGGCTGCATCACTCTGAAGCCCACACTGATGCATTCGTAACATATTTTAAAGCATAACGTCATTAAAAGAAGTAGCAATTATAATAGTGTTATGTCCAGCCCATGCAGTGTGGCAGTGTTTCTGCATAATATACATTAGCATTTCATTAGTCATTAGCATTCCATTAGTCAGTATTTTAAGACTATGCCTAATTTCTTAAAACACATTGCTTTCTTTTTCTTACATGTTTCTTCTTGTCACTCACATTGTAGGACACAATACACTTTTGTACGGCCACAGAAAAATGCAGATGGAGGGATTTTAATTTCAAAACATCAGGACTGTTTTGCATGAAAAAGCACATTTTATGATTAAAAGAATACTCTAGTGTTTTCCAACTGAAATGCTATCTGCTGCATCTGCTAATGCTGTTTCAACAGTGGCTTCTATTATTAAGCCAGGTCTTTTGTTTTATAAGTATAGAGAAATGTGTTAAAATGATTGCCTTTGGTAACCATAAAGTGCAGACAGAGCATATTGTCGATGTCCAATTAAAAACATGTATCTCCAAAATGCTGACAAAATGTTTATAACTTCGAATGGAAGTCAATGTAAAATAGGAGTTAAGTAAGAGCATTTCTATTGATCTATTCACCCATAATTATTTACACAGTGTACAGAGCAGCTACAGGGTTTAAACCATGGAGAAAACAAAAATGGAGATACATAGTTTTCATTGGACAGTAGCAGTAAAAAAAGTTTAGGCTGTCTGAATAAATTTGTCAGCCTTTCATGTTCATTATGTATATATTGTTTTATACATCCCTCTAGACCACATATCACATTTGGAGCTGTACATCAACTCCATGGAGAAACTGGCTGTGAATTTCCGGAATAATGGAGAGCAGGAAGTGGCCTCTGCGTTTAATAAGTTTGCTGAGTTCTCCAAAGAGCTGCTGACACCAATGAAGAACTTGGTGAGTCAGTGAGCGAAGGAGAGCAAAAAAATAAAGCAGTATTTAACAATACACAGATTCTTCTTTTACTCCAAAATTACATCAATTACCCAACATAAACTATATGTCCAAATGGTTGTGGGCACTCCTTCAAATTCAGCTACTTTAAGTTAAGTTGCAACCATTGCTGACATAGATGTGCAAATGTGCACACAATTTGTCCAGTCCCTGTAGGGATGCATTGCAAATAGAACAGGAGCAGAGAAACATGAACCTATTGGCACCATGCCTAATGCCAGACATGGGCTAGAGGGGTATAAAGGCCCCCACCCCGACCCCCACCACCCGAATTGAGCTGTGGTGTGGATCTATCTATCTATCTATCTATCTTATCTATCTATCTATCTATCTATCTATCTATCTATTTCTCTACCTACCTATCTACCTATTACCGTTGCTTTTGGAACAATGTATGAGCAGGTGTCCCAATACTTTTGTCCAGAAATACTTTTTGCATTTTGCAAATAACTTTTGCAGTGGAGCTGTGAGGCTAATGTATGTGTAAGTTATAGAAGCCAGATTAGTATATGCTGTCTTATACATCATTAGACTGGTGCAGTATATGCTTTAATCTCTTGTTAGCTCCGCTAAAGAATCAAACCTCAGACAACAAACAGGTCTTGGCTGATTGACAGGCCAAGGGTGGGTAAGGGGGGAATCATTTTTATCATTTACATTATAATATATATATTTTTATATAATTTAGATAATTATAGTAACTTATGTTAAATGTCACTTGCGTACAGAAATGTAAGTTTGTACGTTTAGAAATTACAACATGCTTTTGTTATTACTGGTGAAAACTGTGAAGATACTGAAGAACTGTGTCATAACGATTCCCTGCATTTCACCATCTTCCTTCCTGCAGTTAAAGAGCATGCTGCACAACATCAACTTCTTTCTCGACTCGCTGGTGAAAGGGGATTTGAAAGAGGTTAAAGGTGTAAGTTTTTCAAATCAAAGTCACATGCAGTGTACGTGTTTGGTGTCTTTCCCAAATGTCACATGTCTGAGGTTTTGCGGTTATGTGTGAATTCAATGGGTCAGAAAGAAACTGACCTTTTTCACACAAAGACTCATGCCTAAAATGCTCTGTTTTAAATAGGAAAGTAGATGCATGTGTGTGAAGTTGTTTTCAAAAAAGACCAAAAACAATTATTGTATTTCTTTTACATATAATATTAATCTGAATACACATATATATATATATATATATATATATATATATATATATATACTGTATATACGAGTGCTATGAAATTAGTCTAATATTTAATTACAGTTTGTTGCCTTTGTGTAGTAATAAAATATCTGGCAGTATTTGCTCAAATGTGACCCTAAAGAAATACTGTTTCTATCTGTAAATCACATAAAACACATTAAACATGTCTAAAAAAAAAGCTCTATACATAATACTACGAAATGTTACATTTAACAAATAAACAGTAACTATGTGAATTTGTAAATGTTCTCTGTAGAGAGTGTTTAACATATTTATATTTAGAAAATCAACAAAACATATAATATCACTGGGTGCCAAGACTGTAGTTATAAAATAAGCTAGGCATGATGGCATCCACATACCATATAGGAGCACTCTGTGGCTGTATAATCACAGACTGTAGTCCATCTGTTTCTCTGCATACATTGCTAGCCTCCTTTTACCCCATTCTTCAATGGTCAAGACCCCACAGGACCACCACAGAGCAGGTCATTCTCAGTGCTGCAGTGACACTAACAAGGTGGATCAACTAGGTTGGAGTGTCAGTGTCAGTGCTAGGAATAATCCACCATCCAAATAATACTTGCTCTGAGGTGGTCCTGTGGGGTCATGACCATGCACTTGTGTTTTGTATGCACTGTCTATGTTGCACCATGGTCCTGGAGGAACGTTGTTTCGTTTCACTGTGTACTCTGTATGTAGTTGAAATGACAATAAACCCACTTGACTTGACTTGACTTGACTTGAACACGGTGAAAGAGGCTAATTAAGTATGCAGTATAGAATATACAATATAGTTTTCTTATATTGTAAGTGGAGCTGATATAATGGCTGGTATAATAATGTAATTTAGTGTAGAAATACGTAGGTGATGCCTCAGTGATTAGAGCACTGGTGTATTGATGACAGGGTTGTGGGTTCGATACCTGGGCTCGACAAACTACCACTGTTGGGCCCTTGAGCAAGGACCTTTATCCGGTCCGCTCTGGGAACATGTGTTTGTTCACTGCATGGCTGGTATATGTATCACATTCACAATACACTGTGTGCAGAATTATTAGGCAAATGAGTATTTTGATCACATCATCCTTTTTATACATGTTGTCCAACTCCAAGCTCTATAGGCTTGAAAGCCAACTACCAATCAAGTAAATCAGGTGATGTGCATCTCTGGGGTGTGGTCTAATGACATCAACACCCTATATAAGGTGTGCTTAATTATTAGGCAACTTCCTTTTCTTTGGCAAAATGGGTCAGAAGAGAGATTTGACGGACTCTGAAAAGTAAAAAAATTTGAGATGTCTTGCAGAGGGATGCAGCAGTCTTGAAATTGCCAAACATTTGAAGCGTGATCACCGAACAATCAAGCGTTTCATGGCAAATAGCCTACAGGGTCGCAAGAAACGTGTTGGAAAAAAAAGCTGCAAAATAACTGCCCATGAATTGAGGAAAATCAAGCGAAGCTGCCAAGATGCCATTTGCCACCATATTTCATATTTCAGAGCTGCAACGTTACTGGAATATCAAAAAGCACAAGGTGTGCGATACTCAGGGACATGGCCAAGGTAAGGAAGGCTGAAAAACGACCACCTTTGAACAAGAAACATTAGATAAAACGTCAAGACTGGGCCAAGAAATATCTTTGATTTTTCTGAGGTTTTATGGACTGATGAAATGCGAGTGACTCTTGATGGGCCAGATGGATGGGCCCAAGGCTGGATCAGTAAAGGGCAGAGAGCTTCACTCCAACTCAGACGCCAGCAAGGTGGAGGTGGGGTACAGGTATAGGCTGGTATCATCAAAAATGAACTTGTGGGACCTTTTCGGATTGAGGATGGAGTGAAGCTCAACTCCCAGACCTACTGCCAGTTTCTGGAAGACACCTTCTTCAAGCAGTGGTACAGAAAGAAAAACATGATTTTCATGCAGGACAATGCTCCATCACATGCATCTAAATACTCCACAGCGTGGCTGGCCAGTAAGGGTCTAAAAGAAGAAAAAATGATGACATGGCCCCTGTGTTTACCTGATCTGAACCCCATAGAGAACCTGTGGTCCTTCATAAAATGTAAGATATACAGGGAGGGAAAACAGTACACCTCTCTGAACAGTGTCTGGGAGACTATGGTGTCTGCTGCACGCAATGTTGATCGTAAACAGATCAAGCAACTGACAGAATCTATGGATGGAAGGCTTTTGAGTGTCATCGTTAAGAAAGGTGGCTATATTGGTCACTGATTTGTTTTTGTTTTTGAATGTCAGAAATGTTCATTTCAAAATTTTGTGTTGTTATATTGGTTTACCTGCTGAAAATAAACAAGTGAGATGGGTATATATTTGTTTTTTATTAAGTTGCCTAATAATTCTGCACAGTAATAGTTACCTGCACAAATAGATATCCTCCCAAGATAGCCAAACCTAAAAAAATAACCACTCCAACTTCCAAAAATATTAAGCTTTGATATTTATGAGTCTTTTGGGTTGATTGAGAACATAGTTGTTGTTCAATAATAAAAAGAATCCTCTCAAATACAACTTGTCTAATAATTCTGCACACACTGTATTTCATGTGTCTGAGAAATAACAGATAAAGTGCACCATCAAGAGTAGTATCATTTATTTAGTACATAGGCACTGCCACTAATATTATCATTGTTAATTATTTAAATATAATACTATCTACTTACATTTTGTATATTATGTATGTATATAACTGGTGTCTTGGGCCACCTGTGTATTCCTACCACTATAAATGCAGTCCTTGTCTAAATTGTGTAATGCCCTGGAGGCTAAAGTCCCATTTTTTTATCGAGAAAAACACAGTTGTCCTTGTTAGAGTTATACATATCAAGGATGGGACAAATACATATCTGAATGCTTCTTTGTTTTCTTTGTATCATTAGATGAGAAAATTATCTACATTTTCTACCTCCTTTTTTTCCCACAGGACCTGAAGAAGCCATTTGATAAAGCATGGAGGGATTACGAGAACAAATTGTAAGTGTCTGTATTTCTGCTGTTTAATTATAATCTTATTGTGTTATTGCTGTCTATTGCTTATTTCTGACTGCGGCATGGCCTTACAAAGCTGTTCCCAGGGTGTTGGAAGATGATTGTGAGCCCAGGGTCATATTTTGATTTATTAGACAAGAATATCACTGCACAGGTTTTCCAAACAAGGCAAAGAAAAGGAAAATAGTTGTTTAGAATAGAGATGAAACATGGGCTGTGAAGGGAAAATATATTTTTTTTATTCCAATACACAACAAATTAGGACCAGGCTCAACCACTGTTACTGTTGGTTCTGCAGCAATGTCTAAGCTGTATGCTGAGGGTGGGGCAGTTTATTATGTCCACCTACTGTGTGCCTTTCATTGGCTATTTTAACCTAAACACCCATCACATCGATTCACTTGTAGGATTACAAGTTACTTACTGTATCCAATTGGTTGCTAGACAGTTTATCAACCTCTTTTCTATTTATCAATGCAAGGGACCACCACTGGACCACCACTAATCAGATGGGTGGTGGACCATTCTCAACACAACATTCTGTCACATATACCTTGAGTGGTCCACTGCCCAAAATTTTCCAGCCAGGATAGACACTGATTAAGAGGTTGGAGTATGGCTAAGACAAACATGAGCAGTTACAGTCTCACCAGCAAGTGTACACCAGCAAGGTGGAACGACATGGGCAGAGTTTCTAATAAAGAGTTCTAAGATATATTGTGGTTCCTTTCTATTGAAGAATACAGTAGACTGGGGTCTTGTTTATTGTGTAGCGACAGATGGGCTACAATCAGTAACTGTAAATTTATAAAGTGTGTCTATGTACACTCAAGACACTGTTTAAAAGAGAGTTTGAAGAACTTTTACATTTAAACAACCATTACACAATCTTGTTTACACTTTTAAAAGGTTCTTCACACTCATTCTTTCACAGAAAAGTGTTTCATTATGGAACCAAAAATGGATCTTCTATGACCTTGCTCAAAAAAACATTTGTAGCACCTTTGTTACTAATATTATATATATCCAAAGAATGCATCCCTTCTGGTTCAGCTACATTAATGTGCTCCCACTATTGACAAAGGCATTCACACAGTTTGTATATTCTCCAGAGAAAAGCACTGCAAACAGAATCAGATGCTCCGAAGCAGCTGCACATCAGCTCAAGGTCATCATGACCAATGTGAAGCATTAGGTAGAGTGATAAGTCCCCCAAACTAGGCTGAGGAGCAGTGGGTTAGCACCTTCGACTACCATTGACATTTATTAGAGTGGCATTTGTGATCCACGACTAGTCATTCAACATCAGTACCTGACCTCATTAGTGCTCTTGTGGCTAAATACAGGGAAGTCCTCACAGCAGCGTTCTAATGTTTCTAAGTACATTTGTCTAAAGTACATTTATCTTGTCGATATGAACTGACAAAAAAAGTATTTTGTAGACATGTTTTTATCCACTTATTGTAATCTCTGTCTTTACAGACTTCCTTCTTTAGCTTCCTTAAGCCATAATATCTAGTCTCAAGATCAGCAGACTCACTACATGTAACTACAAACAATGTAGAAATACTGAATACAAATTGAAACTAAGATTCTCAGTGACCTTAAAGAACTTCCTTTCGAAATGTTGCTTATACTGCAACAAAACAGTTTATTTATATAATAGAGTTTTACAAAGACATAGATTAATATCCATCTTTTCATTTTTGACATTTATAAACTGTAATCAGCTGTGATGTTTTATGTACATAAATACGGCAATGAGCTGTATTACACCAAGTCCTATTGATAAAGTTGCATCGGGGTTCTCAAAATACACATTTTCATTAACTATTGCATATTATTGACCAGCACTCAGAGCCTGTTTGAGTTTGAAAATTTCAGAATTGAGGCCACAGATTTTGATAAAAGAAGCAGACTTACTCTTTGATAACTTTCACTCTCAGGAAATGGAAGAAGGAAGACTATCTTAGAGGTCCTAAACATGACCTCAAACCATCAGCTAGATGGTTGAAACTTGGACACAGTTGGGTCACAGTTTCAACAGAACAGTGACCCCAAACACACACCAAATGTAGTTGTGGAATTGATAAAGCAGGAAAACATTAAGCTTTTGAAATGGCCTTCCTGACCTCAACTCTATCAGAACTATGTGGACTGTGCTTCTGTCAGGCCTCTATCAGGAAAACAGCTAATTAAATTAAATGATTTAATTAAACAATACTGCATTGAAGAGTGGTCAAAAGTATTATCCATCAGCTGATATTCTGATTAAGCTCTAATGGCAGGGTCAAGCCTGCATGGTCACTTCAGCCTTACGCCACAGGACACATTCAACAGTTACAACATCCCACATGGGCCTGTGTTTTAGCAGGTTTTGTTTTCCCGGTAGTGTGAAGTGGATCGAAACAGGGCTACTGGTAATGAAGGCGCTCTGGGTTCAGCCAATTAGAGAAGGCCATCCGCAGTTATTACTGTCAGACTGTAAAAAGTTCACACACTGCAGAATGATGCTGGATTACAATCACAGATCTTGTCAGTCATCTCTTGAATTGCAAAACAAACTCAGGTAAAACTCAGGTAAAAGGAAAAGCTCTAGCAGAGCAGTAGGTGTAATCTTTATTTAAATCCTTGTTTGTAATAAAGTGTTTGATGTCTTCTCTCTCTGTCCTTGAAGCACTAAGATAGAGAAAGAGAAGCGTGAGTTGGCGAAGCAGTATGGCATGGTGAGAACGGAGGTGAGCGGAGGAGAGATTGCAGAGGAGCTGGAGAAAGAACGCAGAATGTTCCAGCTGCAGATGTGCGAGGTGGGATGCCTCATAACACACACACACACACACACACACACATATATATATATATATATATATATATATATATACACTGCTCAAGTGTAAAGGGAACACTTAAACAACACAAAGTAACTCCCAGTAAATCACACTTCTGTGAAATCTGTCCACTTAGGAAGCAACACTGATTGGCAATCAATTTCACATGCTGTTTTGCAAATGGAGTAGACAACAGGTGGAAATTATTGGCAATTAGCAAGACACACTCAATAAAGGAGTGGTTCTGCAGGTGGGGACCACAGACCACTTTTCAGTACCTATGCTTTCTGGCTGATGTTTTGATCACTTTTGAATGTTGGTGGTGCTTGTGGTGCTTTCACACTCGTAGTAGCATGAGACAGACTCTACAACCCACACAAGTGGCTCAGGTAGTGCAGCTCATCCAGGATGGCACATCAATGCGAGCTGTGGCAAAAAGGTTTACTGTGTCTGTCAGTACACCAGGAGACGTGGAGGAGGCCGTAGGAAGGCAACAACCCAGCAGCAGGACCGCTACCTCCTACCTGTGCAAGGAGGAACAGGAGGAGCACTGCCAGAGCCCTGCAAAATGACCTCCAGCAGGCCACAAATGTGCATGTGTCTGCACAAATGGTTAGAAACCGACTCCATGAGGATGGTATGAGGGCCCGACGTCCACAGATGGGTGTTGTGCTCACAGCCCAACACCGTGCAGGATGCTTGCCATTTGCCAGAGAACACCAAGATTGGCAAATTTGCCACTGGCGACCTGTGCTGTTCACAGATGAAAGCAGGTTCACACTGAGCACATGTGACAGATGTGACAGAGTGTGGAGACACCGTGGAGAGCGATCTGCTGCCTGCAACATCCTTCAGCATGACCGGTTTGGCAGTGGCTCATTTTGTTTTAAGAACATTACATCAAAGTTGGATCAGCCTGTAGTGTGTTTTTCCACTTTAATTGTATGTGTGACTCCAAATCCAGGCCTCCATTTGTTAATAAATTTGATTTCCAGTGATGGACAATTTATACATTAATACAATAAAAGTATTCAATGAGAATATTTCATTTATTCAGATCTAGGATGTGTTATTTGAGTGTTCCCTTTATTTTGAGCAGTGTATTTGTAACAGTTTCATATTTTTCCTGTTAGTTATAGATGTTGTTAATGTTTAGCATTTATACTCATTCAGCTGTATGCAGTATGTATTTGACATTTGGTTATATGTGCAGGTTGCATATTCAATTATCTAGTTAGGACATACCCATCACAGTTACATTTACATTTATGGCATTTAGCAGACGCTCTTATCCAGAGCGACATACAAGGTTATTTATATCACAGAGATGGGCCAATGTAGTGTTAGGAGTCTGGCCCAAGGACTCTTATTGGTGTAGCGCAGCATAGTCACCCAGACCAGGAATCAAACCCCAGTCTCCCACATGGTGTGGTAGCTCAGTGTCAGGTAGTGGTGTTATCTGTTGCGCCACACCAACCACAAGTTGGTACCACAAGTGATAGGCAGGTAAAGACTAGCATGTGCTACCTCTGAGACATGTTAAGCTAGCAAATATTTTCTCGAAATGACACTATTGCCACTAATTCGAAGGAGAGTGCTAATGGTTAGTTCAGCAGATGCACATGCTGGCTAGCATCATACTTAGTAATGCATGGGGAGAGATTTACGCTCTCTTGGACTCACCACAGATCCTGATGATAGGGCCACAGTTTGCACAGTGTGCCACAAAGGTTTTAATTTAAGAATTTCAACTTATCTTTATTAGGTTGCCTTACACTTCTGAGTTAGTTAACTTCTCGCAGTAAGTTAACAGACCATATTTAAAACTTGAATTTTAAACAGCTAACAATGTAAAGACAGTCCAGTTATGCACTTTTTTAAAAGTGAAAATATTTTTACAGCGCATTACTGCTTTTTAACAGAAGTGCATTATTCTTTACTGTGAGATTTGAGCTTGAACTTGAGCTTTTTCCCCTCTTAAACAGTACCTCATCAAAGTCAATGAAATTAAAACCAAGAAAGGTGTGGACCTTCTACAAAATCTCATCAAGCACTACCACTCTCAATGCAAGTAAGGCTATGCGCAGTATCTCTGCTTGTTTTTATTCATAATGAATATCTGTCTAGGGAATGCACAATGTTGGAAATTCTGGATTGACTGTGTCAGTGGTAATGATGATGCCCATACACACACACACACTAAATTGACAAATGTATTAGGACACCTGCTCATACATTGAATCAAAAATGATAGTTTGGATTCTTACTACAGCTTGTGACCCTGATCACTGTTGATCTCACTGCATACATTTATGTGGACAAAAGTATTAGGATGCATGCTCATTCATTATTTCTTCCAAAATCAAGAGAATTAAAAAGAGTTTATTCTGCTTTTGTTGGACTAACTCACTCTACTGTCCAGGGAAGTCTTTTAACTATATTTTGATGCATTGCTATGAGGGTGTAATTGCATTTAGCAACAAGAGCGTTAGTGAGGTCAGAATGTTGGATGATCAGCAAATAAATGTCAAATAAAGATATGAATTATTAATCAAATCTTAAAACTGTTAAGCAGTTATCTGTGGATATTATTGTGCATCTATAATCACCATCCTCTTTCTAGCTACTTTATTAGAAAACCAACAATTGATTGCACAATTAAGCAGCTCCACATTATGCAAAATATCCACCATCCAGAAATGTTAATTTTAAGGGCATCTTTGACCTCTGTTGTAGTAGGGCTAGAGAATCCATCAACAGAAGAGCAGGGAGAAGTGTACACCAGCAAATTGTATAGTTTTTATGTTTTCTAATATAGTGGCAGGAGAGTGTAAGCCTATATAAGCATTAAAATAATAGATAGTGGTGTGTGACAATAAGTCTGCGTTTTATAGTTAGCATAAGGTATTGTTATTGCACACTACAGTCTCAGTTTTGCATGAATAACAATATTGTAACTGTCTATAGTTTAATGACACCTTGACACCTTTGAGGTATATATTGCAGTATATATTGCAGTATAAGGTGAATTTCCTCAATGTGGGACACCAAAGCTCAATTTGGAATAGGTCTTCCTCACGTAAATGAAAGTCAGTAAAACTATGGGTCATTTGCATTGCAAAAAATGGCCCACATTAGTTTAAAGCAGCCTATTTTAGTTTGCTGTGAGGGAGAAGAGAAAGGAAAATTGAGAGATGGAAAGTAGGGTCAGAGCCCTTATAATAAAGTCTGTTCACTCAACCTTGAGGAATCTTCTTAGTAAAAGGTGGCAGCTCTGCCTTATTGTGATACCTGTTTATTTCTAGTCCAGTGAATGGCACTATGGTCAAATCCAGTATTTTGTAGACTTCTTAAAATTAGGGAACAATCAACTATATAAAAGGTTAGCGATCAGTGCTATAATAAGGTATCTGTAAAAGGGTTCATAGTGCTTTATTAAGAATCAGTTATAAGGATTCTATAATGTTAGCTAAGCATGACAGTTCTGAAATTGGCCTCACCTTCAGCACCCATTGCTGACACAGATGTGTAAATGCACACAAAAGGACGTATTGCCAATAAAATAGGACCCTCTGGAGCAGATCAATTCGAACCTATTCGCACCATGCCTAATGCCAGACATGGGCTAGAGAGGTTTAAAGCCCCCCAGCATTGAGCTGGGGAGCAGTGGGACTGTATTCTCTGGAATGTGTTGGGGATGAGTTGGGATGGTTATCATTAAACATCCTGACATCCTAACTAATGCTTCTGCCATTAAATGTAATCAAATCCTTACAGCAAAGGTCCAGTATGTGTCCTGTCAGTTACTCCAGCAAAACCAGGATAAACTCTAATACCCTTAATTTTGGAAGAAACAAGGAATAAGCAGGTGTTCCAATACTTTTGTCCATATAGAATAATATAATGTATGAGGTGAGATCAACAATGTTCATGGTCACGAGTTTCAGTAAGACTTTCATCTTCTGGACAATTATGTGCAGTTGATTTTTCACCAAACTATTATTTTAAAATTATTTAAAATAATAGTTAAATTAATTAATTATTTTTGTCAGTTTTTTTCAGGAGTGCTTGGCTGCCACTGAGAAACTGAAGCAGTACATTGATGCTCTAACTGGAGGACTCAGCACTGTGAGTGTTTTCTTTACAATGAAAAATCTCTTATCTCTGCAACCCATGAAGCAGGGGCTCGAATTGCAATCAGCTGCTTTACAGGCCAAGCAATCAACAGCAAAACCAGCAGGAGAAAGCATGCTGAAGCATTTACATTTAGTTTTACTTTTACATTTACTAATTTTTACTACTTACATCTGTATTAAACAGATGCTCTGATGCTCCAGATCATGTTACAGAAGTACATTCTATTCGTAGACTACTGTAAATAGACCAGAGTTTAAAGTTTTCACTCTTAAACTACACTCTTTAAACTTAGAAAGTACCACCAGGAAGAATAGATACCAAATTATAAAGTACATAGAGGTACTTTGAGAAATTATTTATTTATAATTTATGATAAGGTAGCACAATCTGCTTTCTTCTACCTTGAGAATTTATGGTTTAATGGCTGAACCAAAGGCAGCTAAAATGTTTGAAAAAAACCCAAAAAACACGCCATGCCATAAATAATTCAGAGCGATAACATGCACCTCAGCTGTCATATAAAGTAATGAACCTTGGGTGCATTGTATAAGCTACCTTCATTCAGATCATCAGCATCAGGTGTCTCTCTGTGTATACATGCGCATGTGTGAGAGAGAGAGACCCTAATCAGTATTCTGAGCATGTCTCATCATGCAGCTGCCACTAGCAATAAAGCTCAGATAGAGCCAGTGGATCCAGTCATTTAACCCCAACTGTGTTGTCCTTAAATAGGGTTGTAATTTTACAGGGTTACAATAAAATCACTGTTAGATTTAGACTTAGAAAAAAAAGCCTTTAAGTGTAAATTGGTTGCTGGATGTACCTTCTCCAAAAGATGCAAATCCCTCTCTAAATTCTTGTTTTTGGAGGCACATTTGTTTTTCAAGCAATGTCATATTTATTAATGACAAATATTTGTATGTGTGGTAACTACTGGATCCATTTATACCATTACACACTGTAAGATGTATCTTTTCACATGACAGTGCAACATTATGAACACCAATGAAGAGGGCATCAGTGGCTAAAATGCCTCAGTGGCTTAATAACCCAACTTTTTCATGATCTCACTCAGATGTCCAGGACATTTTTTAGCAGTTGTACTCTCTAAATACTCTCTCTAAATTTTTATTTTTTTTCTAATTTTTTCAGGATTTTCCAACAATAGAACATAAAACATAATAAGACACAGTACACAAGGCTGTATGTTTAAAATATGTTATGCATAAACCTGTTTTCTCTCAGTTCTGAGCCAGTAATTAATTAGCTTGGCAATCCTAACACGTAATGCATGAAAATACATACATACATGCATAATGCAGATTTTATTCATTTTCATCACAAGCATGGTATTTTAGGTCCTCCTGTGTGGAGGCCCATTTAGATGGAAATGCAGAAAAAATAGATAGATATATAGTGTCAGGCCCTTGTTACCACAGCCTTCCCCCGGGGCAATCCCAGGACTCCGCCCACAGGTCCAAATAAGGACTAATTTTGTGTGATTCACTGTGTACAGTCACGCTTGTCAGTGTGTTCCATGGTCTGTTCTAAGGGAAACCGTGAGGTTTGCTTGTTCCTTACCTTGCCTTGTTTCTTGTTTACCTTGCTCTTTTCTTCCATAGTCCCAAGCTCGGTATCGGTTTGGTTTTGCCCTAGGTATTTCTGAAGCGCTGCTTCGGGTTTTGTTTCTCTGTTTGTTTCTGTCCTGTCCCGCTTTTTTTTAACTCGGCCTGAGGCTTTTGGTTCACGTTTTCTCCCATGTCCATGTGAGCACTGCTCAGGGGTTTTTGGTTTTCCCTGTTCTGCCTGAGCATTGCTCAGTAGCGTTTGGGTACCTACCCTGTTTGTTCCCTTTTTACCGAGTATCCTGGTTTGTTATTTTGCCCAGTCCTGCTATGTTAAGTTTTGTTTATAGTTCTGACCATGTTCTGACCATTGCTGCACCTTTGTGTTATCCTGTCTTGTATTCATTCCCTGTTTTGTGTTTATCCTGTCGTTTTCAATAGTCTTTCATTGTTCCATCCCTGTGTTTCTAGTCTCTGCCACGCCTAGCCAGCATGACAGATAGATAAATAGAAAGGAAACCATAGGACACATAAGCCAAACACTATATTTAAACAGTTTGTAAAAATAATAAGTAAGAAAAAAAGATAGAAGAAAGCAAATGAAACATAAGAAGACAACTAAAGGTGGTTAGAGTTTAAAATGATTTGTGTGACACCAGCGAGATTCCTGAAGTAAATTCCAACTCGCTGGTGCACTGTTGCTAAAAGCACATATTGAAAATAAGAAACAGTGTCAGCGGGTAAAGAGAAGAACACTGTAGACATATGGTGATAAAGTGAGAGTGACACATGTACTTTTATGTCGGTTTACTTGTGGATGGCAACCATAATGACTGAGGTTCTTTTGTCATTCTGATCACGAAGCTTCAAGGTTGGTTCCACTCCTACTTTCTCAGAGAAAAAGTCTTTTATAGGTGGTCTCAGACCAGGCTGAGGTTTGTTTGAGCTGAGATAAAAAGAGGCAGCATTAGTGTTGAAAATCAGAGATGGTTACCATACTCGATCTACATCCTATGGCATTTGTACAAATACATTCTGTACACTGCTCAACAAAAGAACTTTGGGTAATACATGAGTATTATGTCTGGCATCTTTAAACAGAAAGCTGTTTAAAGATGTGCCATGTGCCATTTTGCTTTGCAAACACTTGAAAACTGAAGAACCAACTGCCAAAAGCCTTATCTTGGGAATAACAGAAGTCACACATTTTCTCTCCTTGTTGTGATGTCGGCACTCAGCAGCAAAGGGATATACTAGCATGTGTTTACAGGAAAGTGTGTGTGTGTGTGTGTGTGTGTGTGTGTGTGTGTAGATTAAGCACAGGCAGGATGAAGAAAAGAAGCAGTTGTGTTCTCTGCGGGACCAGCTAAAACCTGCCATACAACCTGAGCTTAAAGAGGTAATCACACTTGCACATTCCCACCACCCAGGACGCTTCACATTCCCGAGCCAATCCATTTAATCTAATTTACGCAATTTTCCACTTAACCTAGATATCGCCGACAGATGTACAAATGTATGGTGTCAGAAATTGGTGTCTTCTGTAGTTTTATACTGGATCTACAGAGCTTACATTACTAAGATGTCAATAATCATCCAAACCATTTTATAAATATCATAAAAATCGTTCACACAATCAGCATCCAGTTCTTCATTAAGGTGCTTTCAGAAAAAAATGTATTGCTCTGGCAATTGCTATTGTTTGCATATGGAGAGAGAACTTTTTCAAGTGCAGCCGATGAGACAAACGGTTGTGTGTGATGATACAGAAACCTCTTGTTTCTTCCCTTTTGTTAAGACCATATTATTTGTTTAAACAGATTTACATGTTTCGCCAAACTGCTTGTATATATACGGTAAGGTGGGGTCACTAATTTACCAGGATTACTTGCTGTTGACGTAGCACAAAAGCATTACATCTGAAAGTCCCGCAGACATGGGAAGACACAGTATGAAAAAATAAAGATTTTCTAATTTCATTGGTGTTAGATAACTGACACTATATATATAAACAGTAAAGCATGGGGTGGATCTATCATGTTTTGTTTTCCACCAACGCCAATGACAAATGGATTCCACAATCCATTTTGAGTGCAAATGTCAAACCATCTGTTAAAAGTCTAAAGCTAAAAGGATAAGAAAAGGATGGCTTAAAAGGATAGTGATCCAAAATACACCCTACAAAATAGCATAGACTTTAGACAAGCTGTACAATACAACTTATTACGATTGCATTAGGATTGTGTTTTTATGTTTGATTAGCTTAAGAGGCTGTGCCCAAACATTTGCATAAACATTTGCATGGAACCCCTTTACTTAAGAGTGATATTGGTACATTGTGGTGAGGTTTTGATTGCATTTACACTAGATCATTGGTAAGGTCAAGAAGTGAATTTGAGTTTGAATGATTAGTTCCAGATCACAAAATCCTCCATCACTCCAGGGAACACACTTTTTTTGCCTGGGGGGCTTTATGCCCCTCTAACAGATGCTTTGTGATCTTAGGCTCATGATGGACTGATCCAGAACATCCCAAATGAATGGCAGTGCCAGTAATAATAAGTACTAACCCGATGTTTTTTCTCTCTCAATGCAATCAGTCTAGGAGAGTAAGTTTCCATTTATGGATTTGCATGATGTGCTGTGTTTGTGCTTCTTAGGTCTTTAGATATGGCTACATGTTGGTGCTACAGATCTGTTTGTTTAGTACCAGCGTCTGTTCTTTTAATATGCTATACTTTGCTTTGTAAAATACTGTAGTATGATATATTCTGGCCTGCTCACACACTCATGCTTAAATGTCACACATGGTCTAAATGTATCATATCTTGGTGTGAAGTGTTTTGACAGCTATATGCCAGTTCCCCTGACTGACTGTAAGCATGTTTGTGTATGAGTGTAAAGCAACACTTCTGCTTTCCTTTTCTGACACACTGCATGACTTACGCATGTCGTGGCTGTTTTATCCCCTGTCTGAGGAGGGCATGTGCATTATTGGCCACATGCAACATTTTAACATATTTATCAGTGCAATAAGCAATTGTTTGGTTGATAAAACACTTACATTAGAATTAGGTGTATACATCTTAATATATTATCTTAAATAAAAATTTGTTTTTGATTCTTTAGGAATCAATTACAGGCACCATTGAAATCTCACCATTTCACAATGATTCAACTGGATATTTTGGCATGTAATTATAAAACTGTTATAAATCCACAAATCCAGCTATTGAAACAAATGGAACAGTAGAAAATAAACAAAACTATTGAATTACGAATTTAGTGGTTTTAGGGGAATTTTAACATTTGAAGAATTTTTACAGGAAACTTATAAATAAATATTTTATGTCGTTGTATAGTTTTTATTTTAAATGGTCAGTCAAAAAATATTCTAATTACTAATCTGATTTAAATAGATTCTAATTTGAATAAATTGTGTTTAACTGGAACACAATTTTCAGTGTACACCATATGGACTAAAGTATTTGGGCACCTGCTCATTCAATCAAGGGTATAATAGTTTATCAAGTAACTACTCTCTGCTATCCAGGGAAGGCTTTCCCCTAGATTTTTTTGTTAGAAGTATTTGCTATGAGGATTTGATTGCTTTCAGCACCAAGAGCATTCGTTAGATCAAGATGTTGGATTGTCACCATGCCACCTCATTTAATCCAAAATTAGTGGATGGAGCACCATCATTCCAGAGAACAAAGTTTCACTGCTCCACAGCTCAATACTAGGGGGGCTTTATGCATGGTATTTAGCTGACATGGTATTTATGGTATTTAGCTGACATTTACATTGATGGTATTTAGCTGATGCTTTTATCCAGCGTGACTTACAAGGTTACTGGTATTACAAAGGTGGGCCAATGTAGTGTTCAGAGTTTTGCCCAAGGACTCTTATTGGTGTAGCCCAGCATAGTCACCCAGACCGGGAATCAACCCCCAGTCTAACCAATCAGTGCTTCAGTAAGGTAAATTAAGATACTTTGAAATCAGGAATTGAGCAAATCCAATACGCAAACAAACTTCTTCTAACCAACATATCAACAATTTCACTGACAAACAACACATTCGAACTACTGACTACTGTATTTGTCTTTATTGGATGGTCTGTGGTGTTTTGAAAAGCAGGGACACAGTTACTGCTGATATATGCCTAACTATCCTTACACATGTGATTTAGTGTGTTTCTATTTTTTGTGTTAAAAACTGACAAATCAAACAATGAACGTGAATGTTAAAGTACTAGTTCACCAATAAATCAGATTTGTGCAGTTTTCTTTTTAACCCAAATATTCTCCAAGACATGAAGTTGGCCTCCTTATTCTGAGCCACAAGGCTAAAGTAACAAAAAGCTTTATGTAATCTGCGTACCATGCCTTAAACTGTGAAGTTAAATTAACTGAAGTAGACCTGCTTTAGTTGTTCCTGACTGGCGTATGGTTATTCATAAAAATGGGGTGTGTTCCAATTGTTTACTAAGTTGAGTATACCCTATGCATAATGAGAACCCGTTGGTTTTTGAGTGTGGTGATGATGGACACTGTTATCCCACAATGCAACACGAAGCGGAAAGGAAAGATGGCTGCTAACAATGAAAAAAAAAAGACCCTAATTTGTGTGTGTTTGTGTGTGTGTGTGTGTGTATGCGTGCATGTGTGTTTGCTACAGGATTCTTTAAGCAGACAGACTGTGTACAGTATGCACCAGCTTCAAGGCAACAAGCAATACGGCACAGAGAAATCAGGCTACCTCTACAAGAAGAGTGATGGGTAAATGAATTAGTGTGTATGTGTGTGTGTATTAATGTGTTTTTCCTACTACAGTGATGCATATCAGTGTGGTTTTATTGAATCACTGTTTCTGGACACAGTCTGTTTAAAATGAATATGTTTTCCATTCATCACAGCTGACGTGTTTTCAACTTATGATATATTCCACTGCTCTCATTTCCAGCAATAGTTAATTTGACCATTGTGACTATACTTAGGAAGTGGCATAAAAAGAACAGAATATCAGAATAACCCCATATGTACTCTGACTCATGGTTAATGTTAGGGGTGGTGATATGATGCTATAAAAATTATGATAGGTTATGTCACAGTACTCTTTTCTGTGTATATCATGCCAACACTAAACAACTTAAGTTAGGAGTTTCCTTGCTGTGAATGAATTGGCCCTAATGAATGTTCATATCAACTACCAGAAGAGGAAAACATGTCATCTCAGGGATTCTGAGCTTGGTATAATTTTCGGTGCCGGACAAGCTGAGTATTCCTGCGGCGACTAATCTCCTGAGATTTTCAGCATTATAGTTTTCTTAGAATGGTGTAGCAAAGAAAGTATTTTTATATATTCAGTCAGCTCCACAAATGGAAATGCCTTGTTGGTGAGAGAGCTCAACAGAATATGACTAGACAAGCATGAGCTGACAGAAAAGCTACAGTAACTCAGTAACTGTAACAATTGTGAGCATAAAAGCATCTCAAACATTGTGGCAGATGGGCTACAACAGGCAGAAGATAACATCAGAGGTTTGACTTCTTTCAGCCAAGAACAGAAAGCTGAGGCTGCAGTGGGCACAGGCTGAGCAAAACAGGATAATTAAACAATGAAAAAATGTAGCGTAGTCTGATAAATGCACACAGATTGTGTGCTAAGGCACACAGAGTTTGGCACTGACAGTTTGAATCCATTAACCCACCCTTGTGGGTGTCCCCTGGAGGTGGTGTAATGGTGGGGGGGATGTTTTCCTGGTTCACTTTTGGCCTGTTAAGACCAATAATACCAGCCTGTTTAGGTATTGTTGCTGACCGTGTGCATCCTTCTAAAACAGCAATTTACTCATTTTCTAATATTACTTTCAGTATGATAATGCGCCAGGTCACAAAGCAAATGTCGTCTCAAACTGGTTTCATTAACATAACATAACATAACTGAGTTCAGTGCGCTAAATCTAATAGAACACCTTTGTGGTAGAACGGGAGATCTGAGGCATGAAAGTCCTCCTAAAAAATCTGCAGTTGATTCCCAAACGCATTCAACATTTAGTGAAACATTTTGTGCTAATGCTTTCAACATTTTGTGAAAGCTACAAAGCTGTTTTGAGAGCAACGGGGGACCCTATCCAATATATGGACAGTGTTACAAAAAAAGTTAGCTCAGTTGTTATTTCTGAATAAATTATACAATGATTATTCTGAGACTCTGCTTTTTATCATATATGGTACTAACTAAATATAGACTGCAAAAGCATCATTGATCATGATAATCTTTGGTCAACATTTACATTATTGTCCAAGCATATGGAACACATTCCTCCCACCACCCAGCTCTAGTGTTGTTTATAGATTATGCAACAGCATAGCTAGAAGCATCCTTTTTTTTACTCAGATTTAGCAAATTATGTGTGTGTGTGTGTGTGTGTGTGCATGCCTTGATGATATTTCTCTCCACGTCAGATTGAGGAAGATGTGGCAGAAAAGGAAGTGCAGTGTGCACAATTGCTATCTCACCATTGCTCACGCAACTGTAAGAAACAACACAACATTACATTCACGGTTCATTTATCAATCAACCTTGTGTCCTGTTAACTTTGAGATATGTTAAATGTAATACAGATTTATGTAATTATGTAATAAATAACATTCACAAAACAATAGTTAAACCATAATAAAACATATCCTCTACTATGTACAAGCATTAAATGGAGTGTGAATATAAGGCATGTTTTTCACAGAATTACTTGTATTATTGATCTATGATGGAAAACAATTCATATAAAATCATACAGCACACATAGTGGTGTCCAACAGAGTGTAACAGAGATTAATGTGTGAGATCATGTGCCCTCTTGTTTCTTCCTTCCAGCCTAATAAACCTCCGGCCAAACTGAACCTCCTCACGTGCCAGGTCAAACCGAGTCTGGAGGATAAAAAATGCTTTGACCTCATCTCACGTAAGTTACAACTACTCTGTCCTCAAGCTTTAGTTGTTCAGTCCAACTCATAAATCTTGACATCATACTCTTATTATATATTTGAAAAGTGTGTTTTATATAGTGAACCCATCATTGGTTTCTGAGGGTATCTGTTTCTATTTTTGACTTACTAAATGTTCCACTTTAGTGTGAGGTTTGCCCATAATGTTCTATCTGTGGTTTTGAATCTGTGGGTCACAGTGTGTTGACATGTAGGTCATGATGAAGCTATATGTTTTTCTTTTTTTATGAGAGCAAAAAATAGTATTAGTATTAGTATTAAGTATTATAGTCATGCAAAGTTTAGGGCACAGCATGAAAAGCTTAAAATGTTTAAAATTAGAATCAGGTGCAGATAATTAGAACATTACTTCTCCGAGTAAATAGTCACCTACTCATCCAGTCTGACCTGCTGGTCGTACTGGTAGGCGACAGCTGCCTCAGGGTAAACATCAGGGCAAGACTGAAGTTGGCCAGAGAACACCTTGACAAAGACCAGGATTTCTATAAAGTGTGCTTTGGACAGATGAACCTTGAGTCTTGGCCTGATGTCTTTTTTCTTTTTTGACAAGAGTTTTCTCCTTGCACACCACCCATGAAAATCTTTTTCTGATGATAGATACATGTTCTTTGACATTAACTGTAGAGCTACCTGCTACATCTATTTTGAAAATGTTATGTTATAAATAGTTTTGTTTGTAAAGAAAAATGTTGTACATACAGGGTAAAAAATATACAAACAGCACACCTAATATTTGGTTAAATGTCCTTTAGTTGCATCTAGACCAGAACCTTTTGATTGCTATCAGTAAGCTTCTGGCAGAACTTGGTTGGATTTGTCTTGAGATATTAGCTGAAAGATCCATAGTTTGTGAAGTATATACACTTTATGTTCAAATGTTTGTGGGCACCCCTTCAAATTAATGCCGTCAGCTACTTAAAGTAGCACTCATTGCTAACATAGATGTGCAATTGCACACACACAACTAGTCCCTGTTGGGAAGTATTGCAAATAGAAAAGGACTCTGGAGCAGCTAAACATGAACCTATTTGCACCCTGCTTGATGGTTTTGTTGTATGACATATCCACAAACTAGATAGTGTATTTTACTTTGAGTAATGTACATAGATTTATTGGCTTTACTTCAGTATGGGTTCAGGCTCCATGCTTATAGCAGGGTATAAAGTATCCCAGTATTGAGCTGTGGAGCAGTGGAACTGTGTTCTCTGGAATGATGGCGCTCAATCGAGTACTTTTGGGATGCATTACTTGCATTACTTGAACAGTACAGAGACAGTTACTCCAACAAAGCAGGATAAACTCTTTTTCGGAAAAGAAACAAAGAATGAGTGAGTGTCTCTTTTGTCCATATGGTGTACCTGTTCATATGTTTGCTCACTCAAAGTAGTAGTTTCTGTCACAATCCAAATAAAAATCTTTAAATTTTCAAACTCTCACACTGTTCCTCAGGTTAACTATGTAATTCTGCTTACATTGGCCACACGTGGAGCGCACGTAACATGCTACGTAACCACTACTATAATTAGATATATCATTCTTTAATGCCACACAGCAGCGTAGGTGTATTTGGACTTGCAGGTTTGCTGAAGTCCACAAGACTGTGAGCAATATGGCAAAGTAAAGTAACGGTAAAGTGCAAGACAAGACATTATATAAAACTTATAAAACTTTTTTTGTTACTTTAAGACTGAAAAATGTAATGTAATGTTACTGCTATAAGTGTTCATTCACTGTTAAACACTAGACAGTGTATTATACTTTGAATAATTTACATAGATTAATTGATGTTCTTCTTTAGTATGGTTTCAAGGCTTCCTGTCAACTTCTGTCTCTATTTTAGTCAGTGTGATCTCAGGTGTGTTAACGCTTCTCAGCTAGTCATGTGTAGAGCTTGAGAAACTAGGTGTAGGGGTTTTCTGGGTGTGAGATGTTTACACAAGCCTTTTTTAGCCTTAGTGTTGAAGCCAGCTTAAACACCTAATGTTTGTTGTCTTTGTGTGACTGTTTTCCAGTGTGTAACGTGTTTGCCGTCTGGCATCTTCTTTTCAGATAACCGCACATATCACTTTCTGGCTGAGGATGAGCCTGACTGTGTGGCGTGAGTATTTTTATTCATTCACATCAACTGTCAGAATGGTTAAACATTGTGATCTCAGTAAAAAAAGGCATGATTGTTGTTGGCAGAATTGAGAATTAAAGAAAGACATCTAGTGATTACTAGTCCTGCAAATAGAAATGATGTGTGAGGCCTACAGTAAAACAGATAACCACTCTGTACAATTGTGGTGAGCAGAAAAGCATCTCAGAATGCACAACACATCCAACCTCGAGACTAATGGGCAGCAGCAGAAGAAAATCATGTTGGATTACACATTTGTCAACCAAAAACAGAAAGCTCAGGCTGCAGTGGAATAAACATATAGTCTGCTAAATCACAAATAACTGCTGAGGCACACCAATGATAGAGTAGATATTAAGATATTAAGTGTGAGGAGATGCTGAGCAATAAAGCTAAACTTGTTGAGCTCTAGAATTATAATTCGTAGTATAATTCAGTATTGAATCCTAATGCTGAAACTGTAACATTTTAGTTTAGCATATCTTGTGGAGTCCCACAGGGTTCTATTTGATGTTGATTTTGACAGTCCTCTAGTTATGAAAGTGAAGAGAGTGTGGGCTGACATTTAGTGTATAAATGTAATTTTACACTCCTTACCCTAATTCAGCTCAGATATGTCTGATGTTAGTTTTGCAATAGATGTGTAGATTACAAGCAATGTAAGATTATATTTACTTACATTATTTGTTAGCTTCTTACCCCCAGTGCAAAGCTAAAGCAAACTTAAATCTTATTGTGTATTGACTACATTTTGAGTTTAGGAGTTCAGGGTTTATATTATATTTTCTCCAAACTATCATTTTAATTTGCAGACAGGGCGTATGCTGTGAAGTGTCTTTGGAGTGTTTTAATCAAAGCAGAGAGCTCTCTCTGTGTGTGTCTGTGTGTATTTGGCCTCCAGGCTCAACCCACACTCATGTGACTATCAGCTGAAGTGTGGATTCAATCATATAGGAGAGAACTATTGTCAATTCAAACACACACACACATACTTCACAGTGTTGCCCTTTCCAAGTTGCTGGAAGACTGAATCTTCTTTTTACTCAATAAGGAACGTCTTTGAAACATGTGATATCTTTTCTCTAGACAGTTTTCTCTGTGTTGTGATGAAAATGCATCTGCCTGTTTATCTGTTGCTAAATGGCAAAGGCAAAGACCCAGGAATGGAAAGGGGTTCTGATAGCTTCTTTCAAAACAGGCAAACAAAGCTGCAGTGAATGCTTTTGAGAAGCAATTTAAACCATTACAAGCATGACATTACTTGATTTGAATGTGTACGTTATTTCCGCACTAATAAAATATTTCACATCAACATAGTTATCGCCAAACAAGAGTAAGTTCATCAAGTTTAGGAAGGAAAGTATGATTGATTATGTTGTACATGTTTGGTGAGGCACCAAGAAATTACATTGCTCTACATGAAAAGTATTTACAGATAAAAGTTGTGTTTTTTGTGTACGAGAATACTGAATTCCCTGAGCTCCCTTAGCATCATTAACGTAACAGGAATAACACGCCATGATAGCTAATTATGAAAGGAAGCTTGTAGTCAGTCTCCCATTAACAGAAAGTCATTCCCATTATGCTAATTACTGGCTGTATGATTTCATTCACTGTTAGCAATATTAGCACATTGTACCAGTGCTATTCCTTTAACCTCATTAACTGCTGGTGACTTCAACACCTTGAACCATGTGGAAGGAAGCTGTATGTGTGAAACAAAGCAACCACATATTGACCTAGCATGTACAGTACAGGGCCAGAGTCATACTAAAGCCCCCTTGTGGTTTCATGAGGTTGTGCTCTGCATAATTTACGAAAGCAGTGCTGATCTGCATTTCAGCTTTTTGCAACACTGCAGAACATGCTATTTTAAATGCAAGTGTGCCTCTGCATTTATTGATTGTGTGTGTGTGTGTGTGTGTGTGTGTGTGTGTGTGTGTGTGTGTGTGTGTGTGTTTTACGGGTGTAAATTGCATTCAATGCATTTATTCAAAGGCCTTAGGTTGCATTATTTAGAATGTCAGAATCCATTATAAATGATAATATTAATATTCAATCAAAACCCTTTTTTGGCTTATTTCCTGGCTAATTCCCAAAAGAAAAATTACCTCCAAAAGGCTTGAAGTATTGTGTTTTTTCTGTATTCCACTACTATGTAAATAGTTCCTACAGTGACATTTGTGTATTCATGGTATATTTAAAAAACACATTCTAAGTCATACCAATATTGAGACTGAGACTGAATGTTGAAATGTAAATTTTGTGTGTTTCAGGTGGATCTCTGTGCTGACTAACAGTAAACAGGAGGCATTGAATGTAGCTCTGGACGAGCGTAAGACAGGTGGAGAAAGCAGTGTGGAGGATTTAACTCGCGCTATCACTGAGGACATCCTCCGCATGCCGGGGAATAATGTCTGCTGTGACTGCGGAGCTCCAGGTAAGAGCCTGAAGAGGTTTCTGAGGTGGGCGACTGAAGTGGGGGGGGGAATTTAGAGCACACCTTCTTCCTACACACATATACTGTACTTTAGACCTACCTACTGCATTGTTTTATAGTGGCTTTTTAGCTACTGACAAAATGTTATACATATAATACAACAGTACTTCTTCCCATGGGTGAGAACGTCCTGTATGACAACACTGAAAGGTAATGTTATTGCCAACTAAATTAACTCAATTTCATTGTATCCCTTATACCCATCATCCAGTGCAGCCCACCTAGAATACAGCAACTGGGCAGTAGGAGTAAAGCTGCTCTATTTAGCAATTTTCCCTACAAGCCATAGCGAAATCTGAGCAGGTGGGCTTGGAAACTGGGAGAGGAGCATAGTTCACAGGCTTTGACAAGGGAAGGTGCTTCAAATAGCTCTATGAGTGATGCTGTAGTAGTTCCATGAAGAAACATGTGTATAATAGATATAAATAGTGTCATAATAGTGTAATATAGTGTCAATTTGAAGAACCTTTTAAAGCAGCATCAAGCAAGAATTGGCATTTCTTGCTCCCAGCCTCCCTCTACAGTCGGGAAGTGTAATTTGCACTTTGAGACACCACTACAGGATATGCTTTACACACACATTTCTGGGCAATCTGCAAGCTACAGAACCGTCACTGAAAGTAAAAGAAAAATGTAGACTGACGAGGTAGAGTAATATTACTGAAATTTACACAAAAATTACTCCTGCCCACTTCATCCAAGTTGTATAGTGCAGTTAGCAGTGAGCCAAGCCTGGAGAGCAGAGACACTGTTCTTCCTGTTACAGGTCAGTTGAGCATCAACATGATTTTAAAGTGACTTAAAGTTATTTAAATATGTGGCTTTATAATAAAGTTATTTATGTGGCTATGTCATATGTGTCATGCTGGGTGAGCAGGGAAGGGAGGACCATCCTACCCACCCAGAGAGGACGAGGCCAATTATTGCATTCCACAGGTCCCTGAGCAGTGCCTTATATTCCCTTAACAATAGACATGGGATATGAATGAAGGGCACTGCAGTTGATTAAATACCTTTATTCGTAACGTTTTGCAGCATCATCAAACATAAAGCGCCATTCGTTCTTGAATAAACATGCATGACTTTGCTGCAACTTACTGCAATGTCATAAACAGTTATTTACAGTTTTACCTACACAGTTCCAGTTCCCTTCCAAGTGAATGTTTTCGCTCCCTGTGGTTTGAAACCATACTTGTAAAATAAACCATAAAATGACTGACTACCATGTGAAGTCCACCTTGCAGTCTACTTTGCAGAGTCAGCTGTCCTTTACATTATTTGAACAAATGGACCAATACAAATTACACAATTACATTAATGTGCTTTAAAGTACTTTCCTTCTTGTTTTGGCGGTGCATGGTTTTCAAAAGACCCTGATTATGTGCTGGCTGGTTTGTTTTCAGATCCTACATGGATCTCCACCAATCTGGGTATTCTGACGTGTATCGAGTGTTCAGGGATCCATCGGGAGATGGGTGTCCATCATTCACGCATACAGTCCCTCTCTCTGGACAAACTGGGTACTTCTGAACTGCTGGTGAGGTGATTTTCAAAATCATATCCAATAAAATTTTATTGGTCACTTTTACAGTCTTATACATTTCTCCTTTAACATAAGTGTGGTCTATGAGCTAAGAGAGCGATGTGTTTACACCCCACATCGCTGATTGACTACATTTGAGTTAAGAGGACAGTTTTGTAAATGTAATTTTGGCAGATTCTCGTGCTCTATCTCTCTCTCTCTCTCTCTCTCTCTCTCTCTCTCTCTCTCTCTCTCTCTCTCTCCCTCTCTATCTTGCTCTCTCTTTCTCTTTGTCTCTCTCTTGCCCTCACTCACTCTGTCTGTCTCACTCTTTCTCAGACTTACTCTCTCTGTCTCCATGTCTCTGTCTAGTTGGCGAGGAATGTGGGGAACTCAGGGTTTAATGAAATTGTTGAGGCCAGCCTCCCCAGTCCGTCTCTGAAGCCATCTGCAGAAAGTGACATGTGAGTGATGGGCAGTTTGGAATTGCTTTTCGGCTGTCAGAAGCCTCCATCTCGCAAGCTGAAGCCACAACAAGCCAGTCCAACAGTCTCACTGTACACCAATACAACAACCAGAATCAGAATGGAATTGAACGGAAATTGAGAAGTATCAGAGTCAGAATAGAAGCAAAGTAGGATCCAATTGACAGTACATGTCAGAGGCTGTTCACACCTTACACCTTGGGTTTTCTGTGATCGGATCACATTTGAAATTCACCTGACAATATGAAAAGCACACTTAAAAGACTCACTCAGGATGCATTGCAATTGGATCACAATCTGATTACGCAAACCATGTTTAACACTAGTGTAAACTGAATGCTGATTCTGTATTTGGAAGAAACAAAAATGTTCTGTTGAAAATGTTAACACTATAAAATATTTCTGGTATGGACACTGGTTTCTGTGTGTGTGTGTGTGTGTGTGTGTGTGTGTAAAGCGCACACTTATTTCCTGGTGATCGACCACAGATTGCATTATTCCAGAGTATGTCCCCATTGCAATTTTAACAGTATTGTGCTTTTTCTACTTAAGCACACCTGAATGAGAGGAGAATCAACATCAGAGTGGAATAAGAATCAGAATCATAGCAGAATCAAAGTATCTAGTATTCTATCTAGTAATAGAATCTAATTCTAAATCAAAGTAGAATCACAATTAAGGTGGAATCAGAATTAGAATTCGATTTATAGCAAAATCAAAGTAAAATCTGAATCAAAGTAGAGTCATGTTCAGGGTGGAATTACAATTCTGATCAGTGTAGAATCAGAATCAAATTGGAAATAGAATTAGCTTAACAAATGTAAATGCCACACATCATAAAGGAAAACATTTCATAATTAGTCTGATCTGTGAGGACACCACAACAATTTTAATGAAGCAGGAAAATGCTCATGAGAACAGTGTAAACCATGTCATATTTGTGTGATATCCTGTTATATTACTATTATATATGCTATTTATCTGCATGTTTTCTTTTACTTCAGATGTCGGTGCTGTATTCCTCAGCTTGTAAAATGCTCATGAAAAGCATGTCCTTTAGTTGTTGCACGAATTAGAAAGGTCCAGGAGAAAGAAATGACAATTCTTGCTTTGCGCTTTAAGGAGATGCATGTTCAGTTATATCAGATATAAAAAGGCTATATGGCCACTATGTGTCTCCATCCTGCGCATGTCCTAAAATAACATAGAGAAACACTACAGAGGCGTATAGAGGATTTAGTGGATAATAGCCTAGGCTGTTACACTGTATCTGACCATCTGTTCTCCATAATGACTTTAGCGTCTGGAATTAAGCCCTGGGCTACAACCTCTGACCACAGCAAACAACATTCAGCTTATAGCTACATACACACAGTGCTGCTTTTTATACTGAATAAATGTGCGTACATGTCAAATATTGTATATTTGTTTTACATGTAGGATATTGCAATAGAAAGTGTGACATGCTCAATGTGATTGCAATAACACCTACAGATTTTGGGTTATGCATTACTGAAGCTTTCTTATAATTATAACTAGAATTAGGGTCACAATAGCTTAGCTTCTGCAGTGTTCCAGGTGTCAACAGGTACCAATACTATTTCAATTGTTTTGGAATATATTTAAACTACTAAGCTTTCCAAAGAGCAATTATTAATTGAAGTACTTTGATTAATAATACACATCAAAGTGTAACTGTCAATCTACATTTGTTATAGAATCAGCTACATTTGTTACAGAATCAGTCTACATTGTTGCAGAATTCTTATGCTAATTGAATCATTATGGCTTATCCTTGGTATGTATGTGTGTGTTTATGTGAAGGGTGATACGTAAAGACTTTATACTGGCAAAGTATCTGGAGTGTCAGTTTGCCCAGCGTAGTGGCGGTTCTCCAGACACTCTGCGGCGCCGCCTACAGGAGGCTGTGCACAGCCGGGACATTTTCAGCCTGCTGCAGCTTTACGCTGAAAAACTGGACCTAAGCCTGCCACTGCCCAGCCCACTGCAGGTACTCACATGCATACATGCACAAACATTCCTGTGGATGTCATGTATTTGCATATCATTGCCGTCATAGTAAATTGTTTTTTCACATGATTTAACTATTCGAAAGCACCTTTTCTTTATATTGTGTGACTTTACTACAAATTTTAAATAAGACTACTATTTCTGTGATCACTGTTGATGAGCAACTGTTTTGCATGTATAAAAATACTCATTTTGAGAGAGCTATCAGTTTTCTTGCCCTGGTATTAACTGCATGAAATGAGATGCAGCATGAAACGAGTCTGTAATATGCCTCTCTTTTCCATCAAGGAAAAACGGGAGACTGCACTGCACCTTGCCGTTTTATTGGCTGACCGGACCTCCCTGCACATGGTGGACTTTCTGGTACATAATTGGTGAGGCTATGATATTATTCACCTGGCTCATGATGTGTAAACAAAAGCCGGCTGCAACAAATAATGACATTAGTAGTTTAATGGAACAACAGGTTAATAGGTTAACTGAGAAATAAATGTTTGTTGCAGCTAGTGCTGCATGCAGAGGCAGGGCTTAGTAAGGTGTGGGCAGGGTAGAAAGCATGTAATCAGAGACTTTTCTGCCTCCATGGTGACCAATGAGAGTGTCCATAATTTTTAATCACTTGGGGGCGCACTAGCCAGGTCTGGAACACCAAAAGTGCAATTTAATGACAAATTACTTGTCTTAAACAGTTAAAAATACTGTATTTACTGGATACTGTATATGATAAAAATATATTTATGGCTAAAAATATTTAGAGATTACACACAATTTAATGTAACATGGTTGAAGACCTCTGTTGTTTTGAACAAAAAAGTCATTTTTTTGTTAGATTACATGAATGTTTTAATTGAAGGGCTTGTTTGCATATTGCAGCTTTCTGCAATGTCGGCTAAGCCACATGCAGTGCCACTCTTGGGGCATTAGGGCTGAAAGCGTTTCAAGGAGAGTGAAGTCAGTCATTTGTAAATGTTAGAATGCCTGAGAGAGAAAGTGGTAGACCATCTGGACATTCGACAGCTTTAGTGGGCACGACTGTGAAAGCTAATTTACCTCTGGCGTTCTTTTGCTTTTATTGAGCTTCTGTCCTATTTTAACCTTTAAATAAAAGAGGAGAAAGCAAAATATATGTTTCAGTAATAATCTGGTGTTTACTTTGTTTCAGTAATAATCTGGATGCACAGACAGTGCGGGGTAACACTGCGCTGCATTACTGTTGCCTGCAGAACAAAACTGAGTGCCTTAAGCTCTTGCTTAGAGCCAAGGCCAACACACATATCAGTGAGTGAATACATTTATTCAAATGTTTCACACTGCATTTCATTCAGTCCAAAAGCGTCCAAAAACTAATAGAGGTGGGAGATTTTCAAAGGTGTAAGTGTAGCTACTCACTCTTTAGCTGTTCGTTTTATAGGTATTTTTTAGCTGTTAATCTATGGCTGTTTGTTTTATAGATGCACATCATATGTGGTCATTCTGTGTTTGCTCATTCTATACCTACTCACTCTATAACTACTCATTCTATACACAATCATTACATACACGCTTATATTATATAACTGTTTATTCTATAGCTACTCATTCTATTGCTGCCCTTTCTATACCTGCTGATTCTTTAGCTGCTTATTCTATACTTGCTCATTCTTTATCGGTCATTCTATGTGTGCTCATTTTATACCTTCTCATTCTATACATGCTTTTTCTATACCTACTCATTCTATGCCTACTTATTTTAAATGCGCTCATTATATACACGCTCATTATATATGCGCTCATTGTATATGCGCTTATTATATACACGCTCATATTCTATAACTGTTTATTCTATAGCTGTTCATTCTATACCTGCTGATTCTATAGCTGCAAATTCTTTAGCTGCTCATTCTCTAGCTGCTCATAAATTTACTTGCTCATTCTACAGCTGCTCATATCTTTACCTGCTCTTTTTTATCAGTTCTATGTTTTACTACATCCAGTTAAGCAGAACAAAATTTAATTTATATTAGGTTTATAAAAGTTAGTTGTTTAGAGTTTTGAAAGTACTACTGAATATATACACAAAATGTTTATTGTGGCATCATTTATGAGAATGAAAACCTATTGTCACATCACCCATCTCTTAGGAACAGTGAATATAATACAGTTGCCATTTCCTCATCTGCATGTTAATAGTTAATAGCTGAATAACACATGTTGACGTCCTCTGAAGTGAGGCTGATTGCCTAGTAAACTTGCCCATTTGGATTATTGGCTTATTGTGAGTAGTTAATTATATAATTTGAATGATGGTTTTGAGAGGGGGCTGATGGCAATTATTTTGTCCTCATAGAGAATGAAAATGGAGAGACTCCTCTGGACATTGCTCGAAGACTAAAGCACACTCACTGTGAAGAGCTGGTATGCTGCGCAGGGTTTCATTTCTTTTATTACAATTAAATATCACTAAAAGTTGGAACACAGGGCTACCTATAGGGCTTTTTCTTAATATTTACTGTTGTAATAATAAAACAATAAAATAATGAAATTACTACAATCAGAAATATTGTCTCAAAATATTGTCTGTTAATGTTAAAAGAACTTTTAACTTTTAACAACACACACATAGTAATTTGGATAATTTACTATAGCATTAGTAGTGACTTGATCAACAGTTTCAAACTTTTAGAACACTATAGTTCTAAAAAAAATGTTTTTTAATTATTCAAAATCATTGTGTGATATACAGTATTATGTACGTTTTAGTTTTGCTATTTATATACCAAAATGTCTAAGATGATGATGAATCGTGTGATACATTTTACTGGTACTCTGGAATAGGACTGTCCTTATCAGCTAGCTTTAATGTTAAACCTAATGTTTTCTTTATTACTTTAATAGTCCTTAGAAAACAAAGTGTTTATTATTTGTCTGTTTTAAAGTGTGGTTACCATGTGCATTGTTTAGATCCAGCAGTCTCAGAACAACCAGTTCAACATGCACATCCATGTGGAGTACGAGTGGAGACTACGGCAGGACGATTTGTATGAAAGTGATGACGACCTGGAAGACAAGGTTAGTTTTAATATTGTTTTAATATTTTAGTTTTATATTTAGTTTTAATTTCTCTTGGATAGGTGAATATGCTTTTTTAGATTTTGTTCAAATGTATTACCATAATGACAATTCCACATTTATCCACTGAAAATGTTGTACTTTTGTATAATGTTGGTATAAGCTATGTTTAATATCACAAAATATACAATATTTTGCCTAGCAGCCAAAGTTTACACTGAGCTCTTATTAACAATTGTTGTTATACACAAACACACAAATATATACATATACAGTGGGGCAAAAAAGTATTTAGTCAGAAGTATTTAGTCTGTAAAAAGTTCTCCTAATTAGAAAGATGAGAAAGGTCTGTAATTTTCATCATAGGTACACTTCAACTATGAGAGACAAAATTATAAAAAAAACAAAATCAGGAAATCACATTGTAGGATTTTTCAAGAAATGATTTGTAAATAAAGAAATAAGTATTTGGTCACCCACAAACAAGCAAGATTTCTGGCTCTCACAAACCTGTAACTTATTCTTTAAGAAGCTCTTCTGTCCTCCACTTGTTACCTGTATTAATAGCACCTCCAAACCAAGACCAAAGACCAAAGAGCCAAGACCAAAGAGCTGTCTAAGGACACCAGGAAAAAAACTGTAGACCTGCACCAGGGTGGGAAGTGAATGTACAATAGGCAAGCAGGTTGGTGTGATTAAATCAACTGTGGGAGCAATTGTAAAAAATGGAAAACATACAAGACCATTGATAATCTCCCTTGATCTGGGGCTCCACGCAAGATCTCATGCCGTGAGGTCAAAATGATCATGAACTACACGGAGGGACCTGAAGAATGAACTGCAGAAAGCTGGGACCAAAGTAACAAAGGCTACCATCAGTAACACATTACGCCAAGAGGGAATCAAATCCTGCAGTGCCAGGCGTGTCCCCCTGCTTAAGTCAGTACATGTCCAGGCCTGTCTAAAGTTTGCCAGAGAGCAAATGGATGATCCAGAAGAGGACTGGGAGAATATCATGTGGTCAGATGAAACCAAAATAGAACTTTTTGGTAAAAACTCAACTCATTGTGTTTGGAGGAAGAAGAATGCTGAGTTGAGTCCCAAGAACATCATACCTACTGTGAAGCATGGTGGTGGAAACATCATGCTTTGGGGCTGTTTTTCTGCAAAGGGGACAGGACTACTGATCCGTGTTAATGGAAGAATGAACAGGCCATGTATTGTGAGATTTTAAACCAAAACCTCCTTACATCAGTGAGAGCATTGAAGATGGAACGTGGCTGTGTCTTCCAGCATGACAATGATCCCAAACTCAACGCTCGGGCAACGAAGGAGTGGCTCTGTAAAAAGTATTTCAAGGTCCTGGAGTGGCATAGCCGAAATTTGTGGAGAGAATATCTGTGTTGCCCAGAGACAGCCCCAAAACATCAAAAGAGTTGAACTTTTGTTATTGACCAAATACTTACTTTCCACCATAATTTACAAATACATTCTTGAAATATCCTACAATGTGATTTCCTGGATTTTTTTTTTATTATTTTGTGTCTCATAGTTGAAGTGTACCTATGATAAAAATTACAGACCCTCTTTTTATTTAGCAAATAGAAATCATATTGGTAAACCTAATTTTTTTTTTTTTGGTAAACCTAATTTTTTCAAACCTTAGCTGTTCATTATTTCACATAGAATTCTTTTAGTGGTTTGAGGCACATATGTATGGGTAAGATATAGTATCATAAATATAAACAATCATAGTTATCGAATTATACCGCTTAAGATTAACACAAAACTACAATGTACCTTTAATATACAACGCCCAATAAGGATTTGTGCATTTACCTGAACCAGTATCTTTGTGTACTGTATAATTGTATTCACAGTCAGGCCCAGTGAAGAAGGACAGGTCAAGCCGGCCTTTCAGCCTGTACCACAGTGGCTCTCAGGACCGCAGCGCTGGGGGAATATTCAGCGTGGGCCGCCGGCTAGCTCTGGGACGAGGCGAGCACAAACGAGATGTGTACAGTATTCCTAGCCCTCACACTCGCAGCCTGGACAGCCCCCCACCACCCCCACCATCATCACCTGCGCCACCACTACCCCCTAGAGTCAGGGGTAAGAAACTGCTGTTGACACTATCAGATTGTTTGTCAAATTATGCTGCTAGTGGTAAAGCTGATGTTCTTCTTTCTTGTCTCCTCAAAAGCTCCAAATGTTCCTCCCCCTCCTCCCCCTGTCAGTCCACCAGATGGATGGACAGAGGTCAGCTTCAGTAAGAAAAGAACTCCTCCTCCTCCTCTGGTGATCCGGCACAAGCGGACATATTCTGAGCCGTCTCCTCAGGTTCCTCTCAGCCCCCACGGAGGCTCGCGGCCAGGATATGCTGGTATACACATACACCTGCAAAAAACAAAAACTATGAATTTCTTTAAACAAATGATTATTTATTTAACACCTTGGCATCTCATTACATTAATCTACCCTGAAGTTAAGTACATGAATGTGATGATAAAGTACCTACATTAAACTTAGGTGCCATAGAAATATTCCATTTTAAATTAGTCTCTAAAGCAGCCCTAGGATTTTGTCCTAGAATGAAGCAAGCTTGTTCCTTTTATGGTGGTCTTGTGAATAGTTTGATGAACTCTGCTCTGAGTAGCTGGTTTACAGCAAGGCACTGCAATTGCTCACACAAAATCGACATTGGCAATCATGCCCCAATGTGTTTGTAGCACTGTAACAAGAAAAATAGGCCTTATTAACCAACTGTTCCTAAGGAGAAATTTATTCCTAAAACCCACTTTTCCGTTTTGTTTACATGCATTTTTCTTATCTAGAAGAATCTGGCAGTGGTATTTGTGTTCAGCAGCATTACTAAACAAAAGTAACCAACACCATAGTCTCAGGTAGTTGCCTCTACCTGTTGTTTCATCTTGGACTAGGGAAAACGCTGGTGTACATACATTTTAGGGTGTAAATGTAATTTTAGTAATGCAGAATTAGCATTTAAAGATGAATATGTTTGAGATTCACAATATGTTACTTCCATGTACCAAACTCTCCTCATTCAACTATGCTCTCTATTCTAGTGCACCTTTAACATGTTCTAACATAGTGGTTGCACGTAAACGTTGTTTACAGCTCACACACTACCTGTACCGTTACTTTTATTAAAACAGTGGTTCTGACTAATGGTGACTGAGTTAATGTCAGAACATGTTGACCTTCTTTGGTAGATTATGGAGTGCCGGCCAGTCCACGAGGCTACAGCATTCACGATACTGTTCAAAAGTGTGTGTAAGTACTGGCACCTTAAAAGATAAAGTAAATTCTGGCCTCTGTTGGTGAGATAGCGAATAACTCTTTACTTGAAGTATTAAATACTTTGTGCATGGATTATTATATATTTGATTGTATCTTTTCTCTCTAAACTGAACAGCATTGCATGTACATAATGCTAAGAATGTTATTGCTGATAATAAGATTATTTCAGCTCAGGGTCTCCCAAGTACACCATGACTGCACTCAACTCATTGTCTGAGCTGCCCGAGCGAGGTGAGCACCCTAGCGTTTTTTATTCACTTGTTTCATGCGGTTTGGGTGTGATTAAAACTGCTTTAAATAGGTTTTTATTGTGCACATGGGTTAAACATTGGGGGTGGGTTGTGTCCTAATCGAATGACACTGACAATTGATTTTTGTGAAAACAGTATCACAACCACAGTAGGCGTGGTTGAACATATTAACATTATTAATAATTTACCTTTTTATTATGTTATGTTTTGTTATGTTTATGTAGCATTTATTAAAAGTCATACAATGACGACGCCCTCCACTGAACTTGGCAGGTGTTCGTTCAAGTTCAGCTTTGGCAGGTTGCCAACATACTAGGCCATGGCCAAACAGGCAGGTGTACCAGCCCCCAGAAGCTGAAAGCCTCCAGAAGCTAGCCCAAAATGTGTGTAGAAACCTGAGCGCTTGAAACACATGTACAAATCTACTTATTTTTTAAACTTTAAATAACCTCTCTTGATAATACAACAAAATCTTCGATCAGCCTGTATAACTCTATTCTTACTCTATTCTTACTGAAAACTTTATTTGCTTTTAATATTCTAGGATATACTAGTTTTATTACTATTTATTAGTGGTAGCTACAAATTTAGTAATGCTACAAAAAGCGTTACAAATTTAATAACATAAATAAAATGCAGATTTTATTTAAAGTGCCAAAACATGTAGCTTTTCTGGAGTAAAATAAATACATTTCTGTCGAATCTATAAACCATATTAACATACTGCTACTACTAATACTAATAATATTTCCAAGATAAAATAAATACTATAATATAATCTAAAACAATGTATAAAAGATAAATAATAAAGAATAAAGATATTTATTAATAATGTATAAATAATTAAATAAAACAAGAAAACAATTATATACAGCAATTATATAAATTCTATAAAGCAAAATATATCCAAAAGTCTGTTGTCGGATGTATTCTGGAAGCTAATTTCACAGGAATGAAAGAGAAAGCTCTATCACCCATTCATCAAAGCCTGGACAAGCAAATCTGATCTAGATGTCAACATAGGCAGTGAAAAGCAGTTCTGTAAAGCCCAGAGCAGACTCTGAAAAACTTTTGGAACTATTTCGCCTTGGAATTCAACTATATGTACCTGTCCACTATTGTTTTTAAAACAATACATTTTAGGCTAAACCTTCTTAAAACTACTGCTACACAATGCCTTATTCCATTCCTGACCATTGTGTGGAAGATGTTTCTATGATGTAGCTTTTAGAGGCATTAAACTCCTAAGACATCTGGTTCCTATCACCACCACTGTGAACAATTCTGGCTCTGTAAGTTTCTCTAAAATAGGGCATTTCACACCAAACCATTCTGAATGACTTAGTTAACAACTAAATGATGTAGAAATTACTTCTTTAGGGCATGTTGCTTGGATTTGTTTTAGAAGCAACTAATGTGACTGTTTAATAGCTAATAATAATGCTTTGGCACCTTGTCATGACAAATACACCTAAATATACTTATATTGATGGATTTATAATATATATAAATATAGTTCTATAACAATGTACAAACATGTATAAAAAATCTAAGTTCAATAAATCAGATCAATAAATTAACCTTGTACTCAGTCGTACTTGCTGAGCACTGTATTAGAGATTAGTCACTGGCAGTTGTGAATTGGTACAGTGCATCATAAGTTTAAGCTTCCAATGAACTTTGAAAAAAAGGGAAATAGTTCAGTTCTGTTTGCACTGCAGGTTTTCGAGCAGATGGCGAAAGCAGCAGTTGTCACTTCCTGTATCAGACTCCACAAGTCAGCAGTTCAGGCCGCCTTGCCCAAGCCCTGTCCCCAACGTCTCCCAGATCATTCAGCCTGGACTCCAACGGCAGCTCAGCGTCTTCCTGTCCCAGTGCTCCACATCCGCTGCCCAGACGCACTCTGGTGAGAGACTGGGCTTTCTAGTAGTAGGGTTTAAGTTTTGAAAATGAAAACATGACCCAACTAAGCTGATAATCCGTGACTTTTTTTATGAGTTTGTCCCACACACTATTATTTTAATAAATCAAGAAGGGTCTTCTGGGCCTACAGAGTAAGGCGAATGATTAATTGCAGATTAACAATGGCATTTTTATTATTTTTTTATATATACAAGCACCATGCTTGCTATATTTCATAGCATATATCTACAAGTACTGTAGTACTGCTTTTATTGTTATGTTTTGGTTGGAAATAATATGGTTAAAATCTTGAGGCGATAGAGTAATATTTGAGAATGTTATACAAATATTACTGGTTATAACATTATTTTTGTTCATGAGGGTGTTGTCCTACCTGCTTTATCCAAGTTCAATTAGTGAAGCATCACAGTGATGTTATTTTAAGGTATAAAACATATTTAAAATCTTTAACTTTTTAAGAAAATAAAAAAATACATACCCAACCAAGCCAGAAATCCAAACCAAACCGCACCCCAGAAACTGGACCATTACACCATTAGTACATTTTTTCAATCACAGCAACCAAGAAGTGTGAGTGATATGTGCTATATTGTTATATATTACGTATAAAGTAAAAGCAACAACATCTGTCAGGGCTCTGTGAGGCATTATTCATTGAGAACAAGAAGTAGTTTACACAGCTAAAAATGGCAGCCACTCATGTGTTTGTAGACAGAGGTCAAATAAAATATGTCTGGAAACAGAACTGGGGAAGCTTCTTGTGTGGGACACATAAACAATGGTAGACCTGAGAACATGAGAAGTCACACGAATTTTCCATCTCATAACCTCTAGCATGCAAGAATGTAGCATAATGTGTCTCCAGCTGAACTTGCATAGTTTGTGTGCAAGTACAGACCTGCCTTCTGTAATACGTGGCAGCTTCAGCAACAGGCAGTCAGTGAAAGTGAGGTGCGTGTGTGTGTGCCTTTTCCAGACAAAGTCAAAGCTGAAGCGGGTGAAAGCCATGTATGACTGTGTGGCAGATCACCATGATGAGCTCACTTTCAGTGAGGGAGAGGTACTGGTGGTTCTGGCAGAAGAAGACGCTGATTGGTGGGTAAGTCATACAGTAACGTGATGGGGGCTACGACTGTGCCTTTGTTATGTCTGTATCAGTTCACAACCCTTAGAAGTCAGTTATTGTCAAAAAACAAAAGCAATAATTAATAGCATCTGCTGTTAATTAATAATCATACAGTAGCTTGTTGTAATAAACAGAAATGTTTTGTTGAAAGATTACATTTCAATTAATGTTGTATCAATGCCAGTGTTTTACCCTTGATACCAAGATACCCAAACAGCTTTTCACAGGCTTTAAGTACTTATTGGTGTTACCAAACTAGTATCTGACAATGCGTTCTCAAAACCACCCTCAAAAACTATAAAAAAAACCTACAATAATTACATAATCCCATTGGTCCTGATACCAGGCCCAAAAGAGAAAGAGGTGCTGAGAGGGCCCTGCATGTCATAGCGAAATAATTTTTTTTACTTTACAAATCTGAAAATAATTCATCAAACCTGTCGCAGGGTTTGCACTTAACACTTTGCTTAGTATCCAGTACTCTGAAGTGCTCCACACTGATCATTTCTTACGCATGTCATTCCTTTTAGCTTCTGTGGCCACATGAAAAAGAGGCCAGTCAAAGTTGAGGTGACATAACTGCCCTGCATGAGTTTATGATGATCTAATTAGCTATACCTTATCTATATATTACGAATAACTGATCTGTATAAAGCAGAGGTCACTAACAGACGGACTGTGGTCCAGGTCCAGGTCCAGATGTTATCCTATCCTGAGCTGGAATGATAACTGCTAAACTATTGAGCACTTTTTCATTTTAATTATTAATTAAAGTTTTATAGCCTTCATGGTACAGGTTTAGAGGCCCAGGAAACTCACAGACCATTTACACGTGTTGTGTCAGTATCACACATGATGCTACTCAGATTCATGCATACATACAGGGACAAGACGACAGACAGCGGTCGGAGAAGACCGTGAAGAGGAAAGTTAATTCACATGGCAGCTCTAAAAAGAAAAAAGCAGAGCTCAAAATCTGAACTTCGTATCAAGAATAGACAGACTGGTATAGGTTTATGCTTTCCAGTTAGCATGTCTCAGATGTTTCAAGACCATGGCAATTATTAAAAACAGTAATGTCAAGTTTACTTTACTTATTAATTTGACTTTAAATGAGAAAAGAATCTTATATTTAGAGTATCTGTTATTGATAATCCTTTCAGTTCAGTGTGAAAATAACAATAAATATTGTTGAAATTATGGTTAATGGTTATACGAATATTCATATATAGTCTTACTATATATGCATTTGATGATTGGTTAGCTATTGTTAATCAAATTAGTGTAAATAAGCTAAATGCATATTTTTCTAGCTTTGTATTCAACATAGAAGTCAGATAATTATATAGGATAATATTATATAGAGATTATTATATAGAGTAATATAGAATAATAAACAACATGCCAGTAATAACTGTAGTCTTATGAGGGTTAAAAAGAGAATTCAGTAATGCAGGCGAGCAGGTGCTGATGAAGAAGGTTTATTCAGAGGATTGCTGCTCAGACTTGGTTTGGTTGTTTATAAATAAAATTCTTTCTATGGTGACTCTGGCTAATCAAGGTTTCCTGCCAGCATCAATTTGTAACTCCCAACTGTGCGCAGCCTCAGCTGCATATCCTAGGGAGATGCTAGTTTAAAGGCGATTTTATGTGGAAGCAGTGAAGCTCTTATTGGCCTTTGATAGAGCCATGCTGTGTGTACAGATGTACTTCTTTCTCTCTCTGGGGAACAGATGGAAATGATTGGTGTGGGTCCGCTCTCTGTGCTTCTTTGTGTTTTAGCCTGTCTTCGTATAGCAGAGAAATGACAGTCCAACAGTCTCCAGTGGGTTTAAATAAAACCCTGCAGACACAGATCTGCTGAACAGCAGGCCATGAATAGGCCATCAAAAGAATACATTTGAGTGAGCGAGATCTAGATAGAGGGGCGGATAGAGGGAGAGAGAGAGAGGAAACAGAGCGGGATAGAGGGAGATATAAAAGGAAATGAGAGAAAAGACAAAGCGAATCAAGAAGGAAGAGAGATTGTTGAGAGTAGTAAGAGGGCAGGAGAGTAACAGGGAGATTTTAGATGAAGGAGGGTGAGGGAGTTTAGAGGAGACAGAGTGAAAGGACAAGCAGAGTGGAAGAAACATTATACAGGGAGATGGTGCGGTCAGGAATCTTGTGAAAGCGAGCCATTCTTGAATCCTGTGTTCTGGGTAAAAGCTTTTTACGAGGTTATTTTCTTTAAGTCCTGTTCGTATGATCAGCTTCTTCTTCAAGAATGAACGGTATCTCTGAGAGCCTGTTTTTATTTTTTTTTTTTACTGCAATGTTTTTTCCTTCTAGCACGGCTACATCGAGGGACAGCCGGACAAGACTGGCCTCTTTCCAGCCTCATTTGTCTCACTACTGTCCCAATGAAGCCACACAAATGAAGTTCCAACCCAACTATAAGACGGCGAAAGCAGTCTGAAAAAGAAGTGTTAAAGGTCTGAACTTATGGTCATGTTATGAATAATCAGTGTTACAAAGCAATGCTCAGGGGTGCTTTACAGTGTGCCCCGAGAGCTTTACAACACAGAGCCAGTTGTCTTAAATAATTGTGGTGGTTGTTTAGGTCCTTTAGACACAGGAGAGAGCGCATCTGCCATCATGTCACGTTAGGGCTGGTCGGTAGGTACAGAATAATAGTATTGTGATTGTGTTGATACCAGTGACTGTATAAAACCAAGTTTGTCCAGTACTAGAAGATACATTTGATGGGAGTGCTGTTTGAGGCAGATTACAAATCCAGCACAACTAACTACACTAACGATAGCTGACTAGTATGAGGACATTGGCCATTTTACGCAAATATCACTTACCGGAAAATTGCCAAAAACTTTGTACACAGTGTCTGTTAATGCAACCAACAGCAAAACATGACATGATCAATAAAAGTGTGATTGGCTCTATGCCTGACAATCTGCAGCTACTCCATGTACACAGAAAGTCAGTCTCTTCCAGCCAAGGCTGGCAATCACTTTTTTCCTAACTGTAACCCCACCTTCTTTTGATGTAAAAGACTTTTGGGGGAAAGGTATTAGCACAGGGAAAACTAACTGAAATAACAGTTGAAATAAGAGACTGGAGATGGAAAGACAGTGTAGAGGGAAAAAATGGGCTGTTTTTGTCATTGAAACATGAGGATGGGCGGAGCTACACATCATACTGCAGTCAGCCAGCAGAGGCCCTAGACCAGTAGTTTACTTCTAACAAATAATGCGCTGTCCATCTTTTTCTTCTGGCCTTGGTTGATACTAAAGGCTTTCTGATACTTGAACTATTAATAGTTATTGTTGGAGAATGTCCTGGAGAACTTTTTGCAAACATAGATGACCCGAACCTGGACATAAAAACAATTTCCAATTTTCACCCCTAATGCAGTTTATAAAAATATTACAAAATCTTTATTGTGGCATGGTTCAATATTGCCTGCATTGTTTTAACCTAAAATATATACCATTGTTGTATTATATAAAAACTTTAATCAGAACACCCACAGAAACTCATCTGGAGGGGTTTCCTTTACAGGGAAATAAGAGACCTACACTAAATGGACGACGAACCGTTAACATCAGGCAGGGATAATTAAGCAGTAACAAGACAAGAAACACAAGCAAGTAACACCAAACTGCCGCACAGAGAGCAAAGCCAACAGTTCTGTTCTCATTTGCTGTGGAGTTCTCCAGTTCTGCGACGGAACATGCGTCTTGTACAGGATTTAATGCACAGCAAATGTGAATTACATTTTAAGGGCTGTACGTTTCAATGGCACAGAGCCTGAACAAGAACAATGCATTGGTCAGTGTTCACAGCACTGTAAGTGTAATTGGTTAAATGCTCTATTTAGTCTCATCAGTATATCAGTATTACAACCAATGATTCTAGGCCTTATTGCGCTCTAATGTACATTGAGACAGAAGGGTCATATAACAATGCGTATGAGCTCCCTGCGAGTCCATAGATATCAAAATGTTTGTCATATCAAGTCTGCGGATTTGGAACAGATAAACGTGCACTGCCACTGCCAGGCAAAGTTAAGCGAAATGCAAACATAAGGTTCACAATTACACTCACTTTTTTGTGTGTAATTAATTATTTAGGTAGGTTGCAAGTGTGTTGCAGGGTAAAAAAAATAGTAATGCATACGTTTAATAAAAAATACAATTTCTGTATTCTTTTTTGTGGATTTTTAAGGGGAATATTGTCCTTCATTCCTTTTCCTTAGAGAAAAGATCAGCTAATTTGGGTTAGTAGGGATTATATATACACAAGGCTTTATTCAAGACAGACCACAGCTTCATCAACATTTCTTGATTTCAAAGATTTCAAAAACTCAGAAAAAGCACAACGTTCCTTACAAAGGTGCTCACACATGCTTTGGTACTTCATCCGTTAAAATGGGGGCACATTCAGGTTAAGAATTTTTCAGCACATATAATGTCTGTTTTTTCTCTTTAAAGTGCACTGGGAGATGAAAACCTGCTTAAATACTTAGCCGTCAGGGCCAGAGCAAGTCCAGGCTTAGCCAGTAACTGTGTGTAGTCACATGTCCGGTGTGTGGTGAATGCAGTGTAATTAGCACAGAGCTCTGGGCCACAACTTTGAAAGTAATACTTGAAATGCATCCAGATCCCACAATCCTGTAAATAAGCCTCTAAGATTACCTAGTGACTTACTGCATTTCTTTATTTTTCTATCAACTTGCACATTCAAGTACCTTCTACCAGGTATGGGGCATAGGTGCCTGTCACTCATGCTTGTAATATCAGTATGTTGTATTCATGTTTCTCTTGGCTGTTTTCATTAAGTCTGTGAGGAAGTAGAATTGGAATGAACATCTGGAACAGTAAAAAAAAAAGAAAAAAAAAAAAAGAAATTAAGTATATATCAAAAATATCCTACCAATTCTGTATTTCTTCATTTTTATGTTCTGCTTCCTGAAATTTTATGAAACCTGATCTTTTAAAATGTGACTTTTATTGTTTATAATTTGGTTCTAGTTTTTGAATAGGAGTAAATAAAAACAAATGTTTGTCTTCTGCACTATTTCCATTAGTCATCCATGAGTTCAGTTTGAACACTTAATAAAAGTGTATATAAAACTACGTTTTTTCTTGATTGTATGATTTTAGCAAGAAAGTAATTGTGAATCTGCACTTAAGACATGACCATGAATCCCAGTAGGCCACAATAATAACTGATGCAGGGCAAGGCTTTCAGAGTCAGAAAATCGTAATACATTCATTAACAAAAAAACTAAAGAAAATCAACAAACACACATCAAGAAACTTGGCAATAATAATCAAAAGCAACAAAGAAATTGAAGGTCAAGTTTCAGCATTTTCACAGTTTTGTAACAGTTGAATGAATCCAGGCTACATAAGAAAACAACTTTGACCAAAACTGCACCGTCATTACACTTATCCAAAACACAGATAGAGTCAAAGTGTGTTTTGTGGGTCGAAAAAATCTCAAACATCCTATGTGGTCATGATTACTGGCAAAGAAGGTAAAGTGAAATGTGTGATCAGTGCAACCCACGCAAAGGCACATATTCTTAATTTATATGGACGGCTGTGGTCTTCAGTCACAACTGAGAAAATACCTTTTCCCACTGGACGAATGCGGCGTAAACTATAGAAAATATGTTAAAAAACAAAACCCTACTAATTCTTTCAATTAAAAAAAGGCTAGCCATGACTGTATTACTAAAAACAAGTAAAATATCTGGTTTTGGATGCTATTTTTGAATAATCATTTTCTATTTGCTTCAATGACTGCTAAAATGACAACCAAAAAAAAAAAAACATTGCATACATACATTTGTTGGTAACTATGACACAAAATTCCTCTTTGAACTTTGTTCTCACTTGCAGTTAAAAGTGCTTGTCTTCAATGAGAATTGTTTAGTGTGACTTTGCTAAACATGCGGAGTAAGTCATTTCCTCCTCGCAGTAAAAAAGAAAGTCAGTGTAAGGCTAACCAGCATGACAGAAGGAGCTTTAAAGCAATGGTACAGCCAAAAAACTAATCTACTGCAAGTTTACTGCATATCCCGCTGACCCCAAAAATAATCAGTCAGATGTTTGGTGTCTGAAGGGTGCCTTATTTAGTTCAGTACTGGCGTTATTAGGCTAATTCAGCTAGCATGTCATGCTAATTTGACCTCACCAATTAGCATGGTGTAAACCACACATCTAAAATCACTAAGACAACTCTATTTTAGATTACTTAACAACTAAACCCGTTGGGACAAGTTTTGATGACTTATGCAGTTCACACAATGCTAATTGGTGGGGTAAGCTTCCATTCCTTTTAGCCATATTAGCCCTGTAGACCCTGTGCAAAACAAAGAAAGCTCACTTTAGAAACCCATTGTGGGCTTGGCGGATGTTGAGGGGAAATTTGTGCAAATTAGATTTTTTGGCAACTGACTCCTTCTGACTTCTTTCTGGCAGCTGTTCCATATACAGCGTTTTCTCCACTTGGGGGCCCTCCTGCATCTTCAAGAAGAGCTTTGTTCTCATCACATGTACTCCATTTTGTGGTTCAATGTCAAACGTCTGAAAACCAACAGTAAAATGTTTCTTCAAAAAAAAAAAATTAAGGTTGTTTGGTCTTGAAAGCACAGTTTGTTTGGTTCAGCATTGCTTACAGTGGTCAGTTAATAGCAGGGTGGATCACAAGTGTCCTTCTCCTCTTTGGCCTCTATTCTGTCCCAACACACCTCATGGTTTTTAGGTCATCCATACAGTTTCAGATTGGCCTGCTTTTTTACCTTTGGGTAGAGTTTAATTTTGCCTTCTGTGTTCAACTTACTGATGATTTCACTCTCAAAGTCTGCGTTGTGAACCCCTGTTTTCCGGAAAGCACCAGCATACTTATTGTCCTCCCAGTAGTGATGCCAGTTTCCCTGTAAATCCGCACCATAACCAAATACAGACACCTGGATAAAAAAAAAGATGTATATTATATATATAGATGTACATTATTATTGCTGGAAAAAAAATTTATATCAACTTTATATCAGATCAGATCCAGTGACTCCGGATGAGGGCCAAGATCCAGGCATTTTTTTATTGGACTGGAAATTGACTTTAAAAGCCTGATCCACTTTCAATCCTTGGCATTGATGTAGCAGAGCACCCTCTGGCAGCCATTAACAGACATGAATTCAGCTACCACCTGCTGCAGCGAGGAACTCAAAAACTGCCCTGATCATTGTTCATTTGTGACCTTAACACAGTGAACAAAATAAAGAGCTTTATTGGAACTGATGAACAGTGGGGAGATGTGACCAGTTAGCAGCCAAAACAAGCCTGAAGTTGTCCTATTACTCACTTTCTGTTCCACCTTAAATAGTGCAGCAGTTGCATTCTGCTGTTGAAATGTACAAAATAACTGCTGCATTATTTACGGTGGAATGGAGCGCAACATTGCCAGTTAAAATAAAACTATTTTGTCCATTGAAATAGAGTCAGGGTAGTTTTTGAAAAAGATCGGGCTGCGGCAAGGTGGAACGGAAAGTTCAGGGAGCTAGCTTAGCTCAGAGCCTTGTTGTAAACATGACGCAGAAATGGACAGTACACACAACAGCGGTAAGAAGAGTTTGTTAGTTAATAATTAACTAATTGATGCTATCAATACTATACTCCATAGGATCTGAATGTTTAAATGACACTGGGCTACTGCACTGAAATTATATATTCTGTTATCTAATAGTTCAGACTATCTATTAAGACTAAAAACACAGAGCAAGGAGTTTTACCTCATCACAGAGATGGAGAGCAAACACTATAGCCAGCATTCCCGTGGACGGGTATCTTCCATGGTGCTCTGTCCAGTGGTCATGAGTGTATTTAAAAAAGGTTGGGTTCACCACAATTACCTGCAAACACAAACACGGCACGATAAGACAATCACGCCTGCTGCAGCAAGGCTTTAACAATGCATTGATCTGGAGCTACAGACATTTTGTGGCCATCATAAAAAGGGGAAAACCTTTTTATTTAGTTTTCTTTTTTTTCCATAATTCTGAATAGTACCAAATAACTGAATGGAATTACAGTGAAATGTGAGAATTTATAAAGCACTAGATCATTCTGCGGAGACAGCCGGGTGATACTGACAGTTCCGTTTTCTCTATTGTGGTATTGTAGCATCATGGTATCAGGTGATATAAGTTAAATAAATGTAAAGAATGCATGTGCACTACACCAGAAGAAGATTTCCCTACACTTACACTAAAACAAGCCTTACACAGTATTGTAAATGCTAATGGGACAGAAAACAAAGGTTTTAACTATTTATTAATAACATGTACAAATAGATTTTAAACTACTTTTTCAAAACATACTGTTTGGTAACAGTGTGAATATAGCGCTAATTAACCAACAAATATCACTGAAGCTAAATAATATTCTGGTATAGCAAAAATTGGATTATAGTATTGTTGCAACAACAATACACTGCCCTGCACCTGTTCACACTCAGCTGGTTAAAAAAAGACAGTTACACTTGTAATGTTCCAATCACCTGTCTATAGATCAATGTTCTTAAACTGGGCACAAACATTGGTTAAACAATTAAAAGCTGATACATCAACCATGATATATGCTCTTATGTATGTGATAACTCACACTCACCTTGTCTTTATCTGCTTCCACACGTTCTTTCACCCTAACATATGTCCTGGGGGGGGGGGGGCAAAAAAATAAAAAATAAAAATAAAAAAATATCACCAATCTTTTTGGGGGTATGACTTAAAATCCACACACTGCATTTAATATTGCAATTGCATTCCAAATATGAGTGGAGTTCATTAAAGGCTGAGTGACCACAAATATGGACTTTGTTAAACCACGGTTACACAACTCCGCAGCTCTGCAGAAAGATGTCCCTGCCTTTTACATGTGCTTACAGTGTGAATTGTGAAGCTAAAGTTAACCCAAAAGGCCATATCCTGTCAAGCACAAGAAGTGGGGAGGAACAGAGAACACAATACCATGAAATGTCAGAACACACTTTCTCATGTTTTTACATTCATGAATAACAGTAAAGACATTACCGCTTTAAAAAGAACACAATCAGGTTGGTCCAACCGTTTGAAGGGTGCTGGGTGTGACAACATTTTACAGAGCACAGAAGGGAGAGGGGAAGTGAGCTGACAGGATGGAGTGGTTTCGTATCTTCATACTGCAGTTATTTAAAGATTCCACTACGTCAAGGAAATATGAACAAGTTTGTGGGATTATTTGCTGGATGAGCAACATACGTTTTAATTTCTCCGGTCGAAAGTGCGCTGGTCACCCACTGAAGGTCCCGCAGTTTGAATGGCAACAAGACGAGATGGACACCAGGCTTCAGGTCAACAGCGCTCTCCGGATACATGAAGTGATGAGTGGTTTTATTCCCCACATGTTGCTCAAATCCTAATGTCATGGCTTTGTTCATCCTGTAGGAAAATTTTAAAAGATATTTCAGCTGCTAACTATACTGAAGCGGTTTTAACTAGCTAGCTAATCATCACAAACAAAACAGGCTACAACTAGCAACAGACAATAATCTGGCAGTGTGTTGCATCATCACAGGTAGCCTGTCTGGGTTAACTTATTGGTCATTCTTGAAACGTTACATGGAGTAGAGCGCAGTCTGCTATGGCAACAGACATAGAAAAATTGCAGACAGCCTGGACATTTTAAATTAGTATTTTGTATGCAGGGACATATACACACATGGACAAAACTGTTGGTAACCCTCAGTTAATGAAAAAAAACAAAAAAAAACAAAACACAATGGTCACAGAAATAACTTGAATCTGACAAATAATAAATAAAAATGCTATGAAAATGAACCAATGAAAAGCCGACACTGATTTTGAACCATGCTTCAACAGAATTATTTAAAAAAATAAACTCATTAAACAGGCCTGGACAAAAATGATGGTAACCCTGAAAATAATGTGACCAAAGGGACATGTTAAATCAAAGTGTGTAACTAATTAGCATCACAGGTGTCTACAATCTTGTAATCAGTCAGTGGATCTATATATATGGCTACAGGTAGTCACTGTGCTGTTTAGTGACATGGTGTGTACCACACTCAACATAGACCAGAGGAAGCGAAGGAAAGAGTTGTCTCAGGAGATTAGAAAGAAAATTATAGAGAAGCATGTTAAAGGTAAAGCTTATTAGACCATCTTCAAGCAGCTTGATGCTCCTGTGACTACAGTTGCACATATTATTCAGAAATTTAAGATCCATGGGACTGTAGCCAATCTCCCTGGACGTGGCAAGATTGATGACAAATCAAAGAGATGGATAATACGAATGGTAACAAGAGAGCCCAGAAAAACGTCTAAAGAGATTAAAGGTGAACTTCACGCTTAAGGAAAATCAGTGTCAGATCACACCATCCGTTTGAGCCAAAGTGGACTTCATGGGAGACGACCAAGGACGACACCGTTGTTGAAAACAAATCATAAAAAAGCCAGACTGGAATTTGCCAAACTACATGTTGACAAGCCCTAAAGCTTCTTGGATAATGTCCTATGGACTGATGAGACAAAAATGGCACTTTTTGCCAAGGCACATCAGCTCTATGTTCAGACAGAAAATGAAGCATATCAAGAAAAGAACACTGTCCCTACTGTGAAACATGGAGGAGGCTCTGTTATGTTCTGGTGCTGCTTTGCTGCATCTCGCACAGGGTCTTGAATCTGTGCAGGGTACAATGAAATCTCAAGACTATCAGGGGAATTCTAGAGAGAAATGTGCTGCCCAGTGTCAGAAAGCTTGGTCTCAGTCGCCGGTAATGGGTCTTGCAACAGGATAATGACCCAAAACACAGCTAAAAACACCCAAGAATGGCTAAGAGGAAAACATTGGCCTATTCTGAAGTGGCCTTCCATGAGCCCTGCCCTAAATCCTATTGAGCATCTTTGGAAGAAGCTGAAACATGCCGTCTGGAAAAGGCACCCTTCAAACCTGAGACAACTGGAGCAGTTTGCTCATGAGGAGTGGGCCAAAATACTTGCTGAGAGGTGCAGAGACTTCTGCACCTCTCAGCAGGTATTTTGGCTGACAGTTACAGGAATCGTTTGATTGCAGTGATTGCCTCAAAAGGTTATGCAACAAAATGTTAAGTTAAGGGTACAATAATTTCTGTCCAGTTTCATGAGTTTTTTTTTTATTTTATTTTTTTTAATAATTCTGTTGAAGCAAGGTTGAAAAGCAATGTCTGACTTTTTCATGGAATTTTGATTTATTATTACTTATTATTGTCAGATTCAAGTTATTTCTGTGACCATTGTGGGTTTTTCTTTCATTAACCGAGAGGCACCAACAATTTTGTCCATGTGTGTTCGTGGCAGACAACACAGATTTCAATATAAACGCTAAGACAAGTCTTAAATGTGGCTAATTTTAGTCCACAGTCCACTTTAACATAACTAACCTGGAGGTGCCTTAATTGGGCCACGATCATTTGCCACCTAGGAGGGGACACGTTGTACTCACCCTATTTACATCTAAGCCTGTGTAAAAATTAGTTCTTGCTGAGACCATAAAAGAATGAAGGTCGATGGCACATTATCTGTTTGACAGTGCAAATAAACCTGCAGAAATATTGTCCAACATCAGAACAATTAAACTGTAAAAGTTTGAGCCTAACCAGCACATCAGTTGTCCTTTGATCAGTATTATTTTTTTGCTTCTTAATCTTTATCATTTTTATTCATGTATTATTGCCTTTTTTGTCTTGTCTTCATATCAAAGTTTGAGGGTATGGAAATTCAGAAGGCGTAGCACGGCCAACAGTGAAACTCAAGCAACGGTTGTGTGGAACTGCCCTCTTTAAACATTTGCATGATGGTTTGTTTTAAGGCTTTAAGTGCTTTATGTTCACTATAATTTGCATTACATTAACAGAAACCCAGCCTTAAAAATGACCATGTATGCTTCAGAATGTCCCGGAAACCATTTCCCATGATCTGTCACTGGACACAACTGGTGCGAGAAGCTTGTTATTGTTATTACCTTTCTTCTGTGCTTACAACAAAGATGATTTCAGGAAATGTGCAATAAACTCAATCTAACAAAACACAGTGCTCGCTTCCAACTTCGCTTCAAACTCAATGGGCCAGTTTCCTGCACAAGGATTTATCCTAGGGACATTTTCCTTTTAGTTGAAAAATCTTCATGCAAAATGCTGCGTAGTCCAGGACTAGGCTTAATCCAGAAAATTGTCCCATGGAGTATGATCAAGCCTGAAGAAAGTTTTGGACAGATGCTCATCTGTTACACACAGTGCTTGACACATTGCTGCTACATTGGATAAGCTTGCAGAATACTAGCAAAAATACCATTGAGGCTTAAGGCAGCATTATGCAAAACTTCTACTTCATTTCCTCCGCTGTGGGTCTTCAAGCCAGTCTACTGGTTTTAAATATCTAATATTAAAGATATGTCACAGAATAAACCATTAGCATTTTCTGCTCAATATAGAGTTAGATATTAATGCAGTTTAATCTAAATTAAATGCTCCAACAACTGCAATCGACAGCCCACTCAGAACTGCAAGAATGATTGGCAGCTGCATCAAAACGGCAATGCAACCAACATCCCATCAGCAACTATGGCGGAGTACAAAACAGTGCATCTAAAATGCTAACGTTAGCTGACTGTGCATACCAGAAGATCAGATTTCATTACTTTGATTCAAGTCTAGGTCTAGGTTTTAAAATATAATTAAAAAATTGCTGTGCGCTTCTTATAGCATGAAGCTGAAATTCGACCTTAAAACAGCACTTCAGTGACATTCTGTCTCCCTTAAGTTCCGCACCATTTAAGGTGGAACAGAAAAATCCAGTAAGAAGCTGATTAATAATGTCAGCCTTGGTGCAGCTGTGTTTGTTTACACAAATCACCACTTTCTAAATTTAAAAGGCAGAAATGTTATTCTTACTTTACGTGATAAGATGGTTACGCTTCCAGAAGCATGACTGACAAAAACAGTGTGCTCGGAGAAGCAGGTTAGATGAACTAGTGGAATTAACTAGTGAAATCAGGATTGGTGACAAACATATTGCTAACTCTTGATTCTTTGGCTGATCTTACATCAGAGGGCCAAATTTAGTCCCAACTAAAGAGGGAGGAAAAATACAGAAAAAATATTTCTCCACAGATCAGCTCACCCATAGCATACTGGGCATGAATGCAAATCGTGTGTGTGTGTGTGTGTGTGTGTCAAAGTTTAAAGTTTTTAAAGTTTCAGTGGCGCAAATCCACTGCTGGCTCTAGCTGCAAAGCTCAAAAACGTGCAGTTCTTTGCTTTTTCATTCAGTTTTGCCATAATGTCAGAATATGTGGCATTGATGGAGGGAAATGTCAGCAAATACATTTTAATTTATTCCATGCTACAGTCATAAGTGGTGTAGGCTACCATGCTAGCAGGCTAACAAAAAAAAAAAAAAAAAAAAAAAAACCACAAGATATCTCCAAAATGACTTAATGACAAAATAACTACAATTTCTCATTAGTCTGACTAGAATTTTTGCCAACATTCCATTAAGTTTGTTAACTTGGCAACAGCAGCCACAAAAAATGCAAGTGTGGGCAGAGTGTTGGAGTAGTACGTGGTACGAATAGGTACAGCGTTGAACTTACCGAAAGACGATGGAATGGGAGTCTATCACAGCTCCATACTTGAACTGGAGCAGATTTCCTGAGTTTCCAACCACAGCACATGTCCGACAGCGACTTGGCTGACGCAATTCTTCCACAGGAGGAGGGGAAATCACAGTGAACATTTTCTTCATCACTTCCTCGATTGTCCCATCAACTGACCGCTGCAGAGCCTGCATTCACATTAACAAGCACGTTAGAGCTCAAGACAATCCAGTAAGGCATTCTTCCTTCTGGAACCCTTATTCAAATTCCTCGAAATAAGCACCTTCAGAAGCCGCTACTTCTGAAAGCGCTAAAATAAAGCTGGTCTTTCATTTGACTGCTTGTAACCTGTCTGACTAACAGCTTTATCTTATTACAGTATTTCGGCAGCCCACTAGATAGTCTGATCTGTATGTGGTTGTGTGGTTGTTTGTGTGTGTGCGTGCATGCAACTCTTGCAGCACAGCAGCTGTAACTGTGCAGTGCCACTTCCTTAAGCTAGAAAGCCCTTAATTACATTAAATTAAACCATACTGAAACACACAACTGGGCTGGAGAGTAGCTTATGGAGACTGGATTTGGCTTCTCTTTCCACATGGGAAATGGGTTTTTGGTAAAGCAATCACAAAAAGACAGCAGCTTGACGGGTCACCTTTGTGGATTGTAATGGTATTAGCTAAACAAATGACGCTAATAACAGATGTGGACAATTCTGTGCTCTTTTCTAGAGGAGTCTCTGGGCCAGTGATGTTAAACCACAACTCCATCTTTAATTTACTGTTAGGACTGTCCTCAACAATCTTTTCCTCCTTGTTGCATCCTCGTTGCACCTCAGTGATGATTAGAAGTTGCATATCAGTGTTGGACTGAGATCAGCAGGAAAGGCTGAATCTACAGAATGCAGTAATGACAGCATTCATTCCTGTGGTCCTTTTAATTAGAATAAATGCTGACACTACTGCATTCTGTAAAGAAACATGCAGTTGGTCAATGCTCAACTACTACTACGACTACTACTACATTGACCAGGCCTGTCTCAGGGAACTACAATCTGTACAACCAGCATTTTTTCTCATCTGAGAAATATAAATGTCAAGCTATTTACCTGGGTAATAAGCATTTATCTGCTCAACAACACCCAACTTTAGTAAAAATGCAAACAGCATTGTGCTTTTATGCCCGTCAGCACATTGCAATAAACACCTCCAAAGCTCTCCTTGACAAAGCCCAGTTTTAACAATTACCATCACATTCCTGGTTGTATATTTAGTTCTTTCACTAAATGAAAGCAGATGGGCTGGCAAACCTATTTTCTTCTTTTCCATTATTTTAAATGAGCAAATATTTTAAATATGTGCATATTTGTATTTATTGCACCGTTTTATACCATCTTTACATGCAAGAACATGTGTGTCAAAGTTTAAAGTTATCTTTCGGTGGCACAAAACGTTTGAAAATATCTGCTAATCCACTGCTGGCTCTAGCTGCAAAGCTAAAAAACTTGCACTTCTATGCTTTTTCATACACTTAATGACAAAATAATTACAATTTCTATTTAGTCTGACTAGAATTTTAGAACATTTCCTTAAGTTCCTTAACTTGACAACAGCAGCCACAAAAAATGCAAGTGTGCACACGTATTGCTGACAAGTCTATCTGGGTGGGGAGGAAAGCCCTCCCAGTTTCCTCACTGATATTTAAAATGAATAATGTAGAAGGCAGCAAGATGTCAAAGGGCCCAAAGCAAACTGAACAGTGATGATGGCAACTGGTTAATCCTGATCCTAGAAGAAATTTACAGTAACGTCCATGTGATTTTCAATTCTACATCACCATAAGGTTTTGTTTAGAATAGTCCTTCAGTTTGTAACTCCCTACTTTTTATTCCAACATTGCACATATGACAGTAAAAGCCACATATACAACTCATGCATACAACTTTACATAAATGTTCTATAAAACAATACTTTATTGTCATACTGTATGACATACAGCACTTTCTTTTAAATGCTTACCAGCCACCACTTTAATGCAAGTGGGTCAACTTTCTTTCCCTCTGTTGTGAGGTAGGGTTGCTGCTTGCGGTCGAATCGTTGGTCAAACCACTCAGAGATGCCCAAATCCGCAACACAAGTGGAGCAGCTGCAGGAGTGCTGTTGGACAGACTGGGTCACTGCCTGAGATTGCGTGTGGTTCTTTATTATGGACCGGGCAGTGGTGCGTGGGGCCTCCACCAAAGTGGACAGTACATTGTTTTTCTGAATGGTGTGTGTGGCGAACATAAAAAATAGAATGCCACAAAACAAGGCACCAATGCAGAGTTTCTTCTTCAGCAGCATGGCTAAGGCAGGTCTCGGTGTCTCTTCTGTCCGTTTTTTGCAATCCTTAGAAAAAAGAAATGTGAAATATCTCAGTGCTAGAAGGCCACTTGAGCGTTATGACTTGATGGATCCAGTAGCTGGTTTCAATCATCCCTTTCCATCAATTGCCCTTCTGTGTCAGCCAGAGGGGTAGAAAAATAAAATCTTTAAAATCCAAAAACAGAGCGTGAGGTATAAAAATCATAGGAATGTTAATTCTGAGTTGATCCTTTAAGTCTTGTAGGCCACAGTAGGACAAAACTGCAACGACGTCTTGTGGAGGAAGTAAGCAGGCTGTTTTAGTAGTTTCAGTATCCAGTTATAAAAACACAGTGTTACTTCCCATTAAGTCAGCTGTGGGCTTCTACTCTTGCAGAACACCTCCAGCTTCATCAACACGACTGCTGTCCAGTTGCATCACAGCCTTGTTCCTAAAAGATACAGAACACACAGTTACAGTGGTTGAACCCTTAACAATATGTACTCAGCATTCCAACAATCCAGTCTGCTGTGAGAAAAAAAAAAAAAAAAAACAACAAAAAAAACAAATCCTTGGCAAGAAGCTCATCCACTAGCCAAAGGAACACGCTGGGACAGTGCCAGTGATTCTGCAGAGAAAGGTTTTAGCTTAAAAGCTCAACTGATATTTCTCTACTCAGCAAGCAGCAACCCACCAGTCTTGGGAGTAAATTTCAACTTGCGTTTGGTTGTGGAAAAACAGTAGCTTAAAAGGTTATTTCTGTTAGACACAGAGCAGCTACTCAACCCCTCAAATCGTCTAAGAGCAGAGTGATGGTGTAGAAAGCAGAAGAAAAAAGACAGACACAACTGTTGCCGCTTGCTGAGGCTGCAAGAATCCATCCTAGCCTCCCCCGCTTCGGCTGCATCAAACAACTTCATAAATAAGGCGCTTAGGCTGCTTTCCTCTGGACCTGCAGAAAGGCGAACGCAGCTCTGGACTGATGCGTGTCAAACACAGCTACTTCCAGAGTGCTCACACTGAGCTCCAATCAATACGCACTCCACAGCACAGGCTGTACTCTGGCTTACTTGCAATAGCACTGCCCTGCCTTTCTTAGCAGGCATCCCGCTAGGACAAATCTTTCTAACGAAGGGAGCGGCAGTGCTGACTAGGGCTGCACATTACTCTAGTATTGCAATCATACTGATGCATTTTTGCGACTGTTCATTTCTCGACATATCGTTTGTCACAACATAAAAGGCGAGTGGAATTGTTACTGTGTTTAAATCAAAATAAAACAAGCAAATGTAAAAATAGTTCATTTTTATTATATATGGACACTAGATGCACTAGATGATCTTGACCTAACTTGTGCACTTTTAATGTTAATTAACCCACCATAGAAAAGCATGCTAAAATAGACTAGATGCTCAAAGAACACTGTGAGTGGTTAAACAGCATACCTGCATACTGCAGTGTTCTGTAATACCAGTATGGAAAAAAAAGACATCAAGTAAAACAAAAAGTAAAATATGAGAATGTCCAATAAATAAACAAGCAAATTTAAATGCAGAATGTTTATTTAAATGGGCTCTCTCCGTTTCTGACTGGTTGTAGATGTATCCCTGATGAGGGAAAGGAAGAGGGGGCCATTGAGGACCATGGCCAGAGGACCATGGCCAGCAGTTTAGGTTAAGCTGGTCTACCGGCATGATCAAACTCCCCACGCTGGTCAATCAGCATCACCACACTGCTCAAATCAATTTCAACATACACTGTGCTGGTTACTAACTGATTGTGTGACAATCAAACTGATTGTGTGACAATCAGTGATTTATATAAATAGGGTATAAAGAAAGACTGGACAGAAATAATTTCACCCCCGTTTTTCACCATTAAATGCTATAATTAATGCAAACACTTTGTACAAGTATTTTGAAAGTAAAATACGCATTGGATATATCAAGTGAGGGTTGGGGGGGGGGATCAGCTGATGTTCAGCTGATTGGTGGGGAGAGACGGTGGCTGCCAGACAGCAGTCTGCTCACAGTCCAAACACACTGCACCTCCGGCCAGCAGCAGCTAAACACACCCAGTCAGCAAAGCAGCAGGCTGGCACTTCCCATCACTATTTAGGAAAAAAAAAAAAGCAGGAATCTCAAATAACAGGGCAACGGTACATGGAGGGAGACAAGCTACCAAATTAAATAGTTCATACAGCATAGGCTGGGGCCTTAACTAAAACTAAACATTGAATTTAAAGGGAAAAAAAAACCTAAATTATATACGCATGCTCACATTAAATTGCTCTGGTTGACTAAGAAAGTGGAGGTTGGAGATGACGGGGAATCAAGCAGAAGTAGAAGTCGTTTGACTATGAATCACAATGGCTCAAAAGGTTATGCTCAAACTAATGTAGAGTATTTGGTTGGTTTGATGTGCATACGAACACTGGCAGTTAGTGTGAATAGCTCAACTGTTTCCTTGTAATGATCACTGATGCACACCAGAAGAATTATGTCACTTGCTTTCAAAACATTTTCCTGAAGAGATAGTCTGGACGTTTTGGGGATTTAGAGACCTCTATTTTGAGAATGTATAATTCCACTGAGCATATGGAAGAGTACTTTTAAAACGTGCACTACTAAAACATCTCCTTTTAGGAGCAGATAAATCGGATGATTACAAGTTTACATTCATTCAGTAGAGTAGTTCAGAGTGGGGTATTCAGCTATTCAACTATTATTATAGTTAATAATTAGGTAGTTTCATTTTAATCAGCATACTAATTGCATTTAGGTTTTAAATACAATCCAAATCAAAACTAGTGAATGTTTTGAATGTAAAAGCATTTGTAACTTTTAATGCAGGTAAATAAATTGCCACGTGAAACTGCATTCTGTGTTTAGGTATATTGTTTTGTCCATTTATGATGAAATACTGTCCCAATGTAGAGAGCAATCACATCAAAAAAACACAAAAAAATGAAAATTGGAGTCTGAATGCTCAGCGATACAGAAATAAACAGTTGTGTATATTGAGCAACAGGTAAAACGCTGGCTATAAGAGTACAGCTGGTTAGCAGTAGATATGTAAAACATCCACTTAGTCAGGTATTTTTTGATGTGGTCATATAGGTTGTGTTTACAGTGAGGATAGCACTAGAAATATTCTGAGAATAGTGACAAGCAAACAACAGAGGCAAAAAAAAACAAAAAAAAACAGTTAGCTTGCTAATGCAAAGTTGCTGTTTAGGTAATGTTTAATGCCAGTACACACAAAATCCACAGCTATCCTTCCAGGACCCAAAAGCCTCAAAAGCCTAGCCAGTGTTCGCTTTTAACAAGGACTTTGTCAAGCTCTCTTCACTTCTAATACGTGCAAAAGAGAAAGAAAAGAGAAAGAGTAATTCTACGCATGGTTTGACCATGAATGAGCAGATGAAGTCTAAGTTTGTCGTTCTGATATCTCCATGTTCGCAGAAGCCGCTATAGCTGCACAGGTAACCAGCAAACAGTGCGGGATCCTCTTTTAGAGGCTGTGTATATGACGCAAGTACAGTGGGGCAAAAAAGTACTTAGTCAGCCACTGATTGTGCAAGTTCTCCTACTTAGAAAGATGAGAGAGGTTTTTTTTTTCATAGGTACACTTCAACTATGAGAGACAAAATGAGGAAAAAAAAATCCAGGAAATCACATTTTAGGATTTTTAAAGAATTTATTTGTAAATCGTGGTGGAAAGTACAGTGGGGAAAAAAAGTATTTAGTCAGTCACCAATTGTGCAAATTATCCCACTTAAAAAGATGAGAGGCCTGTAATTGACATCATAGGTAGACCTCAACTATGAGAGAAAAAATGAGAAAATAAATTCTGAAAATCACATTGTCTGATTTTTAAAGAATTTATTTGCAAATAATGGTGGAAAATAAGTATTTGGTCACCTACAAACAAGCAAGATTTCTGGCTGTCACAGACCTGTAACTTCTTTAAGAGGCTTCTCTGTCCTCCACTCCTCCACCTGTATTAATGTTACCTGTTTGAACTCGTTAACAGTATAAAAGAAACCTGCCCACAACCTCAAACAGTCACACTCCAAACTCCACTATGGTGAAGACCAAAGAGCTGTCGAAGGACACCAGAAACAAAATTGTAGACCTGCACCAGGCTGGGAAGACTGAATCTACAATAGGCAAGCAGCTTGGTGTGAAGTAATCTACTGTGGGAGCAATAATCAGAAAATGGGAGACCTACAAGACCACTGCTAATCTCCCTCGATCAGGGGCTCCACGCAAGATCTCAGCCCGTGGGGTCAAAATGATCCACAAGAACGGTGAGCAAAAATCCCAGAACCACACGGGGGGACCTAGTGAATGACCTGCAAAGCTGGGACCAACGTTACAAAGGCTACCGTCAGTAACACACTACGCCGCCAGGGACCTTGCAGTGCCAGACATGTTCCCCTGCTTAAGCCAGTACATATCCGGGCGCGTCTGAAGTTTGCTAGAGAGCATTTGGATGTTCCGGAAGAGTATTGGGAGAATTTCTTATGGTCAGATGAAACCAAAGTTGAACTGTTTGGTACAAACACAACTCGTTGGGTTGCATCCAAAGAACACCATACCAACTGTAAAGCATGGGGGTGGCAACATCACCACTTCACCACATCACTCAATTACTTTCAAACTTTTCACCAACCTACTAAGGTACACATATGAGACACATTAGCTCCCATCTCCTGTTTCATTATGTTAAAGCAACAGTTCTGTGAAAACAACTTTACACAATAATGCTCTTATCTCAAAAATAGTCAATCAATCAATACATGACTGGTGTGTCAAGTTTGCTTCTTTAGTTTTGCACTAAAGTAGCTCTAACTCTAAGTAGCAGGACTTACAGTTACCTGCTCTTACATTAGCCCACTTGTTCTGTCTTAAATTACAGAAGACAAGGTCATTTTAGCCTTTTTCAATAGCACATCAAGCCTGTGTTCACCAGAACTCTTCATAGTCTCTAAAACTATGTTTAATCAAGCACTAAAATAGTTAGCACATTCATTCTTCAGCCTTTAGGCATCATCCAGGATACCTCTGCTGAGCAGCTTCATTAGCATACCAATATGACAAAATGGAGCCAGTGAAAAGAGAAGCCTTTAAATTTCCAACTGCTAAACTACAGCCTCTCCAGCGCTGGCCAAACTATTCAGATTTGATTGCACATTGTGGTGTGCCCTTTACTCAGCAAGAGCAATCTTTTCACAGTACTCTCATCAAACAGTTGGATGCATGCTTATCTCTGCACCTAGTTTACGAAACCCTATCCCAACTTGAAAGAGGACATGGAGTTCTGTCAACAAAAAAACAGACAAAAAAAAAAAGAAAAATAAGAATATGCTTATTTTTTATCATTTTTGGAACAGACTGTAGTGCAAACTGATGTTTTTCACATAATTTTGTATACTCACTCCTGTGGTAGTCTGTAGAGACTCGTGTGTTAAGTAGTAAAATGTAAAAAGTCAACATACACGCTCGCAAAGGTCATAATTTGTGTAAACAAATTTACATCCACTCTTTATCCACATTTTCCATCTAGCATTAACACACATTTCCATAAGTTAACACAAACACCTCATTAAGTGTGACAATTAGTGGTTTATTAAAAATAAAACAATCTGTTGTATAAAATAAAAATAACATAATTAGCCAGTTGGTTAAAACTTACCCTTGCGTTGATTTATATGAAATGCGATACATTTTTGGCACCCCAAATAAAATAAAAAATAAAAACAACAGTAAAACTATATGCTTCTACTCTGGAATTTTAATTTGTGATTTAGGGCTTATGGGGGTTAAGCACTGCACTACTGATACCACAGCTTCCAACATTAATCCTTCTTTCCGCATTACCATTTTCCACAGACTGTAAAGAACACTTGTTGCCATCTAAACAGTCACAGTCAAGTCTCAAAAGCTATCTGTAAGAACGGCCACTCAGGTGACCGGTTTGATTAAGCTGAATGAAATCCCAATACCTCAACTGAGGTCTATTCATCGTACGAAATACATTATAAGGTAAAATAAATGTGGAAAAAAAAAAATCAGCAAAACTAAACACGTACTCAAGTTCTTTACACTAATTATTGCTGACATTAACATTTTTATTTTTGTGTACAACTTTGGGCACAGTAACAACTAAAAGGTTTCTAAAATGGACAATAGCCTAGTAGCAGCCTACCTAATGTCACCATGCAGAAGCAGTATTTATCACTTGTAGACATTCTGCCTATTTGCAGTGTGAAAAAATATGGCAAACTTAAAATAAAAATATTTTATGAAGGTCACTGGGAATCTCCGAATCCAGTTTTTGACCCCTAACCCGAGAACCCTAATACTGAATTCTTGCATGTACTAAACTGATCTTCGTGTGCAGCCGCATAATTGAATTACAATACACTGCCAATTACTGAATTTAAATCACTTTTCTGTAGCCTTATAATATAAACGTTGCATTCTGGACTTTTGACAGTTTTATAGTGTGTTTAATGTCTTACATGCACAGTTTGACAGACCTCCCTGATCACCTGGTAAGCCTAATGTAACCTAAATGTAACATTATGTAGCATTTTTACCTTAAAACAAAAGCTTCAAAAATCATTGTGGTGCTCTTTCTCAGCTTGTCAAGGAATGTGTTTAAAGCAGTGTTTTTGCAGTGCAAAAAATGCCAATTCTCACTTTAAAACGCTGCAGTGGAATCACTGTTTTTATGGATATGAATTGTGGTAAATAATCTTAACTAAAACTGTAAAATTGAAATAAAAATTCTATATACAATAAAAAAAAAAAAATTCTCCAACACATTGGAGCATTGGTAGGATTAAGGCAAGTATGTGCTTGCTCTGAGATATATCGAGCCAGCTACATGAACTGCCAATAACGCCAAGTCACTGGACAGCCGAACAAGCATGGGGGGGGAGGAGAGTGCTATCTGTCAGCCAACAGATGCCAACACAAATGCCTAACATCAAGCTAAACGGAGGGGGTGGGGGTGGGGCGTAAGAGAGGTAGCGCTGTTCTACCCATCCAGAAAGAGTGAGGGCAAGGATGATTCTTGGACATGCATGACCTGACAGTAGGGTATTATCCACATGGTTTTGGCAGCATGGCTAAAAATGATAGAAAATGGACAAGCCACCACATAACCACGCATTTACATTTATTACATGCAAGAACAGCAGAACTACAGCTGTTATATTATACAACATCCAAAATGCTTCGTTTCCTTCGGGGAAACACTTCCATGCTGACTGAATTATGTCAGTTTGACATCTAGAGGCTCCCAGAGGATGCTGTTAGAACAGAGCAGTAAAAACAAAGGATCTGAACTGGATCAGCCTGAACCATTCATGGATAGGCCCTGATCCTGATCCACTGGAAGTTACACAGGACCAATTACACTCTTCGTAATGAAATAGTTAGTGTTGAGTGTTCTTTAGTTACTGATTGCTTAGAAAATTATAGGTGACAATTTTGACAACAATGTTAAAATAATCTTATTGTCTATCATAACCAGTGAGTAGCAGTTTTTATACTGTTTCTAATCTCTACACTTTGCTTAATTCATAACAGCAGCTCTTCAGGCAAAGAAAACAGCCACCTACAATCACCTTTTAAAGGTTTTTGGAGTGTGTTAAACAGGATCACCACATCAGCACTAAACTTTGAATTTAAAGAGGAGAGAATGGTTATCTGGCAGGGGAATTTGGTGGGGCGGGGGTTAAGCTCAGGTTTCCTGGCCCAAACTCAGTCACAGCTCAAACCACAAAAAAAAAAAAACAGAAAAAACATCATGCTGTGTCCTCTGCTATCCCTGACTCCTCCATATCTGACCGAACATGAGCCCACAGCCTGCTTTAACCCCCCCCCCCCTGAGCTTAGACATCTTGGGGAATTTAAAACAGCTGGCCCTCTGTGCTCCTCTATCCTCGCAACAAGGTCTCCCACGCTGAAGCTCACCAGACATGCATGGGGAACTTCCAGAACGAACGCATTTAAAGCAATAGTTTAGTCATTCTGTCACACTGACATTACTTCTGCACAATTTACTCCTTGACCTATGCCGGACAAACACAAGCTTGAAGTGTTTGCCCAGCTCTGTGCTCTTTTACTTTTTCTTATTTTTAAAAAGTACCTAATTTCTAGGTACTAGTTCCACTGCTATCCTAGTAATGCACACTATATGAACACCATATTTACGGGATACACTTTGTTCCCCAAACACAAAATCAGCCAATTTATTATTTAAAATGTTGGCAGATTTGTGTTGCAGCCCTTTATCTTAATAGGCAATTGACTATGATTTAAACATTCAGTTTGACCTGTAAGAGTGGAAAGCGAACACAGTGAAGACATACTTCTGCTTGGTAATTTAGCTTCGTGAGTTTAGGGTTAGTTAAAAAGTCATAATACATTTTGGTAGTGGACAGTTTGGTTGTAAAGACTTTGGAACTGGCCATGAAAAATGTAAAAAACTAACACACACATCTGTTAAGCCTACCAGAGATGTCTTGGTTAGCTACTTTCGGGGAAACTGGCTTTTTTTTTAGTTTTTTTGTGTTATTTACTAAAACCACTTCTTCGAAGAAGTTTTGAGATTATGCACAATAGGCAGACGAAGAAAGGACACTGGTGCCAGGGTTGAGAAACATCCTGTCAGGAAATGAGTTCATGCAGTAATTCCAAATCCCGTAATTTGTCCATTACCCTAAAACACTGCCCAGTTTTACTGCCTTGCTTTCTTGCCTGCTGGCGTGTTTGCTTGCTATTGCTGGGCCTTGACAATAGTGAAAACGGAGGTGCATATAGTGTGTTTCTTATTATAGACTGGTCCAGGGTGGTTTTTTTTTTTTGGGCCCCTGAGAAACCCCATGTTTAGAGGGGTGGGGGCGGTAATGCCAGGCATTTAACACACCACTAAACTCTCCAGACGAGTAGAGAAGGCAATGAGCAAAGTCAAGACCCATTTTCTTCCAGACAGCTAAAAGAAGAAAAAAAAAACAAAAAAAAAAACATCCAGGCCAACATCACGCTCAACATTATCTAGATCAACCCAGGACCTAACTGACACACACTGAAGTTACTACCCAACGTTATGCTGACGTTCCTTAAGAGTTCAACTCGACGTCTGTCTCTCCACCCTACTTTGGACTTGGTAAACGTGAAAACGCAACTGTCCGTTAACTTCTCTCTCTCTCTCTCACTCTCACACACACACACACACACACACACACACACACACACACACACACGACGTGTGCTGAAAAAACACAGCTTCCGACTTCTCATCTCATGACTCCAGTTTACTGATCATTAACGCTCATGTCTCCCAATAATGTCTCCAAATGTTCAGCAGCGTTGTGTCCCAGCCTGAAGCTCTGAAGACCAGAAAAGTTGAGCTAGGAAGGACAGATTCAACAGGGCTGTGCTGCTCCTTCTTTTCCGTTCCTCCAGCATCGTCGGCCAAAAAAAGACCGACTAACTAACTTTTTAGGCCACTTTGAGAACTGAGCGGTTAGTTTACGTTTGAGAAAAGACAGCAGGCTTAGTTTTCCTCTCGGTTTTGGGGGTCGTGTTACTCACCCTTGTGCTCTCCGTCGTGTTAGTGGTGCTCTCTGTCTGCAGAGGAAAGAAATGATGTCGAGACTTGTGTCCTGCTCGCGCGTGCGTGTTCGGTGGGTGGGTGTGCGCGCACACTTGGACACAATCTACATTTGGGGGCAGATATCAGGGGAAACACGTGTGGAGCTGGGGTGAACTTTACTACTTTACTGAACGTTTTGGGTGACAACCAGCTCCATCGTGAAACGTTACTGGTGAACTAAGTAACGTGGTTAGCTAAGTAACGTGACCATCATTTTAAAAGAAGAGAGCACATCATTTGGACGTTGTGCAAATGCTGACATTAATGCAAAAAAAAGCATGTATGGTCACCCTAAAGTAATGCATTGCACGTGTACAGAGGGCTGTGTCCACTACGGATGAAACACACATCCTGCACTGGGTGCATGGAGCCGTTTCACAATCCAACGTGAATATTAGATAGTATAGTCCACCTCTGAACAGCAACAAACCTTTAAAAAAACACATTAACCCACACTTTTATGCAGGAGATCAGTAGCAATTGTGGGTCATGCAATTTTACAATGCACTTTGAATACACTCTGTTAAGATGTAGTTCTGCCCATTTACATTTTTACAGTTTTTAGGCTTAGGGCCAGTAAGCCAGACATTAAACTTAGTACTGGACAGTACATTCAAAGGACATTATCCTTTAAAAAATGTAACATATGCTAACCTTGCTAACAAAAAAACTCAGGTCTTAAACAGTAACAAATGATATCTCTAAAAAAAACAAAACAAGATATCTTAATTTATTTGCTTTTTTAAAATAAATATCTATTTTAAAATAAAACAAAAGTGATTATGTGAACCAGGATGGTTAGAACATTTGGCACACTATGCAAAATAGCTTTCCCACCCTTCATTTTTGTGGAAAAACTACATCTGTAATACATGTATTGCTATGTTTACAGACTAAAGTCATACTGTGTTCTAAACCACATTATGTTTTCTGTGCAGGTTACGAGACATTTGGTGTGTACTTATGGAAATGACAATCTCAGTCCAGTATTTATTTGCAACATTAGCCTAACACCTGGAATTATATGTATAACATTAAATGTACTATAATGTGAGAACTGTTTTTATATCAGTAGATTTCCAGACGTTTCCAAAGCCAATTTAATTGAATAGTGTTCAATGGAAGCCTATGGGAGATCATTTTGGAACACATCATATTTCAGATACATGCATTTATAAATGAATCATTTTACAAAAAAAACTTTAACAGTGGATTGTTCTTATAATAATTAAATACATCGGATCACCAAAAACTTTTCTATTTCATAGTTTTTGCATTGTTGCATTTAATGTAAACAGTCCTAAATATATTAGATGTCTTATCAGATGTCATGTACTAAAGCAGGAAATGGAGTCATACCCTTTTCCATTGTTACAAGGCCCCCCAGCCTTCAGTCTGTCAGTTTTAGTGCATTACTGAAAGGCGTACTTGCAGGTTTTGAAAAAGAAACAAATTAAAACTAATGGCGCCTGTCTCTTCCTGTGTCTGGTTTGTGTAACCATGCAGATGGTCAGCCACCAACAGATCAGAGAAAGACAAGCCAGAGAGTCATTCTGGAGTGCAGAGTTTACTCAAAATGAATTATCTTGACATTAATTGAGGAAATAAAGGAGACCAGCTCTTTGTGCGATTGGCTGAGTGGGCCAGTTGTATTATCAGATCTGTCTTGTCTTTGTCTCTATCAGCCAAACAAGCTGGAAAACATGCAACAGGTAACCTCGGGTCACATCTTTATTTTGACTAGGAACACAGTGATAGAGAATATATTATATATATATATATCTTAGAAATAAACAGAACGTTTTAGAATATTGAAAAAATGATTTAATGGTCAAATGGTCAATGTCAGAATTGAATACCATTGGTCAAATGTAAGCAAATTTAAGCAAAATGCCTTTGTGCAAAAAGGTAAGCTATTTCATTGTCTACTGTCTTTAACTGTCTTCAGTTACATGCCCATGGAGGGTGTAGCTGTGACTGTAAAACCTGCTGATACTATCAAGATGATGGCTAGAGCTCACAAAAAGAGAGAGCAGAGTCAAATGTCCTTGGGCCTACACTGTGTGTCTTTGGTTCCTTGGCTATAGTCCATATGCTGTAGTTCATATGATTTTATCTTTGCTAATAATCTTGTCTGTTTCTGCATGGTTGTTTGTTTATGAGCGCCTCTTTGCACTTACATATCCAAGCCTTAATTCATCTGAGAAGTGCAAAGGGTAGGGATGAGGTGCCTCTTTCATATCTGCCATTTAGGTAATCTGTGTATAGACACGTGAGGTTAGTAGGCGGGTGCCTACTCATTGTATAGATGTTTTCTTTTTTTCCTTCGGCACTGTTTCACGTGGCTCCTCCATTCTTGTGATGATGCTGTAAAGTGGAACTTCATTTCTGTTGTTGGCTTGGTCCCTTCCCTTCGCTCTGGTTGTTTCCAATGTGTGTGGCATATTCTTAAACGTGATGCTGGTGGTTGTAGCACACAAACATTTGTTATACTGTAACATTGTAACAAGGTAGCAACATACATTTTATACAGTTTGTGCATGTTACATTTTATAAATGCACATTATAAGCAGAAACATTCTCTCTTGAAATGTTAGACTGTGTTTAGACAGCAGAGCCTATTAAGCTCAAAATGTCATATTATTTGGGAAGCTGAGGATTTTACACACTTTTTCTTTTAATGTAGTGATACACTCTGCTCATTTTGTGCCACTTAATAACACAGGCAAAAACAAAATGGGCACAAAAGCTCACAGATTTTTTTCAGTTCATGAGAAAGTCCCTACTCTGTAAAGTAGGGAACACATCCAGTGTAAACATACCAAGGGTCAGTGAACCCTTAGTAGTCAAACATTTTATATTCTGACTGTTTTTCAGACACACAGCAGCATGCTTCTTTCTGGTCAGCTATGACTGGTAGAATATTGAGTATTATTGGCATAAGGAGATTTAATATATTGTCAGAATCATTACAAACCCTTATTACAGATATTACATGTAATGTAACTAAAGAAAAGTGATATAATTAGGATGGTTTTGTTAAGACTGAGAGATAAGAGGTGATAAGAGGTTACCTAAAATTTCCTATATTTAGCATGATTTTTGTCGTGATTTATATATATATATATTTTTTTTTTCACTGTCATAAACTTACGTATTTACCTAAACACAATAAATGTTCCATTTTTTCCATCTTCCAGCATGTTTTTTGTCTGGATGTTTTGATGAGGCAGCTCCCTTTTTATGCTGTTTCTTTCTTTCCACAGGTTTAAAATTTAAAAGTAATTTAGTTTTTTTGCTATTCCAATAACTATTAACCATTTGATTGTGTATTGTAAGACACGTTTTTGCATTTCAGTTATTGTTCCGTTGTAGTTTTGGTTTAAAATGTTTCTAAAATATATAATATTCCATTTGTATTCCAACCACAGGTGAACGTTTCTTTTCACGAAAACATTGGAAACTGGTGAAGGTACTGTTAAACAACATTTCAATAAATTATTCACAGCGATGCCACCATTGTTTTTTGTACAAAATTGTGCTAACTGAAGAGCATAGAGATAAGCAGGGAGAGTCACAGTCAGCCTGCGAAGCCTATTTCTGTGTGTGCGTGCGTGGTGTGTTTGAGAGAGGCCTGGGAACACAGTTTCCTCATGGTAGGAGCTGATAAGCTAAGGCATTAAAAAAAAGCACCATTAAAACAGTTGTCATGGAAAATTCAACACTGTTGTGTACAGAGGACCTGACAAAATTAGATTCCATCTTTTTCTTCCCTCATTTATCCTAATTTAATTACACGGTTCACCAGGGACACACACACACACACAGTCACCTACAATATATATGAAATTTCTTCCCTCCTAGATATTCCACAATCAAATATGACTGGTATTATTAAACAATGGAAGCTTTTAGGATCCACAGCAACTAAACTCAACCAAGCCTCCTCTGACATTAACAGTAACAGTACAAAAACAGTGCGCTGAGAGCTTTATGGCATGGGTTTCAGTGGCCGACCAGCTGCATGCAAACCTTACATCACCAAACATATTGCCAACCTTCGGATGGAGTGGTGTAAAGCACACCACCACTGGACACTGGAGCAGTGGAAACGTGTTCTGTGGAGTGATGAATCAGGCTGCGTTATCTGGCAGTCTGATGGACAGGTCTGTGTTTGGCGAATGCCAAGAGGACGTTACCTGTCTTAACGTTGACTGCGTTGTGCAGACTTTAAAGTTGGTAAAGGAGGGAAAAGGCTACGGAGTTGTCTTTCAGAGGTTGGCCTAGGTCCCTTGGTTCTAGTGAAAATAGAAATGCTTCAGCAAACATTTAGGGAAGGCCCTTTCCAGTTCCAGTATAACTGTGGCCCAGTGCACAAAGCAAGGTCCATAAATCCATGGTTGGGTGAGTTTGGTGTGGAAGAACAGCCCGCACAGAGCCCTGATCTCAACCCCATCGAACACCTTCGGAATGAACTAGAATGTAAATTGAGAGCCAGGCCTTCTCGTCCAACATTAGTGTCTGACATCTTTACCTGCTATGGACATAAAAGGAGAGAAACTCATTGTGTGGTCACCTTCCTTCCCTTGACCTCAAGGGGGGGTGGGGGGGGATTCTGACATCCTACGATGAAATTCAAGCAGAAACTCTCCAAAAACCCACAAGTCCAATGGATGTAAGAACTGCGTAGGTGATATCAAAGAAGGGGTACTATGTGAACATGTAATGTGGCCTGTTAAGATGTTTTTGATTTCAGTAAATGTGACATCTTAATGCTGAAAATTCAACAGATGACCATTTTCATTTATTTACAACCTACACACATGCTTATCTATAATTTTCTTTCTAATCTCCAGAGACAACTCTTTCCTTCGCTTCCTCTGGTCCATGTTGAGTGTGGTACACACCATGTCACCAAACAGCACAGTGACTACCTGTAGCCCTATATATAGATCCACTGACTGATTACAAGATTGTAGACACCTGTGATGCTAATTAGTGGACACACCTTGATTTAAACATGTCCCTTTGGTCACATTATTTTCAGGGGTACCATCATTTTTGTCCAGGCCTGTTTAATGAGTTTACTTTTTTAAATAATTCTGTTGAAGCATGGTTCAAAATTAAAGTTGGATTTTCATTTGTTAATTTTTGTAGCATTTGTATTTATTATTACTTTTGTCAGATCTTTTGAAACTCTGTTATGCAAAATTATTTGGAATAGTGCAATGTTGTTTAGTGTTCACACATACATCTTGCGCTTGGCCTTATTTTTGTTGGTCTGCAGTTTATGTGATATTAGGAACAGCAATGTCCTATATCTGTCATTCTATAGATTTGCACAATTATATGAGTATGTTTTAATTCTTACTGCTGGTTAAACTTGTTACATACATGAGTTATCCTCAACCTTTAAAATACCAAATAAACACACTAGCACTTGAAGTTATAACTACCATCCTTGCAACTACTGAGTTTGGTTTTGCACTGCAAAGATTATGTGAACGTCAAATCAAGCTCCATTTTATATATACTGAAAATTGTGTGTGGCACTTGTCAGTTCATACAGTGCCGCACACAGCATTGACCTTAATCTACCACTCAGAAAGTTGTGAAATGTGAGGTGTTTGAGGTTTTGGTGTATTTCCCCATTGCGTCCGATCATTCTTCAGGCTGTTGAGGTTTCCTGTGTGTGAAGTAAGCGTCTCACCCACTTACTTTTGCTCTAAGCCGAATAGAGCAGTTAGTTAAATTGGTTTTGGTTAAAAGGCAGTGGCTGACAAGAATCAGTGAACATTCATAATATATATATATATATATATTTATACTTCATATTAACTAACTGTTTTCAACGTTTACAATGTTTGATAAGTACTAACCATTGAATTACATGGAATACCCCATATAACTCTTCATCCAGCTCTGAGGGAGTTTGCTCATTGGGGGTTTTTGTTTTCTATGTTTTGCTGATCTCCTATTACTGATTCCTGTAAGGCTGCTTTGTGACCATGCCAGTTGTAAAAAGCTCTATACAAATAAATTAGTTTTTTTCCACAGACATTTCTATTTGTCACTCATTGTGTTGCATCTCTGAGATGTTCCACCTCAACAAATACTGTGGTTTAGCCATCCAACTCTTACATTTCACATTTTAACTAGCCAAACACAGATGAGACCATCAGGTGAGACAAGAGATAAAATTCCTCCGGCTTTTGATAAGGAGTGCTGGGAAGTTTCTAGCAGTAGCAGTAAAATCAACTTTTTGCTGTTTGTTGTTGAAAGAACAACACTACTCCAAATGAACAGTAATGGAAATAATCTTTGAAAGAAAAGTGAAACTTACCAGAAATATTCAGCTAAACTTGAATCCATCAGATTTAATGTTGCTGCTACACTATAAGAATAAATAGTATGGTAACTTCTACCCAGCACATCAATGGGGTTCAGCTCACAAACCTCCAGATATTATACACCAGCCTCTGTCTGAGGAAGACAAGAATTATAAAGCACTCCACCCACCCAAGCCATTGCTTGTTCTCACAGCTGCTGAGTGCAAGGACGTACAGAGGCATAAGGCCTAAAACCATCCGGTTCTGGTACAGTTTCTTTCTTCAGGATATCAAGCTGCTGATAAGCCAGAACGTGACCAGAACGTAAGAAATATAATCATATTTTGGAACAGACAGTGCAATAGTGAATGTATTCTGTATTTATTTATATTAGCGTGAAATACATTGTAGCTGAGGTGATACATACATAAAATAATAAAATAAATGAACTAAAACAGAACAAAATGACATAGAATATTAACTTTATTCTAATAAAACAGCTGCAGGTTTAGTGTAGGTGGTTAGAGATTAAGAGTTTAAAATGACTGAGTGACACCAGCAAGCTGAGCTTTAGAGTTTGTTGTAGTGAATTCTATTATTGTGATGTGCCAGTGTGTTTCTCCACATACACCAAGAGATGACCAAGTTTTTCATACAGTACACAGTGATGTGTGCTGTAGGGGTCCCTAGTGATGAATCTTAAGGCAGAGTGATATACAGAGTCTAAAGGTTTAAGTGTAGTTGGTGATGCATGTCTGTATATCACATCACCATAATACAAAATAGGTAGCAGTCAACAATCCTTCTCCTTGTATGTACTGGAAAACACATTTAGTTTTGGTACATGAGGCTGAGTTTTTGCCTCAGTTTGCCTGTAAGCTTGTTAACGTGGTGCTTAACAGTACATTTGTTGAGTAGCCATATGGAAAGGTACTTATATTCACTTATATTCAACTCTTTCCATGTCAGATCCCTTCAGGGTTGTGATTAAACTCAATTTTATTAAACTCAATGTTAGACGATCTGGAAAACATCATAAAAAGTTATTTGATCTGAGACACAGCCTTAGATTGTAAAGCATGCTGTTTCAGAATATACAGTGGGTGATTTGAGGCTATGAAGAAATGTTAGCTAAAAAAAGTAGGCTAGTCACCCACATTTATTTATCATGTTTCCTAATTGCTATTAAAAGCTGTGTGTGTGTGTATTTGATGACATGTTGTATTAATTAAGAGGCAACTAGTGCCAAAAGGTTAACCTGATAACCTGATACCAGGATTTCAGTATCCCCAGCAATTCACTGAAGATTGTTGTGCACTAATTTATTTACCTGCGCATGCTCTAAGCATGTTTCTGATTTAATTTAATTACATTTTTTCTGAAAATGGAAAATAGTTTGTGGTTTTATCCTCATGTTGTTCCCACACACACTATAAACAGGTGTGTTTCTCTATTTCCAGATGATACATCATAAAATAAATGTCCTCACTCTTGCTTGTATCCTGGAGGCTCAAATGCAGCACTTAATAACTCACTGAGCAATACTGAAACTCACTGAGCAATAAGCTTGCTTGCTTATATATAAGTGCATTTTGTTCTCATTATTTAATTAAAAATGGTAAACTGGTAAATTGGTTACATGTAAAGCGACATATTTCATATTTTTGGTTTTACTTTTTATCTGTATATCTTGCAGATCATGAAAATCGAGTATCTCAAATTATTAGAATACTTCATAAGATCAATCAGAAAAGAATGTACAATTCAAAAATGTCCAACTTCTGAGGAGCATGTTTATTTAGGCACTCAGTACTTGTGCTCAGTATTCAGTACTCAGGTTGTGGCTCCTTTTCTACAAATAACTGCATCACTGCGGTATGGGATGGAGGCCATTAGCTTCTGGCACTGCTGAGATGTTGTTAAAACACAGATTGCTATGATAGTGGCCTTCAGCCTGTCTGTATTGCTGGTTCTGGTGTTTCTCATCTTCCTCTTCAGCAGATAGAAGCACTATACAGAAGTGCTCTAAAATCTCCTGGTGTGTGGACAGTGTGTGTTGACTTCGGACTTGATAAAACACAGTGGACCAGCAGATGACTCCGCACCTCAAACCATCACAGACTGCAGACCTTCAGACACCTTGGATTCTGTGCCTCTTCACTCGTCCTTTACTCTAGGAGATTGATGGAGGACTTTGAACTACTGAGCAACAGTCCAGCCCGGAATGCCGCAGTTGCAGTGCCTTTCTTGGAGAAGTCTATACGCAGTGGCTCTTGATGCACTGACAACAGCCTCAGTCCAAGTACTTGAATCTTCTTTTCTTCTCAAGGCTGTGATCACCCTGGTTGCTTGTGTACCTTTTCCTACCACATTTGTCCCTTCCAGATAAGTTTCCATTAATATGCTTTGATGCAGCACTCAGCAAACAGCCAGTCTTCACAGCAAAGACCTTCTGTGGCTTACTCTTCTTGTGGAGGGTGTTGATGATCTGATCAATATAAGAATGCATTCATACTGATTAATATTTATAGGCCTCCAGGGCCCTACTCAGAATTCTTAAAAGAATGTAGTGATTTTGCCACAGACTTGGCAGTGTCCAGTGACAATGTTATAATAGTAGGAGATTTTAACATTCATTTAAAAAAAAGACATTTGCATCGATCTTATTCTTATTCTAATTCTGTTGGCATTACCAAAACGTAACTGAACCCACACATTACTGTAATCATATCCTGGATTTAGTCTTGACCCTGGATTTTAGCATCGGTAACCTTAATATTTTTCCTTAAAGCTCCGTAATATCAGATCATTACCTAATCTCTTATGAGCTACATCTTAGGCAAAATGTTAATTTGTCCCACGGCCACTTAATAACCCCAATGACCGCTTCACAATTTATTGAAAACCTTTCAGACCTATCAACCTTAGCCAACTCTCCATCAGACCAAACGGAGCTAGATAGATTAACTAACGATTTAGAAAATGCCCTTCAATCTACCTTAGACAAGGTAGTGCCAAATGTAAATGTAAAATGACAGTGAGTATAGAAAGGCACTCATTAAAGCTTGCTCAGCGGATTTGGCCTCACTGATCGAGAATAACAAAAACAATCCTAGATTACTTTTTACTGGGATTTTAAAAGTTTCTAAAAATCAGGCATATACTGTACCCCAGATCCCAGCTACCTTAACCAGTATTGTTTTTATTGACCTTTTTAATAATAAAAAATATATTAATAAAATATTTAAAAACAAATCAAACCCTCCTTATTAAATCAAACATTGCCTCGTCACCTGGTGTAGCTGATTTAGAGCATAACTTATCTGTAGAACAAAGGCTGGAATCCTACCCACTTCCATAGCCAGAACTACCAAAAAATACTTTCCTTTGCAAATTGTACAACCTGTATATTTAACCAATTCCCTCAAAAATACTAAAAGAAGTAATCCTAATTATAATCAGACCTCTTTTAACAATAGTAAACTCATCCCTTAGCTCAGTGCATGTACCCAAACCCTTATAATAGCAGTCATGAAACCATTAATCAAGAAACCAAATCTTGATCCTAGTGTTTTGTCTAATTATAGACCCATCTCAAACTTAACATTTACATCCAAGATATTAGAAAAAGCTGTGGCCCAACAACTATCGTGGTTCAAATCTAACTGAATGCTACCAGATTTTAAAAGATTTATCTTCAAATTACACAAAAGGAATATATGGAGTCCCACAAGGAAACAAATTATTCTAGGAGCACTATTATTAACATTACACCACTGGGCTCAGTTATTAGCAGGCATGGTGTTAACTTCCATTGTTATGCAGATGACACACAGCTCTATATCTAGATTAAAGAAAACTGTTAGAAGACTGACTCCGTGGGTCCCCACTACCTGCGTCAGACCAGCTACCACCCACCCGTACAAGCACCAGGCTCCCCCACCACCCATGAAAGACCAGTTGCACGCCCTCCTGCCACTGCTACCTGCCTAATGACTGTTAAAATCTACATAGACTCCTAACTATCTAGCACTACTAATATTACCACCATTAACTGTCAATACTCCCTCTTACCATCACTGTTACATTTATTCTACACCATGATTATAATAGACATGTTACAATAGAAAATGTTACACAACTGAGCAGTACAACAGTGGTTCGTTGACTTTTATCAATAATTTATAATTAGTTCCTTGCCACTGTTGCCATTGGCTTCCTCACTGGGGGTCTTAGGTTTTCATGTCTTTTTTTGTTGCTGATTTCTTTTTTCTTATTTTTTTTTTACAGATTACTGATTCTGTAAAGCTGCTTTGTGACAATACCAGTTGCAAAAAGCACTATACAAATACATTTGATCTGATTTGATTTGATGATCATCTTCTGAACAACTGTCAAGTCAGCAGTCTTCACCATGATTGTGGTTGCGTGTGTAGAACTAGACTGACAGACCAGACAGAGTGGCTGAGTGAAAACAATGTGGAAAGACACAATAAGAAAGGGAGCAATAACACTTGTAATGTATATGCAAAAATGCAATATAGTATACCTTTAGTCTGAGAAGAGCAATCTTATAGACCAGTCACAAAATTCTATAGTCTGTGTTATGCCCTTATTAGGAACTTCAGGTCTAAGATGGATTTTTAAATGCCAGCAATGTATAGGATTTTTGTAAATGGCCTTTATCAGGCCATGTGGTTAACATAAAAAGTTTCAAACCTGATACATGTCTTGTGTACAAATGTCACGGCATCCTCTGAATTACAAAGTCTTTAATGAATAATAAAAAGCAATGTTTGTCAAATGAAGTTAGTTAAGTTTCTTTAGCAGCAGTACAGTACAGTTTTAGGATTTTATTTGTTATACAGTCAAACCGGAAAGTCTTCACATCATTATCTTTTCTATGCTTTACAACATTAAAGACTTGTTCTACAGCAGATTGAGTCCTTTTTGTCACATAATTCTACACAAAATAGGCCACAATGACAAAGTGAAAGCAGGTTTTTAGACATTTGTGGTAATTTATTAAATATGTAAAATATTATATTCACACAAGTGTGCACATCTTTAAATGTGACACCCAATAGTTAGCTGAGGTGCATTTTGTTCTCAATGATACGGCTTGAGATGTTTCTACAACTTAATTGGAGTCCAGCTGTGGTAAATTCAATTAATTGGGCATGATAGGGGATTGCCAACACAGGCATATGTAAGTCCCATGTTGACAGTGCATGTCAGAGCAAACTCCGAGCTATGAGCTGGACGTCCCCCAAACTGAGCGATCAGAGAAAACGGGCCTTGGATAGGGTGGTAAGCAGAAACCCAAGGGTCACTCTGACAGAGCTCCAGTGTATCAGCGAAGGATGGACAGAAACACCTGTGGATGTTTTCAGGTTTGATTTTCTGTTCTCTATCAAAGAAGGAAACTTTATGCAAGTGTTGATATTGCTGTGTCCACTTGCCTTGGCGACTTCTTTAACATAGTAACAACTACTTAACAACAACTTCTTGCCAAAAGTTGCCAACAAAACAGAATCATGTAATGATAATGACCACAAAAAAATTGGAGTCAAAGAAAGAAATTGTGTGGCTGGAGTATAATTTTGGGAAGGATGTGATGTTCTGTTGAGCAGGGGTAGCCCACTGGAACATGTGTTTTTGTTATTTGCTATTAAATATAAAAACAATGTATACAACAAACATGTTTCTGTTCTATTCTGGCTACAAATTCAAATTTTTTGCAATGAGATGGGGTAGTTTTGGTGGTCTTCCAGGTTGTCAGATGGCCCTGAGCATCTCATGAACAATTAATAACTTGCACTTGTTTAAAAAACATGCAAACAAACAATGGGGTCTGCTTAAGAATTAACATGACCCTTTCAGTGTTACCTTTTAGTTTGGGCCAACTTACTGCTGCATGTGAGAAATGTGAGTAATTTAAGGTTTACACAATGTGTCAGCAACAGAGGCAGTTTCTCTTTAAAGAGGAATGAGAAAAATGTGATAACTGCATGTGTATGACAAGAGAAATTAACATCAAATCAGCGACAGGAATGTAGCAAAACCCAGACTGCAAAAACCAAGCCCCTCAGGACAAAAATATTTTTTTTGCTTCTTATTTTAGTAAAAAATCCAGGTTCTGCAAAAAAATGGAAAGATAAATTCCATTCACAGTCCTATGCACAGATACACTGTGTATTTATCCTTGATAAGAGTATTTGCATTCATTTAATTATTAGCCTGCATTTATTTAATTAAAAATGTTTCTGAGAAAATAGACCTACTAAATTAATTATGTAGGACATGGTTGCTTGATCTTTCTATCAAAATTGCCTTACCTGCTGACTGGCTGGTTGTCAAGTATCAGCCGATACCAATCCGATCTTTGTGTTTGTATAAAAAATGCAGCCACACAGTTTAGGTAAGATGTGCTGCTGATTAATACTTCTTTGTGAACACTCCTTACTGCTGTCGGCTGGGAATAATGTCTGTTAATTACGTCTTGAGGACACGAGATGGCACTGAACTCTGTGGTTAAAAAAAGGCTCAGACCTGAATTGGGATTGAGATAGCCGTTACCAAATCCATTAAAATATGCCTGGATCAGCCCAAATCCTCTGGATCAGATCGGCACATGCCTAATTTGAACTTTTTCTCAATTAACTAAGACGATCATCTCATAACGAAAAACAAGGAAATTATATCAGCTACATCATTGGTTGGAACATAGATAGCAGCTTGTCATGAGCTAAAAAGAAGCTAATGCAAGCATTAGCTTATGTCATACTGCTAGCTAACTTCTATTGTGTAGCGTGATGCAAACATGACAAGCTGTGCATTGTTCTGAGGTATATGTAGAAACTTTAATTAACAGGGAATCTCATTGGTTATACCTTTTGTTGTTAATTGTAACTTCATAATACATATATACACAATACAAATGCCCTCACACAATGTTAGTTTGGGTGTTACAGTGTCATGTGTTACTTAGTATAGTAGTACTTAGTAGACATTTTGTTACCTGTGAAAGCCCCTGTTTATTTTTGGGGTTTTAAATTTCAAAATATTATTTTAATACTAAAGATAAAAACGCTAACTAACTGTGCAGTGCAAGCCAGTAGTATTTTTCTTTATTACAGACATGTTTTCCATGTTTTTTTCATAAACTGGTGACACTTCATGACTTTGATTCATGTAGTCTCTGGATCTGACTGATTTAAAATATTAGAAACTATAAATTTAAAGAAATAAATAACACAGATTTACCACCACACAATCAACATTTCCTCCAGGGGTAATTCTAGGATCAGAGCTTTAGGCGTGAGATTATTCCAGCCGAAAGCACTGTACATTTAAACATAACTTTGGACTATAAATCCCACACTTGTGAAGGAAGAACAACAAGTTTTTGGATAAGGGAAAAACTGTGACTGACAACACTTAATGCTAAATCTGTGAGACACAAAGCCATTACTTTTTTTAATAAATGAAATTGTGTTATGAAAAGATAATGAGGTAAAAAAAAAAAGAGAGAGTCAACCTTCCCTAAGGCACAATGTCATTCTACCCATCTCCCTTTTTGGATTGAACAGATCCTACAAATGATTTTGTCTACCATGAAAGAATTTAACTGTTGCCTCACTTTAAAGGTGGCAAATCTGTCAACATCCTTTTGGTGTTTGATTCTCTCAAGTCAAGTCAAGTCAAATTTGTTTGTATAGCACTTTTTACAACTTCTGTTGTCACAAAGCAGCTTTACACACTGCTGGTCGGACTGGTAGGTGGCAGCTGGCCTGATGCAGGTAGAGGGGATCCCAGCAGGCAGTCTTCCAGCAGGTCGGGTTGGGTGGCCATTTACTCTGAGAAGGTAGAGACAGAGTTAGATCTGAAAGGATTTATAGAGAGCAGAGAATGTTGAGCAGTATCAGAATGTGGCTGACAACTGTGGCAGGTCTGACTATAACAGCCAAATAAAAATGAGAGAAACAGAAGGTAACACAGACATGGGAGCACCCTGAAACGCTAATGTCCATCTGCAGCGAGACGACAGCTCCAGCATCTCAGTATACTACAATTCCCTGTGTCCATGAACCCCTGGACCTTTAACCTTTATCTAAGGGGAAATGTTAATTACAAAAAGCTAAACTAAACACATGCATTTTCAACCTAGATTTAAAGATTGAGACTGTGTCTGAGAACATTATCTGGAAGGTTATTACAGAGTTGGGGGGCTTTATAAGAAAAGGCTTTCCCCCTGCTGAGGTAACTACTAGCACTTTCTGCTCAACAAAGCACCTTCTGCTCAACAAACAAGACAACACAGCCAGGCCTGTGGCCTGTGGTCCTCCTCAGCAAGGTATGGAGCCAAAGCAAGGCACAAAAGGTTATCTGACAGCTACAGCTGCTTACTGTACTGTCAGCAACACCAGCCTCTCTTTTAAGCTTCACCTCCTCCGACTTAAGTTCAGTGTATCAGTGCAGTGCCAGTGCTGACAAACAAGGCTCAAATAAGAGGTTGGGCTGGTTTTAGAGAGATTGCAATTTGCAATTCTTGACATACCCCTACCCCCAGTTTCCTATTGATTCCAATCTTCCTAAGCATGTTACAAACATTAATGCAGAAGAAGACACAGTAGTGTTAAGCAATTTTTGTGGTGTTGAAAACATTGGTTGAGGCAACTACACATTCCTAAATACACCCTTTAACAAGGCACTCTTGTTAAAAGTTACGAGAGTTAAACTGTCCCGGAGATGGGACAGATTGACTCATGTTTTTTGGGAATAAAAATGCAAAACTCGCTAATGTTGCTGATGTTTACACAGGTACACGTAGTGGAAGAAAGATTGATTTTGCATACTCAGCTCTGTGCAGCGGTAAAACCGAGCTTTGACAGACATGCATGGTCACTCAAATGTTTTGAACGGTGGTGTTGATCTATTGAAAGTATAATCGTGTCAATTACAACAATATTCTGTGATTTATTATTATTAATTACTGATTAAAATGCTGGCTAGCCTGTCCTTTTTGGGCAGGAGAACAAATAAATGTGTGGTATGCCTAACAAACTGGCTAGAGTTTTTTTTATATACATATAATACATTTGTGTAGTTTTGAGAACTTTAGCCTCAAATACAATGAAGCTTTAATAAAAAAAACAGCTTCAATACTGAGAGATAAATGGACGAATCAGTCATTGAGCTGGATTAGGCTGTCTGTGTGTGTGTGTGTGTGTGTGTGTGTGAGAGAGAGAGAGAGAGAGAGAGAGAGAGAGAGAAAGAGAGATGAGGGATAATTATGAAACTTAATTAATTTTTCAGGATAAATAAAGTGTAATCTACCCTCTGAGCTCAGCAGTAGCAATGCTGTGTTTACATCACTGAATAAAACTGCTAATATGTTGGTAGGCTCTGTTAAGAAAGTGACCTATGAGAGGAAGTTGTGGTCAAACTTGGTAAGATGGTTAATTTATGTCATAAAATGGTTAACAGATTAGCAGATTAATCATGAGCTTTAACTCATTACAGTACTAGTTTTGATCTTTTGTGTGACACATTTTGGCCAAAACAAACTAGCCTTTTATCCATGTTGGAGGGACTTCCATGTTAACTTCACATGTTAACAGCCCTTTTGTTGGCTGTGCTGAGGCCCAATTAAGATCCAACAGTACAGGCGGACAGTGACTGTAAGAAAGATTTATAGAGAGCCATTTGGTCACAGCCATGGGGTGTGTGTGAGGCTGTGTCTGTGCCGCTAGCTCTCTCGCCCTCACAAGTGTAAATGTGACTGCCTGCTCCATAAATTGGTCAGCAAATAATACATCCATTCTCTGTATCTTCCACCTCAGTCCAGAAGACGGCTCAGGGATCGCTATCTGGTCTGCCTCACTCTTCTGGCCTGAAGACCTGCAGCAGTGGCATGGTTTTTAGATTTAGGATGTCAGCCACCCTCTCAATGGTCTGCCAATACTTAATATCAAGGGTCTCCTACTGTAGGTAGTGTGTAGACCTACTAAGGAAAATTTACTCCATTTTGCCTTCCATCCCATAGATTGTTGAAAGGCACGAAGCTGGAGTGCACAGCATGTGTTTGACAGCTACACAAGTTCACTTGGATGAAATCTTTTTGAGTGTCCATGAACTTACAGTGGTTCACAAGTGACACACTGAAAAAGGAATGGAGACTTTAAATGCAAGTTAAAGAGCTCTGCACATGTGGCTTAACACAAGATTTAACTCGTTTGCATAGCAGTGCTTATATATTGCCTTAGGGTGCTGCTTTTGAAAATGGGCTTGTATACCCCCAACATCCCCACTTATGGCAGCTGCCCCATCATAGGTTTGTGCCACACACTTTAAGTGATTCTCAATTGCAGCTGTCATTGATGTGGCATCAAACTCTGCCATGTCAGGTAAAGGCCAGGAACCTTTCTCTAACTTCACCCTCCTCAGAAACATATTCCACAAAGCCCCAACTGCTCTGTTTTTCCATCTCTGGACTCATCAGCTATCAGGTTGTACATAATTTCTTCACTCATCTCACAGACAATAGCTGCAGCTGCAAGTGAACAACATCCTATAATATCTTTCTGACTGTGAAGTGAGAGGTTTGTGTTTGATGAGATGTATACCTCTGCAAGAATGGCTTAAATTTTTTCTAAAGTGTCATACATGCCAGGAAACTGCCTTTACTGTGTCTCTTGGCTGTTTCAGCATGGCTTCCAAATGCTATTCCTTGTTTCTCTAAAAAGCAGGTCACTGCCACAACTCCCTTTTTCTTTTACTAATATCAGTGACATGTTCTGCCTCAATTTGTTCTACAACACTACTTTGGGATAGACTTGCTTTGTAGCTGTTCCAACAAACTACTAAGGATGCACTGTAATCCGAGGTGGAGGTGGTCAGAGAAGCATATGAGTCTCAGTGCACTCCCAGCAGCAAAGCACTGCCCACATCAACCACGCCACTGCCCTAGCTTGAGAATAGTTAGCACTAATAACCACAAGACCACACCCTCCAATGTCCACACGAGTTAGCTTAGCACACTACATGACAAACAAAAAATCGCTAGCCATTTCAGTGCCAAAACAAAAGCAGCAGGAGAGTGATGGCATCAATGATGCACCATGACTCACCTTCAGCTGAAATGGTGTGAGAAATCCTATCAAAACCGGTCACAGGAGATGCATTTTAAATGCCAGGTGTGAACGACTATGCGTTTTAGCAGTCATTTGTGATGGGATCACCCTCATTTTAGTGAAAAGACTAAGACTAAAACTAAGACTAAGTTGCCTCTTGACTTGACTAAATATGCTGCCAAAAGTCCACTGACACTTGTTTTAAGTGTGTGCCTCTAGAAAACATTTAATGTGGGGAGAATGCATAACCTCTATGTAATACATGTCAATTTATAATGTGTTTTTCATCCTCACAAACAAATAGAAATAAATATTAACAAAAGAGCTAAATCAACATTATTATTAGTGAGGTAAATTAACTTAAGAAGAGACTGGGGAGAAACAGCATCATAGTTTGGTAATGTGAATGAATTCTTCTGCATCTTCTTCTGCGATGTGCGCAGGAAAATGGCATTATAACTATTTGGTTTTGACTTATGTTAAGCCAATATTTTGGTAGGAGGACCACACCCCGATCTCCTCCTCCAGGCCCTCAAGTTTCTTATACATACAACCCCAGGTTCTCATTTCAACTCTGTGTCAACAAACTCCGTAAAAACTCTCGCGACAAAACCTTCTACCTACCACTAATGGTCTGCCAACTTACTACCTATAGCTGCATCATCAAGTGCAGCAATCCAACCAGTTTGACTAACTATTCCAATATACCTTTCAAACTGTCTTCATCCCTAAATCCATATCCAATCCTGTCTTTTCACTTAGACACTAATTTTAACAGATTTACTGATCTACTGTTTTAGTATTTATTTGGCATCATAAATATAGCAAAGTGATTTTTAAATGATTAAAAAAATACAAACTGATACACCCATCTGCAATCAACCACCTCTCCACTCCTGTTTAACTGTGTTAGTGACCAGTTATTTACTACTTATAAGAGACTGGTGGTAAAGATACAGTTTATCCAGTACACTGGTCAAATGCTTACCTCTGTCAATGCTGTCCATTAGAACTTGGAGACCACTGAAAACTCCAGCATTCTTACCTCAGAGGTCTAACTGAACTGAACACAACTCTCCCAACTGTGTGGCACCAAAAGAATGAACTTGGAGGTGTGAGGGGTTCAAGGCTGGCGAGTGTGTTAGTTAGCGGTATGTCAGTGCAATAAAGAAATTCATTCATTTTAATTTTTGAATTAATTAACAAATTTAGAAATAAATAAACTGAGCTGTGAATGTAGCATTTAATATGTGTTAATATTATTTCCTTCTGCCAAATTATAGTTCCTTAACAAGCAGCTTGTTGCTATGTCACAGAAACGAACTCCACTCACTCACTGCACAGCCTGCAATTCCTTCTCCAGCTCCTTACTTAGACCAACAGATTCAACTCTGTTTCCCACTATGTTTATTTTCCTGTCCGTTTCTTGGTGTTAAGGTTCTTGTCTTCTTCCCTTTGGTTTCATTTTGGGTTGTTTTTGTTTTTCTTCACTCAGGGCATTTATGTTCAGTGGACTGATACAGTGTTTGTGAAAAAGAATGCTTCTCAATATCAATATTTTTTCCTCTGCGAGTACATCGAGAGAGTCATGAAAACGAGTAGACAGGAGCTTTAATGGATAAATGGTAAAGCTTTTTTAAAACAAAAAAAAAATAAATAGGTGATGTTTTTCAGCAGTGCTAACTACAATTGCCTCCGGAGCATGTATAATGTTTCCAGTCTAATCATATTAAATAAAGATGTAACATTAATGAATCTCAATGAAATTTTAATAAAAACTGGTAAATGCTGGTACAATCTGCTGGTAGTAAAAACATACAGCCATTTTCAAATGTACTCTTCTGTGTCTTATCATCTAAGCATGCAGGTTTAAGGCACAATGCTTCAGACCTTCAAACTTCAGAGCAAATAAGTGTACCTGCGTAGTGTATTTCACCCATTACCAAACACATGCATGATGTGGTTCCACTGCCTATTTCCATTAACGATTCATAGGCTAGTGCAGACCACAGCCTGAGATGGAGGGCGGAATATTTTTGGCTTGGAGTCCGGATGGAGGGGGGCTTTCCTGTGGTCCGAGTGTAAAGCCGGACCCACACCCCTCCATTCGTTTGAGGAGTGATTGAAGAAAAGAAGGACAATGAGGCTGAAGCAAGGATCTAATCCCCTGAGGCTGTGCAACACACACACTACCTATTGTGCTGCTATGATGGCCTGTGTCAACATGTTCATTGTGTGTATCAATACAACCAAAATAGACCAGCCACACTGAACTGCTTCAATCTACTGCTTACATCTTCCAGCAACAAATCACTAACACATGCTATTAGATGTACCTTACAGATAGTGGAGATCTTGCGATGCTGAAATCTGACAATGTGCCTTGTGGAGAACATGCACTCTGTTAACTACATTGATACTGATTTACTTTCCTTCCATGTAGAAAACCCTTTTTTACAGATTTTTTTCCCTATAGAACTGAATGGGGTGTACAACCTTTGTATTACTGTGACAGTAATATTCAGTCCTATAGGGGAAAAAAACAGCTACACCCATATCGGAGCAGATAGCTGGGACAAACAGAGAGGAAGTGGTAAATTTATCAAATGTACATTTTTTCATATTAGTTACTAGATTTACATCATCTTGGGTTAGATTTATTTTACATTCCTAAAGTATATAACTTTTTTTTTGTTAAATTGGCACACTAAAATAGTGTGTAAAATATTCATAAGGCAGTTATTGCTTTGCTTTATACTTAAGTGTAAACAATAAATGTTGGCTAAAGAGGATTTTTTTTTATATTGTACAGTACTGAGCTAAGAGTATAGTATGGCTAGGAGTACTGAGTATAGTGCTGAGAAATGAGCCAAGGAAGCACTTTAATTCTAGCTTTTGACCAGTTTGGCATGAGTAAAGCGTTTTTTCCCACTTTTTGGTATAATATTTCATCTTCACAAGATCATAACATAGAGGATAAAAAATATCTATCTTAGAGAAGAACCACAGTTATCATTCTGCTATTTAGAACTGTTACCTTTAGCTATTTTAAGGATGTAGCTCGGATCCCTTGTGGATTCTTCAGAGGGGGAAAAACAAACCCCTGTGTGCGTAACAGAAGCAGTGTATAGGAAATACCCAGGAAGATGTTCAACATGTTTGCTTTTGTTTGTTTGATTAATATTTTGAAGTTGGTAGGACATAGAACTGCTTCGACTTTCTTTGGTAAAACATGTTGAACATGTTGAGATGTTTTTCACGGTCCTTGTGATGCTCCACTGACTTGAAATAAGTGAAATAGCCTCTCTATTATTCCCACTCTGGGCTTGGCACATTGACAACTGCATGGTGTAACTTTGGCTTGCCAAATACACGTGTAAAGCTTGCCCTTTAGGGGTGAGTCAAAGCACTAATTGAAATACCCCAGCAATAAATGCCAATTGTTACATAATGCTGTATTTTTAATTATAGAACATATAAAATAATAGTGTTAAAGTCATTGCCATGTGCCACTGACCTGAAATAAGAAGAAACCACCACTGATGTTGCTATTTATTATTTCTGGATATATTTGTGTAAAATCATGCAATATTACTGTAGCACATCAGTCCACATGTTTTATTCACTTTTAGTGATGGTTCTGTATCTCTTAGCTTGTCCAGAAATGCATGTGTAAAGCATGTCCTTAAGGGGTGGCTCAAAGTGCAATTACATCCCAACTGTAGGGCCCAGGAGCACAAAATACCAGTTCCCATGTGATGCCCTCAGCTTTTCATGCATTTCCTCTTGTTGCTTTCATACAGCATTCATCTGATGTATTTAACAGTTTTCAAATACTAAGTACAGTTGTCTTCAATTGGTCCAGAGATGTAGTTGAGGAAGCCTTGGTAGCCAGAATGAAAAACATTGCTTTTCTGTTGAATTGCTTTACCTTCATGTGAATTAATCAATATTCTCACTGTTTAAAACAATATGAGCAAAACAAACCACCCTACATCCATTAACTACAAAACCAATCATATGGGCTAAATGTTCAATTATGTCCAATATAGCTTACAGGTAGTAAGGTTGATATTGAGAATAACAGAGACTGGACAGTGCTGACTGTAAATAAAATGCAAATGTGAGCCTGCAATAAAAGCCCACAAAAATTCCACACATTTTAGGCATTTTAGAAATTTCTGCTTTTTTTAAAATCCCATTATCTTGGAAAAAGAGGACACACGACCACCCTGATTATTATTATTATTTTCAGCATCATTATTATTATTAACCATTCATTCTCCTTCTTATCCCTGGTCAGACTTGAAGTGAGCAGAAATAACTCCAGACAGGGCACCAGTCCTTCACAGGGTACCACACACACACTCTTGTGACAGCAGCAAGGTTCGAACCCACAATCCCAGGCCCTTGAAGCTGTGTGGCACACACACTACCTGCATATAACATACAATTATTAATAGTTAATACTAATACTAATAATACTATTATTATTACTATTGGTAGTGGTAATAGTAGTTGCATATAACTATTTTAGTAGTTGCGAATCCACAGTAAAAAGTCTGAGAACCACTGTTTTAGACTGGACACATTTATTTGGACACTGAATCAAATTCCTGAACTGAACTGAACTGTCCACTGAACTACTACTCCAGAACAGCAGGTGGCGCTGCGCGGCGCCGCTTCTCTCCTTCTACCCCCGTTCCTCATCAAGCAGAGATGCTATGCTAGCTGGTGTGATTGTCAAGATCTGAGACGAACAAAGCTAACTAACTAAGTAAACGCTTCTAAATCCTACGCCATGGCAAGTATCGTTTTTTTACACACTGAACATATGAATATGTTCTATAGGGACACTGAAAGAAGACATTTGTATGGACGTTATATTTAGAAGCTGTTATTGTTGGGCGTTGTCATACAGAGGGTTTGTTTTGCTAGGGCGGCTGTCTAGCTCTCTAACTGCTTAGTTTCTGTGGTAGCGGTGGTTTTAAAACCACTGTAGACACATTATTTAAAGGTTTTATAGTGCATTTTGAGCTATGAAGGGTTGTCGTTTTTGTGTGCTATGGAAGTAAGCTGAACTAATCATTTAGCTGCAGTTGTTAGAAGCTTACGGGTTTAATTTAATGCTAACGTTGAAAATGATCGCTCAGTAATGCAGCTGGCTATTTTCCTGTAAGTCAGGTTGTGATAGATTTGTCAACGTCTTGCATAAACGATTTCTCTAAACCCTTTACTGTATCGTATTTGTATTGTAACCTCCGTATTCCTACGTTTTATTCTCAAATCAAAATCAAGTCAAATGAAAGTGTATTTGCACACATGCCCAGTCATACACGGTTTAACTAGCTAACAGTGAAATGCTTTGACGATTGTACAGTAGCATAGATGACAGGGTGGAGAAAAATATAGAACTAGATCGAAAGATAAACACATATATAACTACACACCTACAGAGATAAGCATTAAAATATGCGCATAATAATAATAATAATAATAATTAATAGAAAATGGGCATTTCAGAATGTGACTATTCAAAGTATGAGATGAGGATGGGGTGTATGGTTGTGAGGTATGGTTGAGCTGCATCTGTATATACTGTAAGATAGGTTCTACAGCTATATATGTATGTATCTATATAGTAGTATTGTTCGTACTATGCCGCAGTCATGATTTGAGAAGCAAACTCGCTGATGGAGAGCTTTTGTATGTGTGCTTTGTAGGCCGAGGTTGAGGAGACGCTGAAGAGGATCCAGGGTCAGAAAGGAGTGCAGGGAATCATCATTGTCAATGCAGAGGGTAATACAGCATACACCTGCTGTCTATTAAGGTCCCTGTCAGTGGTGATAATGTTATGGCTGATCAGTGTATATGAATTATTTTTTACTACCAATGTGTAGGACTTCTTATTTGTCTTATACCATTTGTGTTGTTCTTAATTTCTGTAACTATATATCATGTGATGAAACTGAGCGAAACTGAAACAAAGCCACTACTGTTTTCATGTCTGTGTTATTAGCTTCTCAGCAAAATTGGCAGTGCTCTGGAGTAGCAGAGTTACAAATAAGTCATCTGTGTGTTTCACTCTCTTGTTCTTTTGCTCCCTTTCTCCTTAAGGCATCCCCATTAAAACCACTCTTGATAACTCAAGTACTGTGCAGTATGCAGGCCTCCTCCACCAGCTGATGATGAAAGCTCGGAGTACAGTGAGGGATCTTGATCCCCAAAATGACCTCACCTTCCTCAGGGTCCGCTCAAAAAAGAACGAGATAATGATCGCCCCAGGTAAATAGAGACTAGTTAATAGTACATTAGTAAATAGTTATCTGAACATTTGTATTTATATATTAATGCTGTGTTGTACTGGGACCCTCTTTTGTTTTCCCTTACTTTTTTAACAGAATAGCTGATATGAAAAGAAATGTGGTTCAGTTAGATTGTTTTAAATTGACTGGACACCTCAGACCTCTTATAAAAAAAAGACAGTGCAGACCTAGCCTAGCTATAACAGCTGAACCAAAATGGGAGATCCAGAAGGTAGTACAGATGTATTGAGATGAGAGTTAACTGAGACATCAGAGCCCTCTGTTGTACTCTGTGTTGGATAATTTAAATCATTTTTTAAAAATGTGTTTTCTATTTGATATGGTTCTAGTGTAGTCTAGTATTTTGGGTAAAGGTTTAACAGCGTTCACATTGATGTGCAATAATGGAGAAAATCAGAAACGGGCAAACATTTCTAGGAAACACTTTTAATTAATAAAAATTGCTGTCAAATTAATTTGATGTTGCAGCTAATGTATGTACTTTGACAAGGACAAAAGATTACACATTTCTAATATTTTCCATTCTTTTCTCTCCACAGATAAGGATTATTTCCTGATTGTCATTCAGAACCCCACAGAGTAAAATTGCCATTATTGTCAATTAAGCTTTTTTTATTTAAAGGCCAACTTTTTTTTTTTATTTCTCTGTAGAACAATGAAGTTTGTTTACGTAGTTATTAAACAGGTTTATAACTACTGTCCCACAATGAGACACTAACGGTCAACATGATCTTCATCAATAATTTGTAATGGAGGAAGGCACATGATGCTGTTCTATTTGTCCTTATCATTCCAGTGTTTTCTCATTAAGTGTTTAACATAATTTATTACTCCTTTATTTAGTTCTGATGCCAATATTCAGACAGTAGATCACTGAGAAGCATAAACAGCAACCCTTTTGCTTAGCTTTGTCTGTCATGAATAAAAATAAAATGCCAATGTCTGTTATTTTTCCAGGCCATTTGTTTTACATAAAGTAGAAAGATGCTATGTGACTTGTAATAAATGTGCAAAAACATGAGTCATTCTATATTTAATGTCAGGCCTAACTTAATAACTGTGTCTAATCTGTTTTTCCTTTGTTGAAAAATAAGAATTGCAGCTGTAATGTTCTGTAGTAAACAGAAATGTTCCAAGCCTGAAATGTGAATCTCAAAATTACATAAGGGGGCTGCGATATCAATATTTCTGCATCATGCTACAAATAAGCTAAGAATGCATTACATACAATAGTTCTGGGATGATTTGTTATATATTTGATATATTTAATATCTTCTGACATGTTAAATTCACACATTTTAATGTTGAGATGGGTCGTTGATATTCAGCTGACAGATGTACACATTTGGAACATTGTTGTATACCATAGGGCATGAAAACTACTATTGGGAGTTTTTAAAGACAAACCTTACAAAGAAAGAGTCTCAAACCCTTGTGCTCATCAGCTTGAGAGGAGGTCTTTTCATTAAAGTCTGTTTTCTCTAATCATAACCTTTCACTCACTGCGGACAAACCTTTACTTTTACAAGTTGTTTTAATTTCATCAGGCTTGTTCAGATGTTTCTTGGAAAACCTCTGCTGAGTGTTGTAGTGAAGACGTGGAAAAGACACTGACTCTTGTATTTGTGCAGGTTTTGCTGCACAGTATAATAGTGCTGCTTAATACTCTTAATACTGGAAGCTGTTGCAATCCAGCAGGGGGTTTGGATTGCCTTGCTAGCTAACTTCAAGTAGTTGTCTCTGAACGTTTGCTTGGTCTTCTCAACGTGACCTTCACTGGTCCTGTTAACTGCTATTTTTTTAATTACATTATGAACTAAGGAAACGTCTTTCGAAGATTGCTTCGCTTACAGCCTTCTCCTGCTTTGTGGGCATCAATTACTATAGCTAGCTAGCTAGTTTTCATAGTGCTGTGTCGGCTGCTTGTCTCAGGTCCTAACAGAGTAGTTAAAACTCTCAGTAAAAGCTGACCTCCTGGGCTTTTAAAATTTAAGAAAACAGTTATTGAATAATAGCTATCCATCGGTGGCTAAAACAGTCCACCTAATTCCGTTTGCGTAATTTTAGAAACCAAATAACTCCCCGTTTAGATACCGGAGCAGTGGCTTGTGAAACATGGGTCAGTTACCTGGACAGGGATTAAGTCTAGTACTGGACTACATTTTCCTTTCCATAGAAAATCTCAGTTAGTCGATAATTAGGCTTATGTATCTCATTTATGTTATTCTAACGGGTTGTGGTATATTTTTGTTAATTGTTAGTTGTAATTAAAGTCATTATTTAGATGTATTTTAATGTTGACCCTGCTTTTATTTTGCCACGTCCTGAACATAAACAGCAGCGGTTTCCCTTTAAAACTCCGTGACGTCCTGCGCATGTTTTTATCGCCGCTGGCTCAGAGTCGCTGACGAGGATCAGTACAGTAGTGAAAACAAGCAGGAATACAACTGCAAAATCTGATTTAGTTCACCTCAAGCTACAGTTATGCCATCCGATAGACCTTTCAAACAACGACGGACCTTCGGTAAGTTCATAGATAAGCGAGTAGAGCAGCTTTATGTGCTTTAACGTTGACCGGGCAGTGTTTGTTTACCAGGCTGTTATTTGCAGATCCTACTGTTTATACTTAGCTAGCACTATCCCTAATATTCTCTTATACTCTGAAGAGAATCGTAGCCTCACACTAACCTCAAAGTGAGGCTTGTAATAATGGTGTAACTACTGAATAATATGCTTATCTACCGTCGTAAGTTTTTAATGTGTTCACGGTTTACGTAATAAAATGTTTTTTGTCTAAAATGGAGTCCCTATAGTTTAGCCCTTGTCCCCTTAGCTGCGGTTCCTTCAGAAAGCTGCTCGAGTTGGAGCACAAAGGTTTGGTTTATCCACTAATCTAAAAGTTGAAAACATGTTTGTTCAGAAGGTCAGTTTATTCTCCACAATAGCTAGCGCTGCATTATCACCAGTAATAATAATAAAAAACAAATATCCAACCCTAGCTACCCCATATCATTGACCAAAACTCCTCGACGCCCGTTTAGCTGTAGTACATTTCTCCTCTGCAGTTTTGGACTCCACAAACAACATAGACAGCATAGAATAAGGTCGATAGATAGCTATCGATACTCTAGCAGTACATAAGTATGGAAATACGATTAGAAATACTAAAGGAATTTAGTAACGTACACAGCATCACTATAAGTGTACGTCTTATAAAACCAACTGTCCACTAAAACAAAGTTATTGAAGTTAGCCAGCCTAGCTAGCTCCGCCAAGTTAACCTGAAGGTAATAGGGCCGTTAGCTTAGCTCTTAAAAAACTGCCTATTTTTGCCATTTTAGCTAACCGACATCACTGACAGCTACATTAAGTGAACAGACTGGCTATGGGAATGTATAATTCATGTGAACTTGTTTATCCTTATTATCTACAGTTAGTATTTTAGGCCATCAGTCCGTTGAGGCCCTTGTTTTCTTAGGTTGAACGCCTATAGCTTAGCTTAGCATTGCTTACATAGCAGCACAATTAAAAAAAGGTCTGGTGTAATGCGCCATTAAAATTGAGTTACTGCTGTATTAGTGTGTGTTAGGAGAGCTCTCGACGTGATTAACAGCTTAAATCTCTTGGATGTGGCGTTAGACAGAATCAGAAAGTCATCGTAAATGGCTGCTTTCTTAAGGTTAGACCACAGCTCAATTTCATGATCTATGTAGTCCACGATGTGCAGTGTAGCCAAGCCCTTCTATTTCCCCACCTGTCTCGGGGACTCTTTAATAAGAGAAGATTAGAGCTATAGGGTATAGCTACCTTCACCAAGGTTGTTTGGTTTTATAGCCAAGTTAGCTGAGGAGCTCAGCACGTAGGTTAATGTATCACACAGGTAACGGTAATATCTGCGTAAAATCTATATTTTATGCAATTATATTTACTGATTTCTGTCAGTCATGAGTCCACACTGCTGCCTAATGAGAAGCTGTTTGACTGACTGTGCTGATCAGCTTCCTCAGGTGCTGTTGATTATTCTGACATCCTTGGGCACTGTTAATTAACCCATTGGCTGGGTGGTTTCTGTGACTGTGCCAGTAACCCAAAATGTACCCCAAACATTACCCAGCACTTTTAAAACAACCCACCTAGTGTTGGTAGTTGAGCTTGTTAAGAACGAGTAAAAAAAGTTTATGAGGGTGCAAACAGTTTGAGTATGGTTTGTTGCACCTGTTGAAAAATGAAGCTGTAACTTTATCTCTACCATATTCAACAAGGGGTGAACGGGTGTATGGAGGGAGGATTGTAAACCCCCCATTGCATAATCCTTGTAGCTCGCAATCTGCAGTTTGTGCCTTGTGCCGAATGTGATGATATCAGGGTCATTTTAATTCTAGGCATAGGGCTGTCCAACTGTGACTGTGGTGCAGGACAGCTACAAGATGAATGACCTTAAATGGGCACTAGCTGGTGACACATTCATGTCATGCATTGCAGGAAGATGCATATATTTAACACAAATTACTGAGTTTAGACCCATATTCATCCAGACCTGTAACATATCTAATAACAAGCATCAAATTCACCTTTTCTTTTGCTTCTGTTTTGTTCTGTTTGTTTGTTGTCATTTGTAGTTTTAATTTGGAAATGTTCAGTTATCAAAAAACAGCATTGATCTATAAAATAATCATTAGTGATTAAACAAAGTTATACAACATCATACACAACGTCTCGTATTAGTCCTTTTTAGGACTTTAGGAATACAACCCAGGTTTTAGGTTTTAGGAATACAACCCAATGATGGTATTTCAAAATGTATACAATAAAATCTGTTATGATTACAATCTTAATAATTACATAGGTATAACAAACAGTATAACGAAATAGAAGTGATTATTATGTTTATTTAAATAATAGTTGGGGATTCTCTATGGGATGAGGGAAACTGTGGGCTAACCCAACGTTTTTCATGCATTAATCTGCCGATACATAGGCATGCATTAAATGTCAAACTGGGACTGCTCTAATCTGGAACAAATGAACAAAGAAATCTGACCTCTGTTTCTATGTGGTGAAAAAAAGGTAAACAAATATTTAAGTGCAAGAGCACAGCGTCACCTAAACGTTCAGTTCTTCTGGAACACAGTAAACAAATCATTTAGAGATGTGCTGGTATTTGCTTGTGGTGTTCTGTACATTCCTGCATAAATACAAGAACTTTAATAAAATGTATATTCACATAATGTTCAGTGTGTTAGTGATTTTTATGTGTGTTTTCAGTATATTTAACTGTAATTACTGCAGTAATTTTTAGAAGAGTGCAGTTTGTTGCAGCTTAGTTGATTGGTGCCTAGTGCCAGTGAATTTCTGTATAAATCAGTTAGGTGATGAGCATTTTTCTAATTTGTTTCCAGCTGATCGCTGTAAGGAGGTGCAGCAGATACGGGAACAGCATCCTAATAAAATTCCGGTAAGAACTGCTTTGGATAAAAAGAAATAATACCAAATAATAACAATGAAAAGCCTTGATTTCATAAGATATTGCTTACACTGGATCAAGGTAATAATGTTTAAATAAAGCTGGCACAAAATGGAATGTGTGCAGTAAAACAGTATAATGTGATTGTGTCATTTCATGCAACTGCATGTTCGTGTTTTGTTTTGAAATAGGTCATCATTGAGAGATATAAGGGAGAAAAGCAGCTTCCTGTTTTGGACAAAACCAAGTTTCTCGTACCTGATCACGTCAACATGAGCGAACTGGTGAAGATTATCAGGTGAAAGTTTGGTCAAACCTACAAACAAACAAAAAAAGAAATGAGCAAAAAAAGGACAGGAGTTTTTCCTTAATATTTTTGTCTAGGAACATTGTGGATTTTTTAGTTCATTTTGATTTACTGTTAAATTGTACTTATTACATTGTTTATAATGTAATTACATGCATTTATGTTTATTTCTATTCTGTGTTGATTGACTTCAGTCTTCTGACTTATATTTTGATTACATATTTACTTTGCTTAACATTTTTTTAAACATTACAGAAACATGAGCTTCAAAAAAAGCTGTCATTTCCATTTTCTTGTCCATTAAGACAGTAAAATCCATGAAATGTAGTAAACAAGTGAAATTTGATTTAATGTAATTTGTAAGTGACTAAAGATGTACAAAAGTTTCAGTGTGTATAGCCAGTCTAAAGCTTATGGGCAATCCAGTTCAATATAAGAGGAGGTCAGAGACTTTTCTGTTCGGGGTCAGGGCCAGCCTTTGCTTTGGGTTTAAATTATCCAGCACTACTGAGAAATCCTGTTTTGTGCTATACTGCTGAGAACAAGGGTGTCATTTCACAGCCTTCATTTTTCAACCTGGATTTTATTATACACTAAAATGTGTGTTAAACCTTTTTTTAAAATTAAATTAAAATTACATTTTAAGTGTCCTAGCAAATTGTAACCATGGTTTCAAATTAGGGTATGGGGTTGTCAGAAATGTCTTTAGCAATCCAAGCCCTTAAAAAAACAGACTAAAGAGTTGACCAGTAAACCAGTAAGAGGTAGGAGCTTAAAAGGCAAATGAAAGCACAACAGTTCATGTAAAGTGAAGTGTTTGTGTGTCTTACTAAGGTTGGTTTGTTTACTTGACTGCTCTGGAGGGGTGGGTGGGGGAGGGGTGGGTTGGGAAGGAGGGCATGTGCCAGAGATTTTGAGCTGCTGCTGACCCTGCCGTCCTCAGGGGACATGCTGCTCACGCTTTTAAACTTTCCATCTCTAAAATTAGCTGTGTTATCACTGGAAGCTAGTCGCTTCACTTCATGTAGCTTTTTTTGATGGCTCTCAAAAACAACATTGGTGGAAAAAAGATCTAAAAAACTTTTTTTTCTGAGAAATGGATTAGAATGCTTTGGCTGAGCTCTCAGAATATTTCAACATTCACTGGATCAAATGACCTAACAGCAAGTGACATTTGTCCGACATTTGTGAGCGGCTGGTCAGGCTGTTTCCCAATCACAGCTCAACAGTGCACAGCATAAAGTTTATTATTAAGCCAAATAACCCATTATATACTTATTACGGGTTATTAGTTACACAAGAGGTGCAAGGCTATGAGTGTTGTGTTAATGAACAGTTATAGCTTTGACTCTCCTCAGAACATTGTCTATTAATGAGATCTAGCTGACCCCTCCTAGCCATTCAGCTGTTCACAGTTCATAATGTGTGATATAAGATTTGTTTTTTATTTGACAAACTTGTGGCAACATGGCACTTTATCTTTCCAAGCCTTGCAGAGGAGTTGTGCAACCCATTAGAACCTTGTTAGTTTAGTCCCATCTTAAAACATTATGTAGCAATGTTCCTTAAAATAACAGCTTCAGAATCATGTTGATGGTACACTGACTAGTCAGAGAATGTTGGAGAGAGTGCAGAACACGGCAGAGAGTGGTGGTCTGTAATTCAATGCTTTGAAGATGTGGAAGTTGAAGAATCTGTCTAAACACGAATAGGCTAGCTAGCTACAATACATAATGTTGATAAAACATTGAGAGCCAATATAGACTACCATAAGACAAATAGCATCAAATAAGACATGCTCAAAACTACAGTGTAGGCCTTGTGGATTACATACAAGATACATCATACAACTTATATCTTCAGTTTTTCCTTCAATTTTAATTGAATCTTTAACTTTACCATATTTTCTGCTCAGTTTGGAAGGCCAATTGCCAAATCCCTGTACCAGTGAACTCCCCCATCACTAGCAATGCCCACAACACTAGTAGAGTGAGGACTAGCAGGTCTTCGATACATGTGAATCCAGCCACCTCCTCTTTTCTCTGAAGTCATTGCACTCAGAGGAAAGCGTAGGTCCCCAACACCGATACAACAGACTTAACAGATGCCTGTGCTGACTAACATCAAAATAGGACTAACGTAGGGAGGAAGTACCATCAAGCCTCCCCTGAGAGAGCAGAAAAGAGGTGCTGCCTGGCTGCAGATGCATCGGGAGGAGACGTGCCGGTTGCAAGCATTGCATGTAATGGGGGAAGAACATGTATAGGTTGTGAATTTGGCGAAAAGAAAAAGAAGCTTTATGAAAGAAATGTGTTGCGCAAATAAATTACATTTGGTGTGTAACAAAACAAACTAAATGAATAAAAAAAAAAGATGTACAAAAAACTAGAATATGGGCATTTTATACTCAAAACCAAAGATGAACAGTGTAGATTCAATTCTGCTTATGTTTTGTCTCCTTTTTCCTCCAGGCGTCGTCTGCAGCTGAACCCAACCCAGGCCTTCTTCCTGCTGGTTAATCAGCACAGCATGGTCAGCGTGTCCACCCCTATCTCTGAGATTTATGAGCAGGAGAGGGATGAAGATGGCTTTCTCTACATGGTCTACGCATCGCAGGAGACTTTTGGCTGCTAAGCTTATAGCTACCCACGCATGAGAGAGCAAGCCCAGAAGAAACCGGGAGTAAACAGGCTCCAGGTCACAGAAGCCACATCTCTTTGTGTTTCTCTCTTTAAAACCTAGCTTCTCTCCTGCCGTCTTTAAACTAACACTACCATTGTTGTGTCTCATTTCGACACGAGTGTGCGTACAACAGCACTACTGTACCTGCTAGTTTGACCCCCTCGACCGTTTTATCGACCCCCACTCGTTTATTCCAATTAGTAAAGTAAGCCTGGGTGTATGTAAGGAGCTGTTTTGACTCTGACCTCAGGCCTTGTGCGTTCTTTTGGTTTGATGTCCTGTAATTTTATTGCTTTTATTAGGACCGGTGTGTAAAATAATTAGCAACACATTTCCTGTCATTTGTAAATAGGTGAGCGTCTTTTTTTTTTTTCTTCTTTTATTTTTAAAGGTTGGTCTGTAGCCTAGGCATTGTTGCATTTTCCTGGTTGCTTGTAGTAATCTGCCAAAACCGATCGTCTCTGACGCTGGAGTGAGATTTTATATTCTTTCTTCAAAGTAAAACGTGAGCGAAACTGTAGGTTCTCTAAGATTTGCAAGTATTAGCTGCTTCAGTAGTGTCCATGCATCACCAGGGTGAGAAACCTAAATAAAGGATGCACACCCTGTTTTGACAGTTTAAAATACCCGTGGTACATGTAGTTGTCTTACATGTAGATCATTTAGCCATTTTCATCCTGTATCCAGTTACAGTGTTGGCAAGTCAGTGAGCCTCCGCACAGTGTAGCGTTAAAGCATATGTTTGGCAACAAAACCAAATGCACATCCTCTCCTTAACTTAAATGTAGTCGATCAGGAACTATGAGGCTAGTGTAGCTAACAAATATGTCATTAAAAATAATGTTAAAGTTTGAAATTATTTATTTATGTACTAGGATGATTTTACACAATACCTGCATACAATTTAAGATTTTAGCTCCACTTCTGATACATTCTATTTTTCATTTTCAGATTCTCAGTTCCCTGCTAATGATCTGAAACCGCTGAATGTGCACAGGACTAACATATTAGCGATAAATGCTTTATCTTCTACATTTATCTGCAACCATATTATTATTTTTTTAAAACATCGATTCCAAAGTGTTTGAAGGGTATTGTGCCATACAATGTGTGTAACCACTTAAGCAAGTCTATTTGATGCAGCCGAAGACAAGTGTCTGACTGTGAGGTTTCATTACTTGTTAGCTAGATAAGCCTAGATTTAGCTCCTGCTCAATGCTAAAGAAGCAAATGTCAGATTCAAAACATGACTGACTGCATTTGCGGTTAAGGGGGTAAACGTGTACATTTGGTTTCTTTCTACCAAACTATTTCTTTGATGGTTAGTGAGGATGTAAAGGTTTGTTTGTAGATGTGTCTAACTCTGCTTCAGACTTGTATCCTCATTGGGCTAAATATTGGTTTGCATACTTTTTTTAGTCCATATTACTGCCACCAGGTTTGCAGGATTGGGTGCATTTACATATATAGCTGTAGCAGTCGAACCTAAAATATGCGAGAATGAATGTGGCCTGTGTATGTGTGTGTACGCTTGACTCCAGTGAACCAGCAGTGTACTGTAAATGGGCCGGAGGAACACTACAACACTAAATAGATGGCAGGTGAGGTTTCTTTTGGCATACTGTAACTCTTAAATAAATAGACCTGAATATGCTTCTTTTGCACAAATGAAACAAAACAGCTAAGAGGATAAACTCTGTTACAATTTAGAACTCTAATAATTGTAGCACATAATTGTGTTCTATTTTCTATCTGGCTTCTTTCCTTTCTATCACTATGCGACGCGTTTGCCTTCTGTCCAAAACTTCAATGAAGGGTTTATGATGCACTACATACCTTGCATGTTTTTTCCTCAACTTTTTTATATATTGATTTATGCTATAGATTGAATTATTTCAACTTTATTTAACGCTGAAAAAGTCTTTTTAGATGTTTTCAAACCAAAAAAAGAAAAAAAAAGTAAGAACGAAAAACTGAAATAAATATGTATGTATGTGTATGTTTGAAACACAAGTGTGTATAAACCATTATATGATTAGCTCAAGGTGTGCTGTGTTTTTTTTGTTTGTTTGTTTGTTTGTTTTTGTAGAGGTGAACTGTGAGTGTTAGACTTAGGACTTTAGTGTGGCCTGAAAATGTGAATCGACCAAAGAATGTGGGGTTAGCAATAATGCTAGTGTCTTATCGCCAAAACCTGGTAAGCTACTGGTATTTTTCAGTTATTTTATAATATAGTACTTCCTTCTGATTAGCATAAATAGTTAGAAGCATGTTTCATTTTCTGCCTGTTAGCTCCATTCACTTTCATTCGTTGTGGACTCGGCTATGGCACCTTCTAGCAGTTCTAGCAGTCATGTTTTTGGTGTAATATGAAGAATAGGAAGTGGCCAAGCTCTTGGCTCTGGTACTGGTATAGCCTTTCAGCCCTCCAGTGGACACACAAACTAAAGCATTAATGTAATTGGAAGTCCAGCTCTTGAAATTCTCACTATTTGACTGAGGGAGAAGAATCCTGGACAATTTTCTGTTGGTCAGTTCAAAAATATAACAGTAACTCAGCCAAACGTACTGCTAAAGTTAATAAAATTTAAGTTTAAATTAAAGTGTAATTATTCTTTGGCCACAGTATCATTGGCATGGTGGACCCTAGTGTGTTCCCATTTCCTGCTTTTTGACAAAATTGTGTTATGATAAAATGTGCTGCTTTGTGACACTGTGTTTAGGTCTGTTTTAGTCGCCACGCTTGCTTCTTTGATATCAATATTTGGGATGCATTAGCACCCCCTGCCAGGCTTGCATGGCCATGCAGTATATTTAGGGTTTTTGCGTTCTGGTGTGGATGAAGAGATTTTAAGAAACTCAGGGGGAGACTGAGCTAAAAATGTTGTTATAAATAATTGTATATGTGTGGAGAAGCCCTAAGAACTGCAGATTTTGTTCCCAGAAATCATTAGGTTTTCTCATAAGGCTTTAAAGGCCATGAGGCCCACTGTTTTTTCTTTATTTAGAGGCAATGCAGTATCCTTACAGCTAACACCTTGTGTTTCTTGCAGCCAAAAAGTCTTTCTGGGGGAGAAAAAAAATATTTATAATATTATAATATATTATCCCCTTGGCTATATATAAAATAATAAAACATAATTATTATAATAAACACATATAAACATATAAAACACATTTAAGACACATATAAAAGTCAATAGGAAGTAAATTAAGATATGAGTTAAACAGTGATCAAATTTCAAAGTTTTATTTCTTTTTGAAATAAGAGTATCAATAGCTTCGGCCACATCAGAGGGGTTTTAGATTGACCCCAAAGGTTACATTTATATAGCTTTTCACCTTTTTACCAGTGCCCCCTCTGAAAGTACTGACATGCACTATAGATCCAAAAGTATCTGGACACCTTTTGTGTAATAAGTGAGTTCAGATGTTTTAAGGTGCACATATTATTGACAAAGGCATGTAATTGCATTCACACACAGTTTGTATCTCCATAGAAAAGCAATTCCAATGTACTGGGACCTTCTGGTGGTGCCCCCTACAAGGCCTAAGGTCATCATTTACCACAGGAACCTACTTATACCCTTGATTTCTAAAGAAACATTAGATAAGCAGGTGTGTGAAATCCTTTGCACATATAGTGTATCAGCATTACCCACAACGAGACTTGGAAAGCTGTCAGCTTAACAAAAACAAGTGCTACAAGTATTTTCAAAGCTAAATTACAAAAATGCAGTATACAAAATGATAACAAACCTGGCTATTTTGGTTTAACTGTCATATGTCCTTAGGAGGGGACGTAGTTTAAATTGAATCACATGATCAAAAAGACCAGTGCTAAGCTGCACATAGACTACCTGAGTGATACCTGCCCAAAAGCCTCAATTTAAGTCATTTAATCCCAGAACAGCAACAATATATATATATATATATATATATATATATATATATATATATATTGAATAAGCCACGGAGTCTTAGTTCCATGGATTCTGAGTAACACAACTGAAACTAGCTTTATATACTTGGTGGTATTTAACAAAGCAGGACTCTAGTTATATGGATAACTAAAGGCCCCATATTTAGATTTTCCCTCCTGAAGTTCATGTATAACGTGTGTTTTGGTTACCAAAACTAGATATAATGTGTCTTTATAGGTTACAGACTGATGTATGTAAATGAGATATGTTCAGACTGGCTGCCCCAGATTGTACCTCATTCCAGTCTGGGCTAAAACATATGGATCGTCTGCAATAAGAGCACCACTAATGCATGTTATATGTGTTTTGAAACATATAAAAATAACAGTTAACTATATACATATATCCATATACTTAGTACATCTAATACTCTTATTTTAAAAAGAAAGGACATTTGATGGTATGGGTGCCTTGAGCAACATCAGCACTGTCAGACAATTTTGACTATTCTAGCTATAAGACATCATCTAGTAAAGCACCCTTCATCACAGACAGCAATAACACAAACATGACAGATACATAAACCAACTGATTACAAACGTGACTGAGGCACCACTAGTCAATTCTGAGAGGGAAAAAGAAACAAAGCATTGACGTTAAAGGAATACTGCCAATATTTTTAACCTAATCTCTGTCTACTGTATTAGTTTTACACAGTCAGGAACCATAGGGAATTAATAACTGAAGTCATAAGGCAGTGACTAAAATAGTAAACCTTCCTTACCCTTTAGGAAGTGGAGAACACCTTTTTTTTAAATACAAAGGTCTGTGTAATATATAGGCTGTAAATTATACCTATTTAATTTGTAATGTACAGGTTAGACCTAATGTGTCTAATTTAGCACTGTTTATACAGTATATTTTATAATATTATTATTATAAACATTATACATTATAATAATATTATTATAATATATATAAAAAATTTTTTTTTAACTCATCAAGGTTTCCTGTGGAATTTTTAGGTACTCAAAGCTCACTGAGCATAAACAAATTTCCAAAGCTATCTTTTAAATTTATAAAGTTCTTTAAACAGCTTTCTTCTTTAAAAATGGGTTTCTGTGAGCAACTGTAATGATCGGAACAGTAATTGAAGGCAGGGGAAAGCTATTAGAGACAGACCAGCGTTTTCAGCTCGCAGTTTCTATGCTGCAGACTGGCATTAGGGAGATTTGGGAAATGTTGAGCTCTGGAAAACCAAGAAAACTCTTGGCGAGAACTGCTCGTATGTTGGTAAGAAAAACAAATCAAAACCCCTGTGTGAATGCCAAGACCCAGCAGAAAGATTTAGCTTTGCTTGTACACACATATTCTTTATGGAAGAAGGACCTTACCTGCAGCCCCACAGGGTTACAAAACTCAGATTCTTGGAAACAAGTGCTGTGGACTGATGTTCCAACTGGGCTTTGACATATAAAAGTGACTTTTTTCAGTGTAAGTGCTTTTTGATTGCAGGTTTTGATGCTTGTAATGTAGCATAATTTTAAAACACAGAACAGTGAGAGCTTGCTAAGCTGAAGTACAACCTCTACACAGCGGGGCTAGTTTGACCACTGTGTTAAAACTGTGTCCATAACTCCCATGTACATTAAAACAGTTATCTATAGGTATGTATAGACAGCTATTCAATTTTCTTCATTGTTTTTACAGAATGAAATGAGAAAGATGGGCTGGTGGAGCATTATGAAATCTGAAGAGTGCAATGTAATGTGAGAAAGCTGACTCAGAGGTCATGGGTCTTCCAGTAGGACAGTGAAGCACACAAAAAAAGCATCCAGTAATGGTGCTGGAGTGTCCAGCAGTGGTCAGCAATAAGTGTAAATGTAATTACTGTAGAAAACCTTTCCCATTTTAACCTATTTTAATGTTTTGGGTTTTTTTAAGAAAAGAATTTAGAAACTGCCCACTGACTTCTATTAAAGGTGAGTTTCAAACCAGTCTGTTCTAAATACAGGGAAACAACCCTTCATTACTATCTGAGATGTAGCAGATAGACATTAAATTAAAACATGAACTGTTCCTTTAAGCCAGGTCAACTTGTTCCAATAGCGTGTACCTTTCCTCAGGCTTGGCTTCACCAGCTAAACAAAACCTCAATTCATGAAACGAATCTATTCACAGAGAGCAAGAAGACAAACATGACACAGAAATATAAACAACTGATTACAAACTCAACTAAGTGAGCACTTGGTCAACACTAAGATGGTATAGAAGCGAAGAGCTGATCTTGAAAGGAAGAGCTCAGCTGGATGTGCTACGGTGGCTAAGAAAGAATGGAAGCTATTAGCCACCATGTCTTTCGCATAGGGCTGAATGGTTGCTGTATACTTTCATTCATTGTCACTTTCATTCAAGCAGCACCGACATTTATGAATGGGGTGGCCCATTAATGCAAGCCTGCGCCACTGCAAAGCGGTCCTTGGCGCCATTTAGCCAGCAGGTGGTACTGTTGCTCAACAGGAGATGAGAAGCGAGTTGGTGAGGGACTGGTGACTCTGAGCTTTCTCTAACGTGCCACTGCTGGAGAGGATCTCACACGCAGCCAGTTCATGACAAAGAGCATTCAGCACCTCCAGAATGTGAGCTTTACCTGTGTGTAGGAGAAAAAAAGATAAATAAGCATCTTCTCATTGTAATGAGAGGTTGTATGGAGTCAGTTAAGTTCTGCTGGCCAAAGCTACTTGGGCTGTCAAATATTTAGGGTAACTTTAGGGCAGTGGTTTCCAACCCTCCTTATGGAGAGCTACCTTTCTACAGGTCAACTCCAACTTACTTCATTTAACCAAACAAGGCTAAGATCACATGATTAGTGTGTAGGGAATTTAAAGGCACAGCTTAAGGACTTATAAGGACAGTCAATAGAGCAACATAGCTGTCCAGGAGCAGGCTTGGAGACCGCTGCTTTAGTGAAACTCATCAACAAAAGGTGCTTTTAACAAAAGCTTGGAAAGAAATGATTACTTTGACATAGCCTGCTCATTATAACAAGGAAGACTCTTTGAAGAACATACAGTGGGGAAAAAAAAGTATTTAGTCAGTCACCAATTGTGCAAGTTCTCCCACTTAAAAAGATGAGAGAGAGAGGCCTGTAATTGACATCATAGGTAGACCTCAACTATGAGAGACAAAGTGAGAAAAAAAATTCTGAAAATCACATTGTCTGATTTTTAAAGAATTTATTTGCAAATAATGGTGGAAAATAAGTATTTGGTCACCTACAAACAAGCAAGATTTCTGTCTGTCACAGACCTGCAACTTCTTCTTTAAGAGGCTTCTCTGTCCTCCACTCATTACCTGTATTAATGGCACCTGATTAAACTCGTTAACAGTATAAAAGACACCAGCCCACAACCTCAAACAGTCACACTCCAAACTCCACTATGGTGAAGACCAAACAGCTGTCAAGGACACCAGAAACAAAATTGTAGACCTGCACCAGGCTGGGAAGACTGAATCTGCAATAGGCAAGCAGGCTGGTGTGAAGAAATCTACTGTGGGAGCAATAATCATAAAATGGGAGACCTACAAGACCACTGCTAATCTCCCTCGATCAGGGGCTCCACGCAAGATCTCAGCCCGTGGGGTCAAAATTATCACAACAACTTGTTATGTTTATAGGAGAGTGAATGCTGAGTTGCATCCAAAGAACACCATACCAACTGTGAAGCATGGGGGTGGCAACATCATGCTTTGGGGCTGTTTCTTTGCTTATTTTCCACCATTATTTGCAAATAAATTCTTTAAAAATCAGACAATGTGAGACATTTTGTCTCTCATAGTTGAAGTCTACCTATGATGTCAATTACAGGCCTCTCTCATCTTTTTAAGTGGGAGAACTTGCACAATTGGTGACTGACTAAATACTTTTTTTCCCCACTGTTTGAAGCTGACTGTAGATAATTTGGATTCCTACCATGTTGGGGATCACTGCTGGACTCCAGGGTGCTTAGTAATATCTTGCCCAGTGACCTCCTTGAGACATTCTGAAAACACATTAACATGTCAACTTAACTTTTAACAGTATATTAGCATAGTTGCCAGAATACACTGGTTTTGCGCTATTCAGTGCAATAATGTCATGGTCTGTAGTTAAGACTGTGTAGTCTGTTGCATAAAATTGAATGACTGATGTGCTTTCAATAATAATTGGCTGACTAAACAAAGATGCCACTGCATGTGATAGATGAGCCTAACAGTAGTAAGGACAAGATTGTGGGTTCAATACCCGGGTTCGCCAAGCTGACACTTGGCAAGACACCTAACCCTCTGTGCTCCCTGGGCGCTGCAGTGGAGGCTGCTCACCACTTCAGGCATTTGTGCTCACTGTCCGCTTTGTGTTTTTGCTCATTAGTATGGGTGTTTACACTGCATGGATACGTTAAAGGTGGACGCAGTGGTTGTCTTTGTGGAATTCTAACAGATAACTTCAGATTGCAGTGAGGTTAAGAGTGTATCTGCAAGGGTGTTACTGGTAGGGGCAGCAAAATATGGAAGTCACTTCAGTTCTGGATTAGGATTTGAGGATAGATTATTCTTTCATCAAATAAATTGCATCTCTATTCTCTATTGTTGTAAATGGATGGATTTAGAAAAGTGAGGTCCCTTCAGTCTGTAGTGGACACTACATATATGTGTTTCAGACTAACCAGTTCTCTGAGCTGTTGGAGGAGCTGCAGAACGTCCATGAGTTTCTCCTCCACCAGAGAGAGACGCACTCGCTCCGTCTCCAACATCTGCAGCTCCCTGTGTAGAAGCTCTGTCTCTTCAGCCTTCTGCTGGAGCTCCTGTAGTAGGGAGTCCTTTATCTGCACACACACATACAAACACACACCTGTTATGAAGACTAAGCACTGACATTATGTTAGCCTAACATGTCCACCTTACTTTTGATTCTCTGTAAGATCATTGGGGGGGTAATCATCACATTGGGTTTATTTAAGGTATTTTGCTGAAATATTTACAGCGACATGCAAATTAGAAGAGAATTTCAGTCACAGACAATGGAAAAATGCTATTAGATGATAAAACTGCCTCTCTACACTGAACACTGATACAAAAAAATATATGACAATACTATCTAATGATATTATTTGCTGATAATGGTGTTGCTAGTATTTGTGTTTTACTATTGACATATAAACCTAACCTGCGTTGGTCCCCACACTTGTTAGACCAAATCTGCACTCCTGATTATAGTTTAACCATTTTTAGGATGCAAAATGTGCAATTGGTGGTTATTTGTATCAGTCCAGTAAGTTATTTGTCAGGTATTGTATTGGCTTGAAAAATCTGTATCAACAAATCCTTAATTAGAAGCTAATGCTGCACTAGTTGTGCATGCACAGACTGTAGCTCACATCCAAATCTCAACTGTTTCCAACTGTTCAAAATATTAGCCTGGGTGTGTTCCTGTGGTCATCACAACAAGAAACAGCTGTGTGCGCATACACACACACACACACACACACACACACACACACACACACACACACACACACACACACACACACACACACACACACACACGCGGGTTGTTGCAACCCAACATTGCTTGGTGTGCTTAAAAGACGGCAACCTACATCACTGTGGTTGAATCATTTTCATATTGTCTCACCCAGCCAGCCGTCTGTAATCTAATATTACAGTCCCTGCTCCACACAAGGTCTGTAATCACTGTTTCCAATAATAAGGAACTGTTGTAGATACACAATATGGACAAAAGTATTGGGACACTTGCTCATTGCTTCTTTTAAAATCAAGTGTGGTAAAAAGGACATTTGATTGCATTCAGTGACTAGAGCATTAGTGAGGTCAGGATGATCTCCACCCCACAGCATTCTCAACTCTCTAACTCATCCAAAATGTATTGGATAGAGCACCATTATTCCAGAGAACACAGTTCCACTGCTCCACAGCTCAATGCTTAGGTATGGTGGCAGTAAGCATGGTGCCAATAGGTTTGTGCTTATCTGCTCCAGAGAGTCCTATTCTAATGGTAAGACTTATCTACAGGGACTAGACAAGCTGTGTGTTTATTTGCACATATGTCTCAGCAATGCGTTCAAATTAAAATACCTAAATGCATTAATTAGAATGGTCTACGAACATTTGGATATGCAGTGTACAGGTACAGAATGATTCCTGATTCCTTAGACAGCTTCCTCAGTCAGTTTAGAATCAGCAGAGGGCAGTAGTGTACCTGCTCAGGGTCTGGCTGGTCTCTCATCGCCTGGCTCTCTCTGAGTTCCAGCTGTTTGTGTAGGCGGGTCACTCTGTCCAGCAACTCCAGAACAGCAGTGTAACTCTCCTCTGCTCGTGATTCTCCACAGTGAGACAGCAGCCTCTTCAGAGCCCTCTCATCACACCTGTGCACAGAAAACAATATTGCGACCTCAGTTTGTGTTTCTCATGCAGTTGTTTACAGGAGTAAAAGCCATCTCAGCCATTTCAGTGCCCCCCCCATCCCACCTCCTGGTCCCAATTAAGTCACCCAGCAGTGAAGCATCCCTACACCATCACAGTTCCACCCTACATTTTACTTCTGGCATGGTGTTCTTATTGTGGAGTGTATATATATATATGTGTGTGTGTGTGTGTGTGTGTGTGTGTGTGTGTGTGTGTGTGTGTCTGTGTGTGTAACCATTTTAGAAAACATCACAGATTTACAGTATCACAGTATGCATTATTCTCATCATTGGATTCAATGACCCTTAAAGAAATGTCAACAGACAGCATTTAGTATAGATACAATGCTTTACAATAGATAACATGTTGTATGGTAATTTTATAATGGATGTAAGTGTATGTAAAGATTCTCCTTTTTAAGAATAAAACAAATAAATACATAAATAAATAAATGAGAAAGCTGCACATATAATGAATATTTTTGAACTAATTTGTATCTAGCTAATGTTTATTTTCCTTATTGATTATCTGCTGATTATTTTTTCCATTTAATCAATTTTCATACCATGGCATACTTAAAACTAAAACTGTTTCACTGTAATTCTCTCTCTCTCTCTCTCTCTCTCTCTCTCTCTCTCTATATATATATATATATATATATATATATATATATATATATATATATATATATATATATATATATATATATATATATATATATATATATATATATATATATGATATGACCCCAAGCTATAAACTTGTAGTTGAACTGAACTTTAAAGCTGAAGATTGGGCTTCAATTACACCTGGCATTAAGCTAACACAGTACTCAACAATAAGAACACCATGCTAACAGTAAAACTGTATGGTGGTAAAATTCTGCTGCGTATAATTCTGCTGCGTATAATTCTGCGCTCTTACAGAAAACCCTGCAGAAGAATATCCAGTCAAAAGCTGAAGTGCAATTATCCTATGCAGTGAGGCATATATCTTACTATTGCTTATGTGGCTGAATGCAATTAAATCCACACAGCAATGTTCCAACATCTAGTGGAGCGTTTCTCTAAAAGAGTAGAGACTGTTACTGCAGCAAAGTTGGGACAAGCCTCCAATCAATAGCCTTAATTTATGAAGAAACACTGGAATCTCTTGCTTGACGAGGTGTCTACAAATTTATAGGACATATAGTGTATCAACGTGCATCCCAGCACACAGCAGCCCTCTATAAAGCCTGTTAGTGTTCTCATCAAGAACACATGGGGTGCCCATAAACGTGCCTGAGCGTGCACCTATGGCCTGAATCTTTGCCAAAGGCCTTAACATGCTAACAAGCATTTGTGAGCTTACGCTGGTATTGAGACACCTCATAAAGACACACACATAAAAAGGTTTGGAACAACTGAAGGCACTATACTACGTGTTCTGTTCATACCTCTACAAAGCCTGGATTTAGAGTCCAGGGGGTTTAGAACTAAGTGTACTGTCAATGCCGGTAAACATGTAAGGTTGTGAAATATGTTTGATTTGACTTGTAAAGGTGAGTGAAAAGTGCATAGTTACCCAAGGTAGTAAAATCACAGATATACACAAAATACACATTAACTTATACACACACTTCACACACACTATACATATTCTCTACACACACTATACATATTCTCTACATACATTATACATACACTATTGCACTGTTTAAAATGTACAGGATTACGATTTATATATAGACATTATATAAGAAGTGTAGTGTGAGTGGAGAAAAGTCTTTTGTGGGCGGATGTAAAACGGAATAATGGATGCTGTTGGTACATAAAACCATACAAATAGTATGTGTAAAAAATATGTAAAAATGTTATCATCAAGCTAACCAATTTTTACTGGTCATGAAAGCTCCTGTAGTGTATTCACTCATTTTTAGTGCTTGGAGCTTCTTTCTGTGTTCGCAGAGCACAGCACAGCACAGCACAGCACACTGTGCTAGATTAAAACAATAAGTCACAAGAGGCCAAGCGCAAATGTAATTTTATTGCAAGTAAGGCTGTTCTTAGGCTAGATGCAGAGCTCCCTTCTCCAGAGAGTTCCCTTCGTAGCTCCAGTACAAAGCTGAACAAAATTCAGACCCCCAAAAAATTTACCTTGGGTTTTCAAACCATTTCCGTAAGAAAGAGTGAGTGGTCTTCTGTACCTGTCTCCACAGCAGGAGAGTCTGGTCAGTATCCTCTTCACCTCGTCCACCTGCCTCTGCTGCTCACCCGTCCAGCGCTCCTCCTCTTCATCTGACGCTGCCTGACCCTCCACTGATCGAAAAAGCTGCTCCTCCACTGAAAAACATGCACACATGATGCAGGGATTGAAAGGAGTTTATCCTGCTTCTGTCGGAGTAACTGTCTCTACTGTCCAGGGAAGGTATTCTACTAGATTTCGGAGCATTGCTGTGAGGATGTGATTGCAATGTTTGGATGATCACTACTTTAACACCTCAACTCCCTGACTCCTCTGAAAAGTATTGGATGGAGCACCAACCATCCTTACTGAGAACACAATTCCACTGCTCCACAGCTCAAAGCTGGGGGTCTTTATATCCCTCTAGCCCATGCCTGGCAATGGTATAGCATGGTGCCAACAGGTTCCTGTTTATCTGCTCCAGAGAGTCCTGTTCTATTGGCAATCTCTTTATAGGGACTAGACAAGCTGTGTGTGTGTGCATTTCTGTGTCAGCAATTGGCGTAACTGTTAAGTAGTTGAATGCATTCATTAGAAGGGGTGTCCACAAACATTTGGACATATAGTGTCGCTAACAATTCATTCTGTAAGTAATAAGCACTCTGTAAACAGCAAGTCATCACTAGTCTTAGCTAAAGTAGCAATCATTTGAAAGCCTACATTCTGTATGTGCTTTTCCATTGTTTATTAGTTAGCTTCATTGCTGCCTGACTGGAGCACGTCTTAAGTCTTGGCTGATCATTTGTTTATGGTGAGGGAGAAACGTCTTTGAACTGCTGATACTTGCACTGGAAGACTGATGAATGCACATGACTGACCATTCTCATGAGTGTTTTCTGCATGTCCAGTTGGAGAGTCACGGTCACGATGTGAATCCAAACAGCAGCGCTGATTTTGTCGGCCGTACCGCGGATCCTCCACACTACTGAACAACACAGACTCTTTGGACACCTCTGACCTGCACAAAAAAACAAAGCCAAATCATTTAAGCAAAAAGCCACCTCTAAAAATCATTGCTCCAGAAAAACACAGAGCCAGCTTATTACTGTCCGCTAAGCTCTGAGTATAATACAAACAAAATAATAGTCTACATAGAAAATTATGATCTGCAGAACGGTCATAGTAAATAGTATACTTTTATACCATTAATGATATAAAAAAAAAACTTTAACTTCCTAAACTCATCAAATATCCAGGTGGTTCCTGTCTGTTTTCCCCACTGGTTTAACTTAGGAACAACTTAGCTAGTTTACATTGCTTTGCATGTAGTAATACCAATTAGTAATCCTTAGGGACATAGTAAAAGTCACAGAGCTTAAGGGGTTAAAAAGCGCTACAGTTAAAAATGAGCCGTTTTTAATTGAAGCACTTCACTAAAAGTAGGCATTCACGGTAATACTACTTAAAAACGACCACACTACAGGAGGAAACACACAGTGCGAGTGTGATCTAGCTAGTTTCGCTACTTACTTTTCTCTCCTATATCCATTTCAGCATTTTCTGCTGATATAGGCCCGAAATGCTATACTCTAAAGCTTGCATTTTCACCATATGTACCATATTTACCAATTCCCAAAAGGATGAGCTTCTAATATCTATTAATATATAAAAATATATATTATTAATAATGTGACCTGGTAAAGGTGCACGTATTTGTACACGGAAATGTGTCCTCTGCATTTAACCCATTTGTGGTAGTGAACGCACACACACACACACACACACGTGGGCAGCCAACTCCAGCGCCTGGGGAGCAGAGAGGGTAAAGGGCCTTGCTCAAGGGCCCAACAGTGGCAGCTTGTCAAGCCCGGGAATCGAACCCACAACCTTGTTATCGATAGCCCGGCGCTCTAACCGCTGAACCACCACTGCCCCCCACCTGCTGTAGTTTTTTAGCAGTCTAAAGTATTTTGATTGAGAAGAAGAGGGTTATTACTTTCATTTTACATATTTACATATTCAAATACCAACTTTGTTAACCCCTTAAACAGCCTATGACCTGCTGGAGGGCCCAAAGTGTTATTACAAACTTCTATTACCAAAGAATAGCCCCACCAGTTTGTACAGAAGTCCCTGTAGTTACGGAATAATACACCTTGGTTGAATTAGCCTTGCTGCATGAAGGGTTAAACAATGTATTAAATCACATTACATTGATTTGCATGCCCTGTGTGCCTTTTTCAATGGAAAAATTATAAAACATTGCAAAATTACTCCATGCTTTCATCACCACTAGTGAAAAACGGTGACTTGTAAGAATAAAAAGATAGAACATCAAAAAGCAACACTGAAATGGTTTAACACACTCTCACACTGATTAAACACTGATGGTGGCTGGGATTCTGCACACACAGGCTGGGGAACATGAGCTGTATCCTAATGTACAGTATCGTTCCAGTTCCTTATATAACATCAAAGAGGGGCCCAGTAACTTGATCTAATCTGCAATAATTCACATCCATAAGAACCATAATCATTTCTTTGGCACTTGTGATAAAGCAGCATGAGCAGGCTGGGCTATATGTAATTGAAGCCAGGCATGGAGTCAGATGTAGTCTGCTAAGAGCTTATAGCTAGAGCCATATTTATAGATGCAATGAAAAGCATCTATAACTAATACATAACTTACAAATATAGATAGATAACTAATAGAATCCTTCTTTTCTGTACACAAATAGAAAAATAGAAAAACATTTAATGTGCTGTTATTGTTGCTCATGCCACATTTATTGTTTTTTGTAAGCACTTAAACAGTAAATATGCCTTAGAATGTGCAGAAGAGTGTTTCCCTTAGAAAACCATTAATTCAATTTTTGCAAGAAGACTGTATGTGTGTGCACACATCGTGACACAACAATACACACCAGGTTTACATGGTTATTCGAAGTATGTAGCCCTCCAAAACTGTACTGGCTAAAGCAGAGTGCAACATTATGCAGGGAATTTAAAAAAAAAAAAGAAAAAGTCCTCCACCATAGAGTTATGAGACATTTTAAATACAGGTCATGTTCAGGTAGAAGGCAGCTGTAATAAAGTGCAGCAGGGTTTTTTCTAGTCATGGTTTGAATACAGCGGCCGCTCTGCTCTTTTGTGTAAGGGGAAATCCGATAGGGGGCCTTCATGAATCGCAGTGTAAGTGTTTCCAGATGACAGCGTCTTGCCAGAAGAGGAGGAAAAAAAGTACTCAAGACATACTCTTTCTGAGGTCTGAATCCTGGAGAGTGAAAAGCGAACACTGCGTTTCCAGTAATTCTACAATTCAGCAGGTTTGATTTCACCAGGAAACAATTCAGAGCAATCATCATTCATGAAATCATCATTTCTAAAAAACAGACTGAATGGATAAATGTGCCTGGAGACAGAACTGAGTTAAACAACATTAAAATACTAATCATCAAAGTAATCCACCAAGATTTCTTTTGAAATTCTTATGGGTTTTCTTGGCCCAAAAATGGGCCCACATTTATTGAATAGAATTCAAACTGATCATGAACCATTCTAACTTTCTAAAGTCGATGCAGTCGATTCAATCACTAACTTATATTTTGGTTTTACACCAGTATTCAGGCTAAGGTCAGTAACTGGAGACCCACTCTGAAGGTCAGCAGGCAGGTGCTGGTAGTAGATATTTGTGACTTGCAGGTATACATGATGGAGGGTGGTGGAGGATTAGGGCAGGAAGGTCAAAGTACTAGAGGGTTTATTGTTTATTCTGCCTTAAAACACAAAAGTCAGCCCACAAAGAGCCCCATGATCTGCTGATGAGCTGGATGAGGACTAGTAATCCCAACCCAGCATTCACGTCAGGGGGACAGTTTTCAAATTATCATTGTTCATTTAAGAATTGTTTTAAACAACAACAAAAGGTTTTTGAATGTCTTGCCAACATGGCCAGGTCAAGACACCCTAGCAAATTAGATATAATGAGAGATTCTGGTCTAATTCATTTAGTATAGAAGTTGAATGAACAACAACATTGTCTTGGAGTATCATGGTGGGACAGTGACAGCGTGAGTAACCGAAGGTAGTAGGTAATCCTCACTCTGGTCTCTGTCTGTGAGGAGTTTGGTATGTTCTCCCCATGTCAGCCTGGGTTTTCTCTTACCTCACAAAACACATGGTTGGTAAATTTGCTTCATGTGTGAGTCAATGGGTGCATATGCCTTCGATGGACTGGCACCCTGCCCAGGAGGTATTACTGCTTTATGCGCAATGATTTTGGGTGCGCTCCGGACCCACTGCAGCCCTAACCTGGAAGAAGTCACTTAGAAGATGGACGGAATGCTGATTTGGGATACAAGAAAAGCAGACCTGCTAATCTGCAAAAACAACTGTTAGAAAAAGAGAATGAATGAAGGGTTGAATTTGCTGAATTGTAAGAATTGTAAACTGTGGGTAAAACACTTAGGTGGGTCTGAAAGTTTGATCAGGATGCCAGATGTTCTGAATGGGATGAATTAAGCTGGGCAGGTGGTAAAAGTCAGTCAATAACAGCTGTAGAATCAGACAAACCAGGAAAAGCTTAACCAGCTTCCCAGACACCTGAACAGAGTCCAAATGTCTGAGACGTTCCACCGTTTGATCCAGCCGACGCACATTTGGCCTCTTCCAAAGACACCGCAATCTGAGAACAGCCTGGTGGAGAATGGAAAAGTTGCAGCACAAGTCCAGAGGTTATGAAATAATGAATTAAGGCAGAGGTGAATATCCTTATCCTGCCCATCACAAACCTAACCTTGGATAAGGAAAAAAGGCATTTCTCTACTGCACTAATAACACTGAGGTTCTAAGGTTATGTAATGGAGAAACGTCATTTTGCAGGTCAACGTTCATAATAAACAATAAAATATTAACATCACCCTGATTGTTGAGAGTAGGGGTAGAAACCATTAAATGTAGTCTTTGCCTTGCATGAGGTTTCTTTTTCTGTGGGGTCTCTCTCCATGATTTCGGAGACGCCTGGATAACGACAAGTGTGGGACACAAAGCCAACAGAACAGCCATCTGGCATCCGTTAGCCACAACCCGTCATTGTTAATTCCAATCTTTTTGATTTCCTTTTCGTGAGTCCTCCAAACTTTTACCTTGTAACAAGAGAGCCTAAAATGAATTTGAAAAGAAACTGCTAAACAAAGCATAACCTGATTCTGATGGTCTGGGCTTTGTTTTTTCCATAAAAAAGAATAATTATTGCATGCTATTATAATACATCATATCATTACATATTTATTTATTTATTTATGTATTTATTTATTATTCATTCTTTGCTTTGGGATTTGCTCCTTATGTTGAATGTTGTCAAAATACACTGTAATGTTTTAACAGTATCAACACAGTAATGCAGAGTTTTTTTTTGTTATGGGAGTGCAGTGTGTTAATGGCCATAACACTATACTGTAGTACATGTAGTTTGAAGATTGTAAATGTAACAGTTGTACTGTTAAGCGCAGGCTGGAAGACGGAAGTGAAACCTTGAATTTGCAAACCTGTAGATCTCATTTTAGCAACACACCTCCACCATATATCCTGTAGCTACAAGTAAGATATGTACAATATTAAGGAGGAATTTTGGACCATGTCTCCCTACAAATGTGTTTCAGTTCAGGACTAATTCTAGAATGTAGAGCCTTCTTCAGATCATGCTACAGCATTTTGACAGGGTTAAGGCCAGGACTTTGATTTAACCTTTCCTAACTTCTAATTGTTCAACCATTCTTTAGTTGATTTATTTGTGTGCTTTGGGTCACTGTCCTGTTGCATTACCCACTGATTAAGCACGCTTTACCACCATTGCACAGCAGTACAATGGAATTTTCCACATTAAACCCCTCCATGGCAGTGAACACACACTCACAATTAGGGCTGTGAGATCACACACCTGGAACAGTGGGCAGCCACCTCAGCACCGAGGGAGCAATTAAGAATTGCTTACACGAGGGCACCTCAGCTGTGGATGCCAGTCCTTGGGAACAAACCAGCAACTTTTTGGTCCTGAGGCCATGGCGGCAGCGGCAGCTTGTACGTTGTGCTCTTGGAGTGATCTTGACAAGACCTCCAGTGTTAAGGAGAGCATCAACAATTCTAAATGTTCTCCATTTGTAGATCATTTGTTTAACCATGAACTGATGCACACCCCGGTCTTCAGCAATGCTTTTGTGAGTTTTTTCCAGCTTGATTTGTCTCTATAACATGTTTTCATAAAGTCTTGTGAAAGTTGTTTGCAACTGACGCATGGTTCACACTAACCATCCTTTCTTGAGAAGAACAGACATTGTGTGATAGACAGCAATCAGACAACAATGTATAAGTAATCAATGCAGACATCCAGGTATTTCCAAAGGGTCAACTTTTACTTTTGCAATTGTATTTATTTATTCACAACGGACTGGGAAGGATGTGGCTTTCCAAAAGTTTCTCATGCTGCTTTATTGCACTGATGAGAATATATGCAAAAAGATTTATAATCAGTGTTTACTAGAAAAAGAGAACAGATTTAAAGCTTTGGTGAGACGACTTGCTGTCTTTGAGGGGAAAAAGTTGAGGATGATAATCACATGGATATTTCCTGAAGCGTCTGTACTGCCTGTACTAGAATCGGTCCATTTGGCACACTGTAGGGACTTCCACACCAAAGTTGAACACTACAGTTAGATAACAGTCAAATCACTGCTATAAGAAATGTGATCACATTTAGAGCATAGTGAATAGCTGTTATTCAGAAACAAATGCACTTGTGTGTTTAGTACAAAGCTGAATGAGTTGAATGGCCCTTATTCAATGATCTTTTAGAAGGCAAGATGCTTTTCGTTTGCTTCATTTCCCTTTGGGCCTGATTTTAGCTTCTCTCAGGAAAAGGCAGAGCAATGAACAGAACAGAAACAGATGCAGGACTGAATGAGGAAGGGTGGGGGAGGTCTTAATCAGTTGCTTGTCCTTAGAGCTTGGGCCATCACTGGCTGCTCTTCACTATAAATATGTGTACAGGCTGAGATGATTATCTCTTAATGTACCTGGAACGGATATCTATAGTGTCTGAAAATTAGTAAGGCTTTGTTCATATCTAAACTGAATAATGATTCAATTAAGTAAATTCAGAAATAATTTGAGGATGGAGGAGGAGGAATGGAGGATAAAAGAAGGTATACCAATAGGTGCCAAACTAAAAGTGTGGAAATGTGAAATGCCATGAAACCGTTAGAACAGTCTGAAAGCATTTAACCCATTTAACATACTAAGCAAAAACATTTGCAAAATATTACCAATTTGTTATTGGGAAAACTGTGTTTCTAGATCCTTATTTAGTGTCTTCATGTTTTTTTTTTGTCAGATGACCCATTCAGGAAGCAGATACAGTTCCAACTGGTTGACTCGCACAGGGTCATTTTCGGAATGAACCAACAAGTATTTCAGAACAGTCAATGTAATACAATAGAACTAGAATACTATCAAGTTTATTGTACTAAAAAAAACATGGAAAAATCTCTTCAAGTACAGCCTAAGAGTGAAATCTGATGTTTCTAGCTACAGTGGTCCCCCATTCTTTAAAAATCAGACAATGTGATTGTTCTGAATTTTTCTTTTCTCTTTTTTCATGTCTCTCATAGTTGAGGTCTACCTATGATGTCAATTACAGGCCTCTCTCATTTTTGTAAGTGGGAGAACTTGCACAATTGGTGACTGACTAAATACTTTTTTCCCCACTGTACATACCTATCTAGATAGTTCTAGTTACTGCTATTCAATGCACATTAAATGTTTATGCTGAGCTGACATTAGCAACCGATTCTGTTTACCCTAACTGGGCAACTCAACCGAGTGGTCACACATATTTTATGGTCTAACATAGAGAAACATTTTATCATCACGCCTTTCAACAAAGATATAATTGTTAGGAGGTGTAGAACTTTTTTTTTGATCAAATTTAGATCAACTTTCTGTGTAGCTTGAAGTAAATGTCTGAGGAGCTGTGTTGCGTCAATACACTTACATTTTTGTCTTAGCTTTCAGACAGTGATATACTTTTAACGTCACTGCTAGTGGATTAAATAAGAATTGCACACTGTATTCAATAAGGGAAAGTTTTTATTACAGCAATTTGATCGCAAAAACAGGTATACCATGCAGTTCATTACCTGCTGAAGGGTTTAAATCTGGAAAAACTGTTGGGTTTAAAGCTGCAGGGTTGCTACAGAAACACACTATTTTCTGCATGGGGAACTCACACTCATTCTGTTGACATATTTACTGTCACTAACCTAAATAACAAACTTACACCTCTGTCCAGTCTCACAGATAAGTTAAGAACTGCTGGTTTACTCACATTGCTTGCCCATGTTGCAGCCTCATTTCAGGGGTTTTCATACTTTCAGAAAAGCAGCACAGCATCATCACAGAAACAGCTGCATACTTGCAGTATAGTGCCCAAAGTTATTAGCCAACCCGTCCCATCAAATCAAATCCATGTTGTGAGCTGACATTTAAAAGGGCAACCAAAACTCAGAACTTTTTTTCAGAAATCCTTCTTTAAATATCCCTGTCTGATGGTTTACAGTAATATGTACAGGGAAGCAGCAACAATCTGTCCCAAAATGCATCTTTATTTAGCAGCACAGACAGTGTTTACAATTCTTAAATTACTCAAATTACAAATTTTGGTTAAAAAATTAAAATAAAAAAGAAGGAAAAACAGATCATGGGTTCTCTTTGCTCTTGTTTTTTTTTTAAAGAGCACCAGAGGTCCTTAGAAAAAAGTGTCACATAGAACAATGAATGGGCAGAAGAGATTAGATGAGCCTGCTCATTTAATTGTCTTCTGAAATTAAGGGTATTAAAAAAGAATGTATCCTAAATTTTAGGATAGCGTTAGTGAGTAACCGCTATAATTCCACAGAACACTGCCGCTCCACAGCTTAATGCTGGGATGCCCCCTTAAGCCCCTGTATCTGTTTCATCAGCCAGCCATTTTTTTTTATAATACTTCTCTACAGTGACTGGACAAGCTGTAGGTGTGCATTTACAGAACTTAAATAAAGTGTATATCTTGATATATATATATATATATATATATATATATATATATATATATATATATATATATATATATATATATATATATATATTCTGATAGTAGTCTAGATACTTTGACAGTAAATGGTAGATAGTGATTGACTGTAATGTCGTTTTAATCACTCAGTTAAAGGACACCTCTGAGGTGGTCTTTTATGAAATGCTGATCAAATCATGCACCACAAATATTTTAGCATATAACCTGACCGAATTTTACACTTTGTAACAGTTGTGTTAGTGGCTTTGTTAGTATTTTTCTCAACACAAACTATTGTTTTTTCAATGATTAAACTAGGGTTGTCAGCACCTACACCACTAGACCTAAGTTGGTTACTACTAGGATCAGGTATCACATGGCTCAATTTAATGCTGGACATAGTTGATGCTCTGGGGTCAGACTGCGTCCTGCCTGTGCTGTGTTGCATGGCCAGATGAGCGCAGCTGTTTGTGGTTAAAGAGTGAGGACACCGGGGTGCTTCCTGTGTTTATTAAAGCAAAGATCTGATGTTACAGCCTGACACTCACCCCAGTTTCATCCCTCTTTCTTTCTCTCTACTACAATGTTTCAAAGGAACAAGTTACCCAAAGGCCAGCAGAGTATGAATGTTGTTATTAAAATATGTTATATAAGCACCAGAGCATCTGTTTTAGCCTCCATTGAGAATATGTAGAAGGAAAGTCAGCTAAGAGGCAGCAAAAACATTGTAGATACACTATCGATCCAAATGTTTGTGGACACTCCTAATAAATGCACCAACTGATGACACAGATGTGCAAATCACACGCACAGCTTGTCTACTGCCTGTAGAATAGGACTCTCTGGAGCAGATAAGCATGAACCTATTGGCACCATGCCTATTCCCAGACATAGAGAGGGTTAAAGTCCCCAGTATTGAGCTGTAGAGCAACAGTGGAACTGTGAATATTGATGGTGCTCCATCCAATAATAGAATAGGTTGAGGAGATAGGGATGAGGTGGAATGGTGATGGTCCAACTTGACCTCACTAACGCTCTTGTTGCTAAATGCAACCAAAACATCCCAGCTATTCTCCAAAATCTGGTAGAACGCATTCCTTGGTAGTAGAGACAGATAAATTAACAAAAGCAGGATCAACTTTAATATAACTTTTAATATTATTATTAATAATATTATTATTATTATTAATATTATTAATACCCTTGATTTCAGAAGAAACAAAGAAAGAGCAGGTGTCCTAAAACTTTTGTCCATTCTAAATAGGAAGGGCAAAGTGTCATGACCAGAACTCTTACTCCATTAAAATTATCTTATCAATTTGTTGTCAAATAAGGCTTTTAAATGTATGTTATAGCAATACAATACAACTGTCAATTGTAAATATGTTCAATTTAATTATAGCAATAATGTATGTATTATTTATAGTTTCAGGTAGCAACAGATTAAGCTGTGGCCTTTTGAACCTTCTATGGACCTCTCCACAAGTCCTATCAAAAACTATAAAGCTAGAGTGTGATAACAGAGAGCATTAACTGTTAACAGTAGATGCTAGAACATTGTTCTGAAGATTTGATTGTATTTAGCCACAAGTGCAGTCGTGAGGTCAGACAACACCAACTCATCCAGAGAACACACTATTACTGCTCCACAGCCCAAAGCTGGGGGGCTTTATCCCCCTTTTGTCATTGCTTGGCATTAGTCATTGTGACCCTAGACTCCTGAGCAGCTGCTCCAGAGCATCCCATTCTATTGCAGATGCTTTTTCTGGAGATCATATAAGCTGTATGTGTGTGACCCTAAACCCCCTTTCAGGGGTTAAAACCAGCTTTGAACCAAAAGAGTCTTTTAACAACAAAGCTGATTTGAAAAATGATTTATACTTAAAAGAGACAAAAGGACAGGTCGTCTCAAAGTTTTGACAGACAGTGTATGCAGTACACTTTTACAGTAAAGGTTCTGTCAGTGGTTCTTTAGCGAAGGCTATGTTTCTGTATAGACCCAGGACAAATCCAAGAACTGCTGGATCTTGGGTTTTACGGGTAAAAGAACCCTTTTTGCTTGGAGTGTCTATTAAGGGAAGTAACATATCAAAGTTGGGTGAGAAATCACCTGAGTTTGAAGGGGGGTTGGGGGTCCGCTATAAAAGCAGATGGTGATTAATCAGAACCCACCGCTGCTCTTGCACTGTTATTACAAGATCGGCCCCCTGTAAACACAGTTTCAAAGGGAGCATGCACATGCCCGAGCGTCGCAATAAGATGCTAACATGGCAACTGGAGGAAGAATGTACATACTGGAGCAGAAAACTGAGTGGAATGGGAGCAGATGGAAACAGTATGGTTCACCCGCTGTTTGTCTAAAAGACTGAAGAGCTCGTTAAGGTTCCTGCTTATTCAAGGCAGAATTTAAAGCAACAGTAGAGTTTGAGGTTTGCTACACACTTGCCTGAAATGAATGTTGTTATCCCATCTAAGGATTTTTTTACCCTTGATGTGATTCTTTTGGGCAGGTGTGAATACAGTAATCGTACTCGGATGTGGACCAAAACAACCACACTAAGACCCTAAAAGGACGTGGTGAGAACATGATCTGACCTTGATTCGACCCAACTCTCAGGTGTACTCCACAAGTTTTGGCTAAAGGGTAGTTTATATATTGCTCAGATAATTACAACAGCTATAAACGAATACCATCTCTGCTGTTACCCCATGTTAAATTGCACAGAAATATGAACTACTCCAGAACACAGAACCTTCCTCTTGTATTTACTTACTTTCTTTCTCCCATCCCCGGCAGGTCTGACCAATAAGCAGAGAGATCATTCTCACATGGTTTATTGTGAAGCTTTTGTTGCAATTGAATTTTTTCCTGTGTGAAAGCAAACCAAACCGAGAGGGAAACGGCCTTAACTGAGCAAACCAACTATAGGTGTGAAAACGCCCTAAAATACACATGCTGTGTCTGACAGTGTATGACGGCTATCTTTGAACAAAAGTATGTAGTACAGTTATAGTAGCAGTCATCTGAATCCTGACTTTTCTGCTAATTACTGAAGTAGAAGCTTCGTTTACTTCCTTTATACATTGTTAGCTACATTAGCCTCAAGTTTAAGGCCCCTAAGGCCCATCACTGAGCGATGTGTGCTCTAGTGCTGAGGTGTGCAGAGCCACAGTGTGGTCAGGTCAGGGCAAAAAACGAGAAGATGAGAGAAAATGTTCAGAGGGGAAACTAGGCCACCGTTTTGAGACCCTGTCAAGGGCAACAGTGTGGTAAAAGTTAGCTCAAGGTCCAGACGTTCTCTCAGTCCAAACCAATAGCCCACATTGCTGTGGACCTAAGCAGGGGAAGGTGGGGTAAAATGAATATTTTTTAATGTAGTTAGTTGAATCTGCTGCTAATGTCTTGGTGCCAGATACCACAGGAGGTCTTGGGGAGAGAGCTTTTCATTGGCACATGGAGGATAAACAACACATTAAATCTATTAAGTTTTGGGTTGTCATGTTTTGGGTCATCTGTGTAGTTGAAAACGCAAGTGACTTACACTGAGCTCCTCAGTAAGGTTTCACTGGTGGGATAATGTGTTCAAACCCTGGAGATTTTGTGGAAAAAACCTCTATTGTCAATAAAACAACGGGGTTGCCAATATCAGCTGATATAATCAGCCAGCTGATATACTGGGCACCAAAATATCTGTATTTGCAGACCACTGCTCTACGTAACCCTGCTTATCCTTGTGAGGTCTCACAGTGTTGTCAACATTCAAATCTCTACCTGCTCCAGACATAACACAGGGAAGGACAATTGGTTTGCACATTTTCGGGGTCTGTCATTATGGACTGGAGAAATACAGCTTAGGAAAGGCATGTTTTACAAAACCTACCGCAGAGCACCTGAAATTACACTTCGGAGGGCCACAATTGATTATTTTAATCTTCCCGCGAGATGGAACAGCTGCACAACTAGCCACTACACCAGCACTAGCAGGAATAGTAAAGCCCAAAATGACAAACGAACATGTTTTCACCAGTCGCATGCAAGCGCCCCACAAGCAGGGTAATAATCAGAAAAAGATGGAAGTGGCCTTTCTTCTGTAACAAGCTTCAGTCTCCCTTCTGAGAAGTGACAGTGAACAAACAGCTGAGTGTTTGCATCTTCCTCCAGATGGTGCCCCCCCCCCCTTCTCTTTTGTTCCTCCTCCTCCAGCCCCCTTTGTCCCTGCAGGTCTGGCCGTCTGCAGTTTTTGGTAAAGTGAGAGAACGCCTCCGGCTCTTTAAGATACACATGGCTAGATCTCCTGTTTTTCATGGAAATGAAGTCAGCAGATTTGTTCGGTTCCCAAAGACTCCTCCACAGGGCCTCAAGTAAAACTCCCTCTGGCTCCTCCGCTCAGGCTTTGGAGAAAGAGCTTAAAGCACATGGCCCAGTCTGTAGCAGATGTTATGCAACAAAGCAAATTTGGTTTTAGGTTAAGTTTTGAGTCAGGGTGTCTGAAAATGCAGAGGAACATCATATGATCCTTAAAACACGGATCTATCACTATGTGCAGAACCAATAAGTTACTGTTTGGCATTCTAGCATTCCAAATCCAGAATAACATAGTGAGGGGAATTACACAGTGAGGCTGATCAGAGACAATATGAGAGTTACCTTCAGTGTCCCGTCACGCCACAACCACCCTATCCCTACCCATTGACTCAGTTATACCTTATACGTTCTAATTCCATTTATGAAAGGGAGGACTGGCCGTATAGGTCAAAACAGAAGCCACTCTTACAGTCATACATTTTCCTCCCAAACCACAATCATATCTTATAACAGGGCTAAAATCACAAACTGATTCACAAACTGTAAAAATCCAACAGAATTAATAGGATTATCAGTTTTTCCAAGCATTTTTCCCAGCATACCGTGTGCAATAATCCACCGCTTGGATTTGGGTCAGGGTGAGGTTTCAAATACAACAGCACAAGTCTAGGGCCTAGGTGGCTTGGATCTTTTCCCTGTGTAAAACTTTAGTTCCTATTACCACTGTGAACAACTGTTCTGACACTATTATTATTACCACCAGTAAACATCAGTATTCTCAATACTCTTACCATCACTACTAGATTATTTGTTATACTATATTATGATTATTATATTATGATTAACAGTTTTGCTCACTGGGGGTCCTAGGTTTTTATGTCTTGTCGAGCTCATTCTATTACTGATGACTGATTCTGTAAATCTGCTTTGTGATGACGCCAGTTGTGAAAAACACTATACAAATAAATTTGATTTCGATTTGGTAGGTTTTTGTAGAAATAACCACTTTCTAGTGAACAGAATTACATTTAAATTACATTTTGACAATAAACCTTTATTTTAACCATAAAATTAAGCAAAAAGTCTGAAGTCTTTGTCCATGTCTCTGAAGTCCATGTGTTTGGCATGGGTAGGTTTTCACTGTTTTTCAGATTTTCAGGCATTCTGGCCAGCAAACATACCTAATTATATTTAATATGTGAAAATCTAGAATGATTCTCTTTAGTTTTCTCATCTCTCGTTTCCAACGGTTCTGAGATCCTTCAGCAAAACCAGTGAAATAACTCTGATAGCCCCATACTGACCCCCATCAGTGAGAGGACATTTAACGCTCAGTTGCTTCCAGAGAAATATAATCACTACAGAGACAATCGCTGCACTCAGGAAATGGGTATAATTAACTGAATTTAGAATGCTTTAATGTGGACAGGAATACAAAACTGCTGACCATTTCCATACCAAATGGGGTGGGGTGTGTTTGGAAGCAGGTGTGCTAATCCCTGGCCTTTTTAGGACCAGAGAGAATAATAGGAGCATGAGGAGATGGGACAAAGCGGAGAAGAAAAATGACCAGCAGGCGCACCTCTTGGGGCAGATAAAATGGCATGATTTGAGGGTGAACGGGTCACTTGCTGACCCTTGGTGCATGACCAGTGTCGTCTGCCCCCACAGACATCTGTCTCAAAAGCAGCCGGCTGCCCTCCTATCCTGAAACCTGCACTAGTGCTGGCTAATACATTATCCAGATCAGTGCACCAGTGATGTTGGATAATGAGAACTATGAGAATTCATTTAAAAAGGGTTCTCTAGGTTCTATGTAGAACGAAAAATGTCTCTTTGAGGTCTGTGTAGCATTAAATTATCTTGGTATCTGGTCTCTATATGGTATAAAATTTCACTTGTCACAAAAGTGAAACCCTTTTTGGTTCTTCTAAGAAGCATCTACAAGACAGTTTTCCCTGATTCTTTTAAGGAGGCAATGGTTGTCATGGTTCTATATAGTACCACTGCTTTTACTAAATAATCATCAAAGATGAGTTCTTCAAGAGTGTAGAACACCAGTACACAGATAGCACGAGTAATTAAGTTTATTGACTCTATTAGTGCTAACAAAAAACAATAGAACCTTCCAGCATGCCAAAAAAAAGCTAAAGAAAACCCAAAGATTAGAATCTGACATAGGGTCACTCCTCTATAGTTCACATTTTAAATTGGCCAGAAAAGCTGTTATACGGAGAGGAGGGCAGTTTTATTAGCCCTTTCTTATTTTAATTGTGAATTATTTGCCCATTCCAAAGAGGCTCCTTATAGAGCTCAGCACAGCAAACAGCCATTCAAATTCTGCCTGGTTACATCTAGACTATGCATTGTATGTAGTCAACGTCAGTTAGCCCTGTATGTTTGGTTTGGTCGTTCTTTAGGGTGGGTGTGGGGGGGGGGGTGAATTTTGGGGTTCTGGGCTTTGCTAATACTCTGGGCTTTGTAATAGATGCCTATGATGCCAAAAGTGCAACCACATTTACAACATAAACTGTGCTCTATGGTTATTTCAGCCATTTTAAGCTCATGGGACGTAACTCTAGGAATGCAGTTATACCCAATTTCAGTGGAAAGTTCTGAAGGCAAGACCACCACAGGACGAAACACACTGCACTTGAACCTGTGTGTTCTCTTTGGGGGTCCTGGAGAAACAAGACCCTCATTTCCACATTTCCTAATTGTATAACAACTGATTCTAACCATTACTTTTAATTGATGGCATGACTTCAGTTGAGAAGTCCTCAAACTAAAGACATGCATGAAGGCATGAAAGATTGCTTTGTGTAATGATAACATATTTAATGGTCATTCATGTGAAATGTACACATCCATCACTGGGGCCCCATTTTCTTCCCAATTTGGATTGCCAATTACCCAACCCTTACATAGTTTCCCCCCCATTGTACGTGATGCCCCCATCTTACGCGATGCCCCCATCACCAGTGAAGGCGGACTAGCACACACCCCCTCCGACGTGTGCACAGTCAAGCCGCTTATTTTCCGCAGAATGAACATCGTCGGGCAACCAACGAAGCGATGTGAGGGAGAGCGCCATCTACCCACCCTGGGGAGAGTGAGACCAATTGTGCTCTCTCCGGGCCTCGGCTGCCGATGGCTAGCAGCATGACCGGGATTCGAACCAGCAATCCTCTGATCATGGTGACAGCGCCTGACCCAGGGCCCCTGGTCATTTTCAAAGCAACTTATTTTGACTATATTTTGTCAGTCTTCTGACAGATATTATACCTATACAGATCCGCCATGACATTAGTATCACCTGCCTAATACTGAGTAGCTCCCCTATGTGCCACCACAACAGATCTGATGATTTGAGGGATGGACTCCACAAGACCTGTAAAGGAGTTCTGTGGTATCTGGCATCAAGATGTTAGCAGCAAATCCTTTAAGTGCTGTAAGTTGTGAGGTGGGGCCTCCATGAATCGCATTAATGAGCCTTAGGTGCCCATGAAACTGTCACTGGTTCACAAGTTGTCCTTTCTTGGACCACTTTTGGTAGATACTGACCACTGTATACCAAAAACATTCCACAAGATTTGCCTCCCGTTTTGAGGATGCTCTGACCCAGTCGTCTAACCGTCTCAATTTGGCCCTTGTCGAAGTGGCTCAGATTCTTCTGCTTGCCAATGATTCCTGCTTTTAACACACATCACCTTCAAGAACTGACTGTTCACTTACTGCCTAATATTCACCACTCGACAGATGCCAATGTAGACAAAGATAATCAATGTTTTTCAGCTTTCAAGGCTTCTAAGTGCACTGACTGTATTATGAATATAAGACACTAAGGAGTAAAAGAAAAAGAAATCTTAACTATGCATGAGGGTAACCTCCATAGTGTGCTAGAAAGCCTAACTGGTATGCAGGGGAACCCTTCAATCCGTGAGGGTTTGGGAAGGGGGGTAGTTGCTAGGTTTCAGACAGGGAGTGTTCATCTATTATTCAAGAAGAGACCAAATCGCAGGGGAGCTGTTTGAAGATGGATGGGAACTTTCAGTCTGTTTCGGTCAGCTTTTTCCTAAGTGAATGGAGCTCTCTTCCAATGTGTTGGCCCCATTGTAATCCCGAATGAATTATTTGGCTTTAGAGCATCAACGGGGGTGGAGTTGGCCTCCCAGCATGTCCAAAAAAACTTTACACAGCTTAGTGTGGCTCTAAGGTATGAATGGGAATGTTTATGACGAACATCAACATGTTTAAGTCACTTTTTCCTCTGACCCCTGTGGATGTAGTAGAGGCTTTTGGTTACATCCATTAAGCTAACATTTCCTTTCACATTTTCTTTCCATCCTATTTAAAGCCAGGCATTGTAACCATTTCACATTTTTTTAATGAAATCTTTATAATGTCTGTTTATAATGTAACACTATTTTGATTTAGATTTAAATTTGTTCACTACATGCAGCTAACATACTGAAATGGGAATTATTTTTTGATGTTCTGATGCTTTGTTACTACAGTCATTTATCTTTGTGATTTAGGTGTATGTGTGTGTGTGTGTCTTCTCAACTACAGGTGCCACACGACACTGTACTGCTTTATATAATACAAATGTATCATGTTTTAGTTAGGGCCATGACAATAATCATAGCACTGCAATACCGCAGTTATGTGATGCCTACTATGGTGAGCTCATTATCATCATCACTAGTTATTCATTTCTGTTCTGTGCATATTTATTACACGGCCAATCTAACTAATTCACTCATGTGCATTTAAGAGTGCCTTGGTAGGAGATGTGTGTTTAGCAATATACTGAATTCAAATAAAAGCAAGCAAATCTGGATGAACCAGTCTGCAAGATGTACCTCAAAATCCGTTGAAAACACTCCTAATATCATTAATTTTACTTTGTGTTCTCAGATATGAGGCTTTATCGTAGAAATGTGAGATTTGAGCATCAGTTAGGTGGAACAGTCTGTGCTGTGGCATTGAAGCCTGTTAGCTCGCGAACTTCAGTTGCTCGAGTTTGTCAATACTCGTGCCAGTTATTCAAAAGCAGCTGCACTGAGCTGTATGATACTCAGTGTATCTGTAATCAAGCTAGCTAAGCAAAGACTAATTTAGCTTCCTGTCCTTCCAACAGTTCCAGCAGTCGCTGATCTGATGTCATTCTCGTCTAGAAGTTAGTAAGTGGGGTTTCAGCTCTGTGGTGAACAGAATGTCATCATTCTACTAACTAAGAAACAAGCCCCGGTAATACCATACACCGTGGCAATCGTTTGAGAGGGTATGCAATATAAAAATAGTGGATACTGCCCTAACCTAGTTTTAGCACTAGTTTTAGTTTTGAATCCTATGTCAATTTTCATTTCTGGTTTATTCACAATAATAACTTTTTAAAGTTTTATTATGTATGATTTAAAATGATGTATTACAAGTCAAATATTTTAGGAAGACCAATAATGTTTTAGGTCTGTGTGTTATTGATCTGCATAACTTCTTTCTTAAACGCATTAATTCGAGCTACACATGCCTTATTCAATGCCTGATTAAGCAAACACAAACCAGAATGGTTTCCCAAACCAGAATGCTTGAGAGAAAATCTGGATAACCAGTTTATGGAAAGTACTGTATTTCATAACACACCAAAAGTGAAACTTTAGCTGATGGAAAAACCAGGCCTTCTTCTGAAACTGCGTCATTCACACTAAATAGCTAACAATGACAAATCCTTTCATAAAAAACATACAACAAAGAAAACTATCTGATGCAATCCTTTGATCTGGCATATTTACACTACTGTAGCTATTAATCATCTTGTGTTGTTTACCATAATCTCTCCCTATCCTAATATTAATAATCTTAATATTTCCATGAATGCCATCAGAAAGTCAGAGTTATAAAATTAAGTGAACGCTGATGAAACTGAAGGAGACAAAGCAGCTTGCCAGACTGTAAACATTAATTAAATGCCCGTGCACTTGGAAGGCTCAATGACAGGCTAGGTATAAAACCCGAATTCCTCTGAAACGAGCAGCGTCCAGCTGAAGCTGGGCACAGTTTCAGTAAACCCAAACAGCAGCCGGCTTGCCACACACGTCGCCTGCTAAATGAACCCAAACAAAACACGGTCTGCACTCCAGAAAGGGAACCACATCAAGGCGGCTTAAATAGCATGTATGCTTCCACACTTGTTCAGGACCCGAGCCAGTGGATTCTGTGTGAGCCATTTCAACTCTGAGGAATTGTGATGCGCTATTTTGGATCAGACAAAACAGAGTTATGTAATAAAAACACACATTGATCTACTGCTTACAGCCAAACTGGGTCAACTCCAAAGCAAGCCTAAAGCTTAGCCAAAGTTTAACAAAATATTAGCTTAAGCCAATTACCACCAGTCCCAGATGCTCCTTAAGGTCTGCATATGCTGCTGGCTAATGTTACAACTCAACAGAATGTAATAAACTCATATTTTCGTGACAGAAAAACAAGATTTGAGGTTTAGTTGTACAATGTCAATGATCATTTACTTTAGACTCCAATAAGGCCTGTTAAGACATTTTCAGTAGGGATGGGTAATATGTCAAAAATCATAACAGTACTTGAAGGTATTGTCATGATAAGCAGTATGTGCTTAAATATATACATATTTACTTTTTGAGGTTTGTGACTATAGAAAACATTGACAGCACAGTCTCCCTCGAAAGTGAAGCAACCACAGGTCTAGCGCCTCTGCTGGCTGGTTGCAGTATGATGTGTAGCCCTGCCCATCCCAACAAAGCAGATCAAAGCAGTCTTTCCATCTAATTGTTCTCCTCTGAACTGTCTTTTCATCTCCAGTGTCTAATTCCAACAGTTCGTTTTCCCTGTGCTAACATTGGCACATTTTTTAATTTCCCTCAGAAAGAATTGGTGTATAGTAACTACACAGACTGCATAGTGAGGGTGTGACTATGTTGCTGTTTTGCTGGTGTATTTGACCCATTCCAATGACTGTAGAAAACATGGACGTCATGGTTTTATTGCTTTCTGTTCTGTAGAAAAAGCTAATACTGCCCTCCTCCTGTGAAGTAGAGACCAGAGATGAAGCCAGACTCGCCTACTCTTTTGGTACACCCCCCCCACTTCTCTCAGAGTAAGTATATCTCATTCCACCAAGGCTGTCAATCACTTCATTCCTAGATGTAACCCCGCCTTCTTATGACAATATAATACTGTTTAAAAAACCTGGGGGTTCTGGGGCAAAATATGCCAATTTTAGCACAGAGAAAACTAACTGTTAGAATTAGACAATGGAGATCCTTCTATCATCTCTCACGCCTTAATAACACCGATCCCCACAGCACCAAATTATTCCTTAGCTAAATTCAACATAGCCACTTTAACTGGTCGCCTTACCTATAATACAGAAGCTCCATCTCCAGCTGTTCTATGTGTCTCTGTAGGATGGGTATCTGGTTGGCTTTGGACTCCAGCTCCTTCACCTTCCCCAAGCCACTGAGAAGAGCCTGCCTGGCCTCCTCCACCTTCTTCCTCATCTCCATGTGCTCCTTCTTTAGGGTCTGATTACACTCCTCCAACATCAGCGATGCATCCCGGGACACCCTCAGCTCCTTCTCCAGCTTCTTCTGCCTTAGCAGCAAGACCTCCTCCATCTGCCCAACCTGAGCCAGCTCCATCTCCCGCAGGAAACCCTGGATGCTTTTCAGACTCCCCTGGCAACTAGACTTTTGAGCTGCCCGCTTATGATGGGCAATAAAGCAGCCACTGTCCGGCCTGTGTTTTGCATGGCTTTTCCAGAGTCCAACCTAAAGCATGCAGAGATACAGTGCAATCAGTTGTTGACCCCTAGAAACTGCAGTTCTTGTTGAAATGGCACTGTGGTTAACATATTGATATGAAAATACACTGAACTTTGGAATGCACCTTCACACAGGTTCTGTACACTGTGGAATATTTCACTGTTAAATGACAGTAAATTACTGGCTACTAGTTGCATTACTGTTATGGTAACTTTTTGTATACATTAAAAGTAAAAAATGAGTCAGAGACTTTCATTGATTTCAGAAGAGTGTGTGGAAGATAACTGTAGTAAACAATTAAACAGTTTGGAATAAAGCTCCAACTAACACACCTGTTTGTTCCAATTCTAAAGGAAGCTGCTAATGTTATCTCTGTAGGTACCTCTGCTGATGGTTTCAGAAACACCAACCGCCAATCACACTAAACACTCGCTCTACTAGTTACTAGATGCCCTCCATAATGTTTGGGACATGCCCCTCTGCTCCAGTCTAGACTTTCAAATTAAACCAATCAGACATGACTAAAGTTCACATTCCAGACTTTTATTTAAGGATATTTGCTACAATTCAGTTTCACTATGGTGAAATTACAAAACTGTTGTACACAGCCTCCCTCATTTCAGGGCACCATAGTAAGAGACATAGCAATGATCACCAGGAGCTGAGCACCTTCATAGGTGGGACTTTCCCAAGCCTCTAATGAAGCCATCCCCAACTCTTGCCTGTTTTTGGGCACTGTTCCTTTGGTTTTCTCTTCAGCTTAAGGATCACATGCTGAACTGGATTTAAACCGGGAGACTAGCAATAACTTTCCATTTTACTTTAATTTTATGTTTGGGATCATTACCTTGCTGTATTTTAGAGGCACTTACTAGAAATTGAGCATATCAGATATTCCTATACACCTCAGAATTCATTGTGCTTTGCTTTCAGGAGTTACGTTATCAAGTACAGCAGTACCTGTAGCAACCATATATGCCCAAAACATGATACCCAACCTCCATGTTTCACAGATGAGGCGGTATGCATTTGATTGTGGGCAATTTCTTTTTGTCTGCACACTTTGCTTTTGCCATCTCTATGATACTGAATAATCTTGTTCTCATCTGTCCACAAGACCTAGACCTTTCTCCAGAATTCTACAGTGGAGTTGACAACTTAATTTTGGAGAATGGTCCACGTCCCAAACTCCTCCTATTCAGCCATATATAAACCCTCATTCTGACATTGTTGCGCTGAACAACTTCACACCTTCCACCTCACCATCTCCTCGCTCTTTCACCTTCTTTTCTCACCTCTCGCAGTGGAGTATGGGGGGCTTCGGCTTCACGCACCTTAGGTAGGGTTAGCTATACACCATAACAAGCACACAGTTTTTGTACAGGCATGTTACCTCCTTGAAGCACCTACATTCAGCTAGTACAGCTGAATAGCCACAGTTTTAGAACAACTGAATGTTGTAAAAGAACAAAACAAAATGCAATAAATATGTTAATAATTCAAATCTTTGGGTTAAACAGGCAACCCTGACATTTTATTGTCATCAAGAAAGTTGTTACCAACTTTGCAACTTAACTATTATTGGTTAACTACTACTTGGATCAGGCCTAAGCATTTGCCAGGTTTTAATAAAAAAAAAAGGTTAGAAAATATTTTAAAGAACATTATATAGAAGCCCACCCACTAGCTACGACTCCCCATCACACAGTGCTACCAGCACTGGGAGGGTGAAGGCTAGCACCTGGGATCCTACCCACCAGAAAGAGAGTGAGGCCAATTATGCTCCCTGGGACTCCAGGCCACAGATGGAAATCTGCAGGGATATTTTGCTACACCTCCGAAGACTAGACTCATAAAACCTTAAAAACGTGGTCAGAGTAAGCTCTATAAGCTGGGTAACTGAACTGAATGCAATTTAAAATGTAACTTGGCTCTAACGTTCTACTGATATGATATTACACAGTTTTACCATAAACTTCACATTACTGTGCTATGTTATTGCTGAACTTACAGTATACGTCCATGGGCAGTATATGTTCTTGGACACCCCTACTAATCAATTCATCCAGTCATTTTAAGTTGCACCCATTGCTGACACAGATCTGCAAATACACACACACAACTTGTGTAGTCCCTGTAGAAAACTACTGCCAATAGAATAGGACTCTCTAGACCAGATAGCCATGAACTTATGGGCACCATGCCCAATGCCACACATGGGCTAGTGAGGTATAAAGCCCCCCATTGAGCTGTGGAGCTCCAACTTAGACACCTGTTTGTTCCAGTGTATCCCTGTGGAGTTGGGGATGAAGTGAGGTGATGATCATCCAACATTCTTACCTCATTAATGCTCTTGCAATGCTCCTAAAGCTTCCTAAAGTGCCCATAATACCTGGATTCAGTGTATGGGTTACAACCTCCACTATTTGTCCAAAGTGTGTCCAGAATGTGTCTGCTGAAATGAAAAGTATTAATAGGGAGTTTGTCCAGTCTTTACTTCTCTAACACTCAGCCACAGGAGCGCTATTGAGGTCAGGTACTGATGTAAAATAAATTACCCAAATGTACTGAATGGAGCTGACCACTTTTACTGAGTTTACAGCAAAACCAAAGCAGATTTTGGGGCATTGGGAGGATTTCATACCATTCTAGCCAAAGCAATGGGAAAAATGTGTGAGTGCAGTTAAAGGCTGGTGTTAGCAATGAGTGAACCTTAATGTAGCTGAATTCACTAATTAGAAAGGGTGTCTGGATACTTGTGTCATGTGAGTCACATGAACAATCTAACATCTAACATATAAAAGGTAACAGATCTCTGAAGAACCTGTTTCATCCACAGCACTGTCTGGCTGATCAATCTCAGATGATCCATCTGGATCACATCACATAGAGCAAAAAGCAACTGAGGCAGAACATGATCAGGTATTTCCACTCGACCACTGTACTGCCTTATACTGTGCCTCATTCAAACAGCCCAGCCTGAAACACCCCATTGTGCATGGGCGGAGCTAAACTGCAGCAGGCTGAATAGACGTATTTTAGTTTAAAAAGAGGAAAAGACATACATGCTGTATTTACCTTTTTCCATTCATGTTTTGCCAGGTTATTAGTGTTGAGATATGATCTCCACTTTTAGAAGATGAGAAATAATGGATAATGAATATATTATAACTTTCATTTTCAAAAGGTGCACAGACCTATTTACCATTTAGAGTTTTCTACAGTTTAAGTAAAGCGCTAAGATAATAAAAACGTTTTTTTCTTTATAAAATCTTTGCTAAACAATCGGTGCTGGTCCAGCTGGTTAAGCTGGTTGACCAGTTAAGTTCTTGACCAGCATAGGGTATGTTTTTTTTGTGTGTGATGGTTTAGCTGGTCTACCAGGATGATCAACCTGACCAAGCTAAACAACCAGTATGACCAAGCATGACCATGCTGGTCAACCAGCATGACCACGATGGCCGAACAGCATGACCCTCATGACTAGCAAGACCAAGCTTGACCAAAATAAAATGTAACATACAAGAGCTAGACAATGTTTTCCCCTGGTTGGGCAGCTTTTCAACCACTTTGACCATAATTTTCATGCATGTAAAAACAGTCATATTTGAGTGTTTTTGGGATGTGATATTTACATATTCCCTCCCATTTCACCAATAGCAGGTTGGCTCCGCCCACTAAACACAGTAAAAACAGTCGCTTTAATACAATGGGATAAAGAGAGTCTGGAAAACTACTGCTTTAGGAACATAATCCCACATATCATAAGAGGATGTCAAGAAAAAAGGTACTAATTTCTACTAATATTTAAAACGTAAGAGGTTGGGAAATGTTTGGATTGATTCCAAACGTCTCTGTATTTCTGTAGAAGACTGTAGGGACTACTACAGAGTACTGTTCAGGCTAATACTTGTATATAGTGTATATAGGCTAGTGTTCTTACTCTTTAACGAGGGGTATTGGATTTCACTTCAATGAAATAAATGAAATAACACACCGGTTTTGGCACTTTTCGTCAGTGCAGACCCACCAAACTGCCCCCTTACCTGCAAGGCTAGTGCCCTGGCATCACTGCTCTGTAACGCAGCCCTCATATCCTCCACTAGTTCCCTTAAACTGGCATTTTCCTCCTCCAGTTTAGCCATCCTGTCCTCCGCCTCCTCCAAAGCCACTATCTCCTCGTAGCACTCCCGAGTGCAGGACCCGGGCTTGCACGCCGACGCTCCAGGATTAGCGGTGGAGCCCGCGGTGGTTAACAGCTTCCCGCGGCGCCTGAGGGGGCTCCTGAGGCGGATCTGAGTCTCGATATGCTCGCTGTCCCCTCCGATCAGCAGCCGGCCGTCCTCGTAGCATCGCCCAGCCTTGGTGCTAAAGTAGCCGCAAAGTTTAGCGTGAAACTGGCGGAAGGTGAACTCCACGGGCAGGGAGTCCAGGATATCGGAGCACTCGTCTGTCTCTTCCTCAGCCTCAGCCTCAGCCTCGGCTCCGAGCCCCAGAACCTCACACAGAATCCTAAAATCCTCCACTGGGATCTTACCGTCCCCCTGGCAGTCCAAGTGGTGAAAAATCTCCTGCAAATACTGGTCCAAGCCCGTGGCCAGCACGATGATCTCGTTCTCCACTCCTCGATCCAGTCCGTAATGGTAAGCCAGCGTGCTCACTATCCATTGTGTCCTGCGCGCTGGACGCCTGTATGGATCACATGCGTCTGAGATTTCCATCCTTCGGTCTTATTTATCCCCACCCCTTCATAGGAATACCATATATTCCTATAGCGGTTTGACCGTATTAATGGGTTCAGCAGATGCACCCAAACCACACGCACCAAACACACATGCACACACTCCTGCTCTCCGCAGCTGGGATCATGTTAGCCGTGCTGCTCTCAGCGGTGCTCTCCTCCTGCTGAAGTTTACTGCACACTGGTCTGGGAAGGGGCGTTACTGAAACTCTAACTGGTGGAAAAGGGGGGGGGGGAACTTTTGAAAAGCAGACAGTTTGTAACTCCCACACACAAGTCTATAGAAATCTGCTTAAGAAACTCTTATCCACAGTATTTGACACCAGTATCATTAGGGACTGCATGTTAGTGGGCAATGTAATGTATCTGGTCTCTCTAGTAAGAATTCATGACTTTGCCCTGTTTATTTTAATGGGAGCAACTTATATAGAGAAAGAATGGATGTAAAGGGGGGGGGGGGTGCGAGATAGTATGTGAGAGACAATAAAAGAGTGAATAGATAAAAGAGAGAGTGAAAGAGAGTGGATGGGAGTGAGATAGTGAGTGTTTGAGAAGGGTGGGGGGAGACAAGAGAAGGACAGAGAGAGAAAGACGAGCAGTCTGCAGCCCCCTGACTCGCCCTACAGGATGGGGAATTAAAGTTCCTGCAGCATCTGGACCTGCTGGGACAGTACTGCTAGAACCTGGCCCTGGCAGTAAACCTAACAAAGACATTTTACAATATTGATATTCACATTTTTATTTTCAATCACGATCCAGTATAAATGATTTGATAATGTGTTTCAGCTCATTTCACCATATGATAATAAAGTGTGAGGTATGCTCCTACACTGAAAGCATGCTAAATTCTGCAGAATGATTCTTCAAACACAGAACTCAAGTAATAATTCACTGTGAATAGTTAAGTTAAGTTAAATTATTATTATTATTATATAAAAAATGGCAGATGATGCATTTGTTGTGGCCATAGGGGCTGGAAAACATGCAGTGATGTATGTTGGCATAGCAACACTTCATTACAAAAGAAAGTATGTTCAGATTTCGTATACTAACCTGCCAAACTCACACTATTACGATTAGTGCATAGAATATACCTTACACTGTGAGTGTGTAGTATGCAATTGTTCTGGTCATCGTAAGGAAAGGCCAGGTTTTATTAATACTCTGACTCCTCAAACCTTGCCCCAACAATCAGTGGCCATGGACTCATCTAAGCAGCTGTCTAGCCCTCTGGAAAAAGAAATATACTAACTATACTAGTAAGACTATAGGAAGCCAGTTCCTAAGTTCACTATATAATTGAGCAATGGCAGTTAACAAGAACAGTGGAGGTCACGATGAGGCCTGGAAGACCAATAAAACTTTCCTAGAGAAATGCTTGTAGTATTACTAGAAAGGCATTTTTCAAGAAGATTTAGCAGCCTCTGGAGGTTTGGTGCACTATTCTACTGTGTAGCGACACCTGCACAAATATGACCGTCATGGTAGAGTCATCTGAAGAAAACCTTTCCAGTCAGCATCAGAAACTGTACAACCCTGATGCATTTTAGTAAAAAAGTAAAGTAAAAGTAAATAAAGTATGTTTGGAGAAAAAAGACATCATGCTTTGGACTTGTGTTGCAGCCAGTGGCACACCAGGCATTTCACTGCAAGAGGAAAGAATAGATTTAATTAAATATCACATATCCTAAACACACCTCAAATCCACAATGATCCACAATGGACTACCGCAAGCTGAAGGTGTCCTCTGACCTATTTTATTTTTCCTAGCCTCGGTTTAAAAAACAAAAAAAAACAACAAAAAAAAATCTGCTTTAAGTGCTCCTCGGAAGTCCCTGCTTACGGCGCTGGATCTTTTAAGTGTTTTTTTTTTTTTTTGGTCAGAAACAACATTAATGGGTAATAAAAAGGGAGCAAGTCACGTATTTTTACAGTACTGCAACAAAAAAAACAGAGAGTATAGTATGAGCATTAAGTGAGCAATGTTTCTATTCACCGAGGATCATCAGTAGCGTGAATTTTGTCGTGTGTGAACGAGAGAAAGACATTAAAAATAGCTTGTAGTTTTCAAATGTCGATGTTAAACACATAAACACTTAGCGTTTGGACTGTTTCCCACTACCAAATACGACTTTATGGTGTCGTTGATGTGCGCTTATCTCGAAAATACGACATTTGCGCCATTAAGCTAGCATAAAGAACACTACACTAGTGCACAAGTGGTCATAGCCCTTTATTATTGGAGCGCGGCCAGGTTGGTTTTACAAAACTCAGGATGCCACATTTCAGGAACAACCGTCGCGTTTGGGAAAGCATGGCGACTCAGTAAAACATCGGAGAAAAACGGGAACAACTTTTATTAACTTCTGTTTTTTTGGGTGAACTAAATTCCGCAGCATAGCCTCGACGTGCTTTAGTGGAATGTTGTCACTGTGTCAGTCGCGAGTCCGGTTGCCTAGCCAACGATAAGACGCGCTCATGGTTCACTGGAAGACCGACGTCACAAAGGAGCTCTGCGTTCTCAAAACGAGATCAAAGATGAAATAATCGTTTAGAGTTTTATTAATGGCGGGGAATTAATGAAGTACAGTCCTTCACTGGCAGGTAATCTCTTTCTCTTTTGTGCTCCTTGACTTGTTTTCACTCGTTTGAAAAGCTTGTGCAGCATGTAGTTGGCATTGTATTAGCTCCTGATTTGGGCTTTTCTCTTAAAGGACAAACAATAACAATCTCACCCCATAAACGTATCATTTTGGTGTTGTGTAGTGTTTATAGCCATTGTACACAAAGCTAAATGTTTCAAGTGTCCTAATTATGTACCGGCCAAAACTATATTCTTACATTTTTTTTTTATCAAAACCTCATTGTTCAAGGAATACAACTGAAGTAAATGGAGCCTGCCACTTCTGCCGCCTCAACAGAGCAGATGATGAGTGAGGATGATGAGGAACGCTTCCTCCTCAGATGCCCAGTTGCAGAAAATGATAGAAATTATAATGACATCAGTGCCATCCTGGGCGCTGAAAGTGACCAGAGAGACCTAGATGGGCAAACAAGAATGGAGGCCAGCCCTAAGCCAGGTCACACGGTCATCTGCACCATCAGCCTCGCCTTGGCTCTACCTAGAAGTATGCACTTTTCACCTTTCGCACTAAAAACCTTTCACATCTGCATTTAGTCAGAATTCAATTTAAAGTTTAGCAAAAAATCAAATGCACACAACTCCACCAATCCCCCCTTTACTCCAGATGTAGTCAAACAAGTCAGACACATTTGATGTCTAAAGTTTGTTTCTTAGTCTTATGTAGTCAACAAGTAATAGAAGCTTATACACGACCAACATTGTGCAAATGGCTTAAATGATCATACACATGCTTCATGTTGAATTGTTTAAATTTTGTATTATAATTTAGAAAAAATGCACAGTTCAAGCTGCTACTACTGTTTTATCTATATACTGTTTTTGCCTATGTACTGATTTTAGCGTATCTCTGCAATTTTCAAGTAAAATATTATTATTATAATCTTTACTTTATAATGGTATTATTATTTGTGCCTTGTTTTTTAGGAGATCAAGCTGAACTGATTTCCACAGTGGAGACAGGAAAGGAAAAAACTAAGAAAGATCTGTGCAGTGGGTTAGTGGAGGTGCCCAAACCTCTTTATGGCTATTACCACATTGAGTACAATCTACTACCTGATAACAGTGCCCCAATCAAGGTAGACCTGGTGATGTTTGGCATGACTGCAAAGATCTACATGGAGAATGAGACAAAGGTAATCAAGTAGACATGCTTCTTGATTTATTTATTAATTTATTGAAAAATTTCCTTCTCTGGTGTCAGCTGACATATCCATATTTTTCTAACAAATGTATAGCCGCTGCTGTGAGTTTGAAGAAGCTTTGGCAAAAAATTCCAGTCAACCTAACGAGAGAGTGTAATTGTCTGTCTTTGGAGGTGAATTACCATTTTGCTAAATGCTATGTGCCCCAGCTAGAATGTTTTTTTTTTTAAATCATGAAACCTTCTAAAAACTGACTCCTTCTCCTCTCATCTCTTAGCCTGATACTATTGAGGGCAATCATCTGTTGGCTAATGTAATGAAATTGGCAGTTAGCTCCTCCATGTGTGTTGAGCTATCCAACTGGAAAAAATTTGGTGGTACTTCACTTATTTTGGGTGGAAATTGGTGATGACAACATAAAACACATTCAGTTCTTTCAGTGTGTACGCTAGCTTTCTGTTTCCACTGTTTCCAAAGTACTACTAAAATTACAAAAAAATCAAAAAGAAATAATCGTCTTGGGCAAGATTACAACAATTTGAGTTTCTGAGGTCAGTTTTGATTAATTTCCGATTAATTGCACAACTCTACTATGTTGTATATTAAAAAAACAAAAGCTCATTAATCGACTTAAACCAGGTGAATCATTTCTATTCAGAATGCTTTCAAAATAAATATTTAACTTATTTAAATTATTAAGAGCAATAGATATTCCACTTTCTATATAAACACTGAGTATGGACAATACATTAACTAAAGTCACTGCAGCATGCAGACCTGCTTTTGTTATGGCACTCAACATACATGCATTTTGTATGAGGTGTAAGTCACTGACCCAGAAAGATGAACAGGTTTAGAGTAACAGTTAATAGCCTTACTGCTCTGTTTACTGCTCTGTTGAAGAACTAAAAGTTCTTCAATGTGAAACTGTGGAGGAAGGTGCACCTGAGGTGCTCTGAGGAACTTTCAAGGAACTTTTTTTCTTTTAAAAAACTTTTCTCAAAGGTTCCTCAAAGCATCTTAAGGGGTTCCTCCACAGTTTCAAATTGAAGCACCCCTAAAAGTTGTCAAGGTGTGCAACCCTGAAACCACTTTCACTTATTTCTAACATACAGTATATCTTTGCCCTTAATCATCAAGATATAATCCTTTCAAACTTAGCATTTGCTTTGATCTTTTTAAAAATAATTTATTAGGCTTCAGAAGTACTCATAATACACTACAAATGATCATGGTAAAATATATACTGCATATTAAAACCTGGAAGACTAAATGGTGCAACCGCCAGTGTCAGCCGTTTCAATAGGAGATTCTAAGTTTCATCCCCAGTGATACCACAGCCTGCTGTGGTCAGGACTCTAAAAGAGCATAATTGGCTTCTCTCTACTGGGGGTGGGTATCTGCTTCTATCCAATCACTCAGCTCTAGCAAAAAGGGTTCTATATAGTACCAAAATGGTTCCTTGACTTGTTCCTTAAATGCCACGCCGAAAAAGTGTTTGGTCATTTTGCATGTTAGTCAAGCAGCCTGTTCCTGTCAAAGTAGGCAGTTCTTCGCCATGTTAGGTGATGAACATCTCTTTTTTGCGAGGGTAGGGGAGACGTAACTAAAGGTCCCTGGGACAAAAAAATGAGACACGTAGCTTTTTAAAGTGTTTGAAGTAATATAGCTTATTAAATGGAAAGCTGCTTGGATCTTTCAAGCATCTTTCCAAAACTGCAAAACCTAAGGAACTTTTGCCAGAATTCCTTCTTTAAAAAATAATGATAAAGCACACAGATTCAATCCCCTATATCCCCTTTTAGATGTTTAGATCACATTTGAACCAAACAAGTTTCAACAAGAGTTGAAAAAAAATTGTAAAACATTGTCTATGCAAAAACCTGCTCTTCATACCATGGAACACACTTTGATGGACAAGAAGGTGACTGTTGAAGCTACAAACCCTACTTAATTAAAAAGTATGTTAAGAACGTGAATTTCCTTATAATATTGCATGTATTCATTCTTCCTTAATGGAAAAGTACCCAGAAATTCATAAAAAGAAGGGCGTCTCCGAACTTTTGATAAGCAGTATATGTTAAGTCATCTTTGGGTATGTAGCTGTAATGACTTTGATATACTATTACAGTGGTCAAATATATTACTACAACATACTATAAATACCCCTCTTGGCCTGTGCACAGGTGTTGAAGCCATGGCTGGATGGAGATCAGCTTTGGCTGGGCTGGAATCAGTCTGTCAAACTCAATGTGAGCAGAGACCTTCTGGTTAAGATGCTGGGTCATAAAATCACCTTCAGGGTGTGGGACACCAAGGACAGAGTGTCCAACAAAGCCAGGTATGACCGTCCCAAAGCCTTCAGACTTCCATTGGACAAGAAGACGGAGGACTCAGACCAAACAGGTTCGCCCACAACTCCAAACACGAAAGTTCATTTAGAACAGAATGATTATATATCCTGTCTGTCTGTTTGTCTAAACAGCATTTCCTGAGTGTGTTATGAACGTTACATCCAAATTTTAATAAACAACCGGCTAATGGTACGCTACTCCACATGCTAATGTGTGGGAGAAAAAGCAAAACCTTGCAGTGTTTAGGCTGCAGGTTAAGTGCATTCATTGCACCCTAAAGCTCAGTTGCAGACTTGCAAACATAAAAACATTTACACACAAATATATACACTGATCAGGCATACCATTAGCACCACTGACAGGTGAAGTGAAAAATACTTCTACAGTGGTATCTGTCAAGGGGTGGGATATATTAAAGATTGATGACCTATTGATGACAGGGTTGTGGGTTCGATAACCGGGCTTGACAAGCTGCCACTGTTGGGCCCTTGAGCAAGGCCCTACATCCTCTCTGCTTACCGGGTGCTGGAGTTGGCAGCCCACCGCTCTGGGTGTGTGTGTTCTCACTGCCTCTAGTTCACTTGTGTATTTACTACCACAAAATGCGGAGGACACATTTCGCTGTATGTAGTACAGTGACAAATACGTGCACCTTTACCTTTATTAAAAGTGGCCCAAAAAAAGGACCTGTGAACGGGGCAACAGGGTCATAGGCATCCAAGGCTCACTGATGCTATTCATGGTGGCCAGATACCACAGGACACCTTCAGAGGTCTTGTACAGTCCATGCCTTCGAATGGTCAGATCTGTTGTGGTGGCATAATGGTGACCTACTCAATATTAGATAGGTGGTATTAATGATATGGCTGAGATATATTTACTGGAGTGAAACATATGTGAGGCGTTTAGTGTGTTCACCCTGCGTGTGTGGGTTTTGTTTGGGTACTCAAGTGTTCTTCCAGTGTCCACTTCCCAAAAACATAATGGGTGAAGTGGCCTAAGCTAAATTGCCCCTAGATGTAAGTACAGTGGACAGGCTCCCTGTATTCCTACCTTATGCCCAGTGTTTCTAGGTAGGCTCTGGACCCACCCTGACCAAGAAGATTTTTTTATATATTACAATAAAGCTAAAAATCCACAAAATGTTGATTACTTTTTTATGGGATAATTTGGTCATTTTTATAGAAAATGATGTAGATTATTTCGTGTTAGTCATCTTCCACCAGTGGTTGCCTTTTAGTGTGCAATACACTGACTTCCTTGTGTGAACTTCCTGCTGAAAGGTGCTGTCCTGCACTGTGAAGCTGAAAGATTTGGTAATGATTATTCCCTCACGTGAATGATTACAGAGTGGCCAAAGTACATATTAAATGTCAGGAAACTCAATTCAGCTGAATACTGATAATAATGCTCTTTAATTAAAGGGGAATTCCATCTATATTTAAAAGTTTCTGGCAATGTTTCTTAATAAAGCCATAAACAATGTGATTCACCGTGGTTTCATGTGAACTACACCATTTAGAAAAATCAACCAACTCAGAATTGTTTACAGCAGTGGTGATGAGAACCAGACATCTGAAGTGTTTAGTCGGCCAATCATTTACATTAGTTTGCAGTTTGCAAAATACCTAGTGAAACCTGAGAAGTCCCGCTATTCCTAGGTTGCCTGGCTGCAGATAAGGGAAGATAGTTTCTACATCCACAAACTGTCCTATCATTGTCAATGTCATTTAGTCTATGTATACTGTGTATGCTATTGTTCTCTGTATATTGAGTATTGTCTGTAAATTATATGTAGAGTAGCTGTATATTGTTTATACTAGAGAGACTAACAGCCGGAAACAAATTCCTTGTGTGTGTGAACATACTTGGCCAATAAATCTGATTCAGATTCAGATTCTGATGTTTGGTTAATGTTTTTAAACAATTGGAACATTTTTCTATGTCTGAAGATTAATCTTAAATGTCTTGAAAAAAACTAGCAACTATGTTTTCTGTGTTACAGTATAGTTTAGTCCCATTCTAAAATCCAATGAGTTACCAATAACAAAGACACTTCCTTAGCAATTGGCTTAGTTAGCTAACTTGGCCGCACACTTTGGATGGTGGATGAGCCTTTTTCCATTGATTAAATGAAATCCATAGATTTAATCAAATTTGTGGGAGATGTTTGAGTAACAGTTCACTAACTGTCTCTCTAGGTGACATAAGGAGCCTGGTCTACAAGCTGAGGGCTGCGTATGAGAAAGAAAACCCAAGACCCAGAAAGCCAGTAAATTTCCACAGAGTAAACTTAGCAAAGGACAACAGCTATGCCACAGGTATTACTGTAGTAAATGAATAAAAGAAGCATCCTCTTACTCTTTTGTTATTTGTTACACACAATGTGTTAGAAACTTACATATTCTGCTTCCTACAATGAATTTCTAATAAAGTGGCCAGTGTTTGTATAACAGTAGTTATATAAAAATAAACAATAACTAATTCTAAACCACATAAACTTTCACAGTTCATCCAAAACTATCTGCAGTGGAAAGCAATGAGAAAGCTTTCTCATCTGTGGCCCTGAGTGCTGGTGGATCAAAGGGACAAGAAACAGAGGAACTTACCAACCAAAGGTTTAACACAAAAAGTAGCTTCCATTCACCCAACAAAGTCATAGCATAACTGTTTTTTTAGTGACCATTGTGCACTTTTTACTCTAAACAGGCTAACTCAAACCAAGAAAGTAACATTTCATAGCTTAGATTATCTGGTTTTAAGTGGATCAACTGGAGAAATACAACAATATGTTGAGCCTGTGTGTGATAGCTAGGGCAGTTAAAGAATGCTCTTCTGATTCATTTAGCTTTTCATTTATGTTCTTATCCTATATTGTTTACAGAAATTGTAATTGGTAGTGAGATTTGTTGGTATAGAGAAGCCGTCTGTCCTCATACGGGATGTCTACTGTAATGCTTTGTTAATGGTAAACAGTAGTATACATTACAGACACCCTCCTGTAACCCTGAGACATTGATTTATGATAGAGTGATATATACATTATCAACCGTGTCATTGCTGCATGCATTTGTCATTTTTTACATATTTTGAATCTGGCAGTTATTGTTTACATTGTGTCCTGTTCTTTACACTTGAGATAGGAGGTTTTTGCTTGACATTGCTGATATATAAAAAATGTCTTATCCTTGGGTCTATAACCACCACTGTAAAAAAAAAAAAAAAAAAAAAAAAAAAAAAAAACTTGTCTGTACGTTTCTCTGCAATACATTAATTACTACAATTTCACATTAAACCAATTTTGGACACAAAATAAAATTGAGATTAAATTACACTCTTATTATTGTAATGTTTTTCAGGCTCAGCTTTAGAATAAAATAATCGTGGTGGTGCATTTTAAAAAACCCATCGTCATTTGCTTTTGTCAGTGATAGTATGTGCTAAACTGTGTAATATACATGCTTTGGCATTGCCTGAATACTAAAACTCACAAAAAGGACCAATATCCTACATGGTATTACTATATTTTAATGGTTTTATTCCTTATAATTTTTTTACTATTGTTATTTCTTTAAATGTGTCTGAGACAATCAATGTCTGTCTGATACAGAGGAGAGGATGTGACTACAAACAACATTCATAAAGCCATTCTGGATCAAGACAAGAACTTGGTTGTGTCAAAGTCAGCAAACAAACCATCATCTCACTGTACCAAAGGACAAAAGGACACCTCAACCATCTGTATGTACATCTAACTCATAGCAAGATAGATGACATAACTACATAACTTCAGTATTTATTTCTTACTAGTTACTGTATTATGTATCGCTATTTCTTCATAATCAATCTGCAGTTTAACCATGAAACATTATTTGTTTAACAACATAAGCCTGAAGTCTGAAATACTACTGTTTTATGTTCTCCCCACTTGCTCAGCTACTCTACCTATGTTGAAAGACAAAGGCTTGGTGACATGTAAAAAGAAATCTGCTCATAAATTGGCTCAGGAGAACCCAGCAGAAATGGAACAGATACGCAGAAATGGTGTTGCTTCAGTGGAGCTCAGCGCCATGTATCTACTAGCAGGTAGCTACTACAGCTGTTTTCTGTAAATATGTGTGTATGATGCTTGGTATGCCAGCTGACCTATGATGTGTCCAAAAATAGTACATTAATATTATTAAGCCCTTTCATTTCTGACATGGTGTTACAATGTGTAATCTCCTTAGAAAAGCGTTGGCAGTAGAATAGGATGCTCACTACACCCAGTGGCGTTTGTTAATTAGAGGGATAGGATCAAGCAAAGGAGGCTCCAGTGAACTTCAGAAGCCTCAGAACCTTCAGAAAAGTTGGAGTGCTAAAGCTCATTTGGAGACATGATGGATGAGTTGGCCAACTAAACACTTTTAGGTTGAGTTGGGTTAATGAAGCTCAGTTGAACACCTTTAAGTTGAGTTGTGGAGATGAAGCTCAGTTGAACACCTTTAAGTTGAGTTGTGGAGATGAAGCTCAGTTGAACACCTTAAAGTTGAGTTGTGGAGATGAAGCTCAGTTGAACACTTTTAAGTTGAGTTGGGTTAATGAAGCTCAGTTAAACATCTTTAAGATGAGTTGGGGTAATGAAGCTCAGTTAAACATTTTTAAGATGAGTTGGGGTAATGAAGCTCAGTTAAACACCTTTAAGTTGAGTTGGGGTAATGAACTTCTGTTGAACACCTTTAAGTTGAGTTGGGGTAATGAAGCTCAGTTGAACACCTTTAAGATGAGTTGGGGTAATGAAGCTCAGTTGAACATCTTTAAGATGAGTTGGGGTAATGAAGCTCAGTTAAACACCTTTAAGTTGAGTTGTGGAGATGAAGCTCTATTGAACATCTTTAAGTTGAGTTGGGGTAATGAACGTCTGTTGAACACCTTTAAGTTGAGTTGGGGTAATGAAGCTCAGTTGAACACCTTTAAGTTGAGTTGTGGAGATGAAGCTCTATTGAACACCTTTAAGTTGAGTTGGGGTAATGAAGCTCAGTTGAACATCTTTAAGTTGAGTTGTGGAGATGAAGCTCAGTTGAACACCTTTAAGATGAGATGTGGAGATGAAGCTCTATTGAACACATTTAAGTTGAGTTGTGGAGAGAAGCTCAACAGATCACAAATAAGTTCCACCTAGAATCTTTGCGAAGAGTTTGCATAATAGATTTGCTTTGGGATGGGTGTAAGTGATAAAGTTCACATTTGGCTTGAGGTGGATTGATGAAGCCTCACTAAATCCCTTTGGGAAGTGATAAAGATCTATTGAACAGCTATGTGAGGGGTAGACGAATGGGTATACGATGAAGCTCCACTAAACAACTTTAAAAAGAGGTGGAGTGATGAAACTGCATTGAACACCTTTAGGATGGTTTGGAATGTTGTTTGAGACTTTACTAATGTTATTATGTGACTGAACGTAATCAGTGGTCCCCCTGCTGAATCTTAATCTTTAGTTTCTTTCACTTAAGTTCTGTTGGGTTCCAATCAGCTTCCCTTCAAGAATTTGGATTCTCATCAGTACAATCCAGCTCCATACCATGGTGCTCGCACCTTCAAGCTGCTTTCAGAATTTTTGGGTGGAGGGAGCTCTTGTGCAAGGCCAGCTGATAGTTGAATGATGTTTGGTTCACTTGCAGATAATGGCTCTAAGTGATGCTTATAGAAACATGTAGGAGTTGAGAAAACATTGATAACTGACTTCAATGTTTTCTCAACTCCTATCTCGTTGTAAGGGTCCTGAGGAAGCTGTTTGCCTCTATTTGCTTGACAGCTTCTGGATAAATGATGTTTACTTGAATTCAGACATGGAGACTGCCTTTTCAATAAGTGCTATGATCTACCAGCCTACAGCAGTTTTAGCCCCATCCACTCATTCTTAAAATGCAAAAAGGTCCTCTAAAACAGATTATGTTACATAACTATTCATACATATCACATATGATATACATATCATAGTGAGCCCCAGACTGTAGTGGACAAAATAAAGTATGAAATAAGTGCAGGATACTGGCATTAATACTTTATTTCTGGAAATGTAGGTGCCTGTATACCTTTGACAATATGTTGTATGTACACTGACAGTTTCTTATTTCAAGTTTTACCATCAATATCTTCCATTCACCAACAGCAAACAGACCAATCAGCTGAATCCATCCTCTCTGGCCTCTCCCATGTGTTTCCTCTCAGCGAGGGGAATGTTTATGTGTGGTGTGAGTATGTGTGTGAGTGTATATGGGGGCTGCTGTTCTGGCCCCACAGACCCAGCTTTCTGAGTCTTCTAATTGGCTGAGGTATGGCCCCAGCCTGAGCTGCTTGGAGTATGTGTGTGTGTATGTGTGCGTGTGTGTGTGCTTTTGATGTGTCCTACTCTGGGCCACAGCGGGAGCCTCTGATGAAAGCTTTCGTTTTTTGGGGAAATATTTCAGAAGCACTCTCATAAAGTGAAGCCAGACAAATCACACACGGCTACTTTCGCCGCAGGGCTGAGCAGGGTGGAGGCTCTTATACAGTACTGTTATTATTATCATTAGTTTGGCAATGTATTATTTGTTAAGAAAGGGTGTGTTTATATCTATAGTGTGGTACAGGAAGCAGTAAATGATAGATTTTAGCTTTAGTTCGTTTAGGCTTTACACATACTTGCCATAAAGCCTAAAGATGAACAGAGGTCATATGGGTAGAAAGGACAAATTTGGAGTTTATGTCATATACCTGAGAAAATATCCACTGAACTTTCAAAGCTATGCTGTACTCTGATCTATCTAACTATGCTTGTGAGTTTTATGTATATCTTGATTTATGGATGTCATGTGACATATTCTAAAAGTAATAAGAATATCATTACAGTGATACTCCAATGGTTAAATAGTGTTAAACCTCCAGCCCTTAAACCCTGAGTTAATGATTCAGTTTTTATAAAGTGAAACTTATTGCATAGACATTTAGTTTACCAGATTTTGTGGAGTGCCACAGAGTTCTATTTTAGGGCCTATGAAAGGATGTAAATTATAATAGTAATGAAGTGTTTAAAGAAGTTAATCCCTAATGGCCTTTCAGAGTGCTGACATTTTAATTCCATAACTCTGTAACTCAAATTTCATATATTCCTTTTTAAAATTCACTCTGGATTTTCTAATTGCAGGATTAATAAAAGCTTTAAAAATAAACATTTTAAGTTCATAGTTCAAAAGATTGTCTAAATATTGTAAAAATAGGCTGCTTTTATTCACAGAAATACTTGATGATGTAATGCAAACTGTAAATATCCACTAAAGTGAAGACAGAGGTCTTTAACAGTGCTCTTTGTTGTCATGTGTCAGGGGACAGGTCACTGACGGGCTGCTTTGTGTCCCGCTCTGGGCAAGTGTGTGAAGGTTTCTGCGGCATCATTCTTGATCAGCCGCTTATGTCTGAACAACTGAAAGCTAAGCTCAACCCACTGGTCATCACCATTCTGTCTGCTTCCTCTCTGCCATCATCTCCTGTTCCCTTTAACGTACTTCAGGTAATTTGTTTCATTATCCTGTAATTGCTCATTTACTCAGTGGTCTTGTGACTGCTCTGTCATTTTGCTGTACATAATTGTATTGCATAGTTTATTGTCTACATGGTTACTTATTTCCATTTACATTCTGTGAAGAGAAACACATTTCCTCGCATCACATCAACACTCAGATGCTCACATGCTTTATTAGTTGTTTCAGCCGTATACAAGTACACAGTGGAGCAAAATACCACTCCTCTAGGATCATAAACAGAAAACAACAGAGCACTAGACAAGACTACATACAGTGCAAATGTACAAACACAGAGCAAAGAAACTATACTATAAATATGGTCATTCTGAAGGATATTGGTCAGCAAACAGACAGGACAGTGCAGCATAAACACAGCATGCAAAGTAATATGTAAAACATACTTTGACATATGAGCTATTCTGCTCTGTTAGCTTATGGCATATAAGCCTCTAACACTGCAGTTACTGAAGTGGAACAATAAATTGTAGTATTTAGCCACAAACCTGCGAAACTGTGTGCTAGGAAGTAAAGTGGTGAGAGTGAGGCTTGTGTGAGTGTGTGGAGGTCAGTTCAGACCACAGCTAAAGCAGTTCCCAATATAGCTTGTGTGTTGCTAGATCATTGCAATGATATTGGAGGTGATTGCTAGGATATTACAGTATTAGGTGGTAACTATAGTAAATCTCATGGTTGAAAAGGGATGCTGTTCCAAGAGGCTGCTAGGGTTTTTCTAGCTGGTTATTAAATGCTATGGTGTTCCAAGAGGTTGCTAGGGTATTGCTAGGTGGCAATTATGGTATCTCTCGCAGCTGCTAGGGTGTTGTTTCGGTGTTGCAGGTCGTTTTATGGTGTTGTTATGCGCTTGCTATGGTTGCCTAGCCATGATGCACAATTACTGACATCTGGTTGGAGTTGGTTTTAATGTCCAGAAATCACAGCTTGCACTCTGTGCACTTGCTGAAATCTAGGACCATTTAATGCACTTATTTAAAATAGGATTGTAAGGAAAGCAAGAATATTTGAATAATAATAAAATGTTCTGTTTACAGCAAAAATGCCTTCCTGTGTACTGCCAGTATAAATTCCACAACTTGCCTGTGCACAGAACCAAAGGACAGCAGCATGGCTCTGAGATTTATTTCAGAGATGTGAATGTGATCCTGACTGGCCTGCTGAGCACTGCAGAACTGCTGGAGTCCCTCAGGGGTCCAGTAATAGAGATTGAAGTGCATGACCACGACAGAAAAGCTGAAAAACCTCCAACATGTCCAGCCATTTTCGGCACTGAGCTTGGCGATGACAAACTAGCTAGTGCAGCTTCGGCCACTACAAGGCGCACTACCCACATCAGTAAGCTGCATCATCCATATGGGGTCGCCAAGCTGAATCTCTCTGATCTTCTTAGAGGACACAGGTGCATGAATCTCAGCTTACCTATAAGAGGGCAAAGGGCGGCACTTGATAAGAGCGACTGGGAAGGAAAGCTACCTGAGAAAGCAGATGCTCTGTATGTGTCTGAAGACAACTTTATGCCCATGGGTCACTACATTGAAGCCAACTCAAAGCTCAGGGTGAAGGTGGAAATAGCAAAGCTGCTAGTTCCTGAGCCTGACCAAAGTGAAGATCCCTGTCCCTTTGGCCGGATTGTTTACATCTTTAACTACGATAACGTTTCCGTCAGGACTAAACTGAGGTCAGTGATTCTACGAGTGAATGCAGCAGCTTTCCAGCTGGACTCTTATTCTGAGGAAACTGCTCAAAAAGCCCTGAGCACTTACAGAATGAACGCCAAAGAAAGAGCGGACAAAAAGCTGAACGTTCTAACAGGGTTCCATATGCTGGACAGATCTCTGCACCTTTTCATTCTCGAGGGACTGAAAGAACAAGCTATTCAACAGCTCTGGGAGACAGTACTTATAGGGTAAGATACCATTACTTAAATCTAAAAAATCTTTCTTGTCTGAATTTTGTCCCCCTGTCTGTATAGTGGGGCCAGTTGGCATAGTTTTCATCCTTTTTACAAATAAGTATAAAAAAAGAAAAAAAAGAATGATATTTAATTTTTAACTTCTTGGGCTCCTAAAATGCACTGCAGGTTTACAGATGTTAAGAGGAAATACTGCCACATCCTGCAGAAAACAATGGGCCTTAGGAAGAAACTTAAATCGTTCCTAAGAAAAAAAAAACACTTAGGCAGTTTTCCAATAGATGCTCAAAGAGCTCCAATCTTCTTATTTACATATTTGGGATTTGTTCCATAGACATTTTGCTGGGACTTAATGAGAACATTCTTAGAACGATATTGACGAGTAAGGTCCAGTCATGGTTACCATTAAAAGTTTTTTTTTGTTACTGGTGGTTTTGTAATGGTGTCTAGGGGTCAGTAGTGCTGTTTTTGTGTCCCTCATGGGTTTTTATCACATCCTAATAGTTCTCCAGGTGAACCTTGACTGAACTTGGTTCATGTTATGGTTTTCTTATGAAATGTAAAGGTTTTCTACCAGACAACTAGTAATCTCTTGATAACTTGGGCTGAAACAATATGACAGTATTTATTGATAAATCACATCACAGTATGCTTATGCTGAGAATATTACTGATATTTCCAATTCTAGATCACTAACATGGTTTACTACATGTTTTGTTAGAAAGAAGCATATACGATAGGCCATAAGATCAAATCTCATCGAATCTGACAGGTGAAGTGAAAAACATCATATTCATCTGCAGTGGTATCTGTCAAGGGATGGGATACATTAGACAGCAAGTGAACAGTCAGTTCTTGAAGGTGCAGATGTGTTAAAAGCAGGAAAAAATGATTGGTATCTGAGCCACTTTGGCAAGGGTCAAATTGTGATGGCTAGATGACTGGGTCAGAGCATGTGGGTGTGTCTGGGATGCAGTCAGTACCTACCAAAATAAATGTACAAAAAAACCAAAGAAATACAACTGGTGAACCGGTGACAGGGTCATGGGCACCTTAAAAACTGTGTTCTTATTTGGGTGTAGCTTCTGAAAGTGTAGCAGTGACTACCAGCTCCTGCTGACATGGTATTTTACAGGCTGGATGATGACGTGAAGAAGGAGGTCGATGTTCTTTATAACTCAAGCCTGAGCTTCTCGAAGAGGCTCTATGACACTTTGGACATGGGGTTCAATCCGCTGTATCTCCACCATCCACTTAACACCATCCTGAAGGAGCCGCTGGTGTACGTCAGAGATATGCTCCCATACACCTGCCTCCAGGCCCTTTTACGGTATGGCCACACAAAGCAAAAGCTATATATGAAGTATATATAGTATGAAGTTGTATAATGTTTGATTTTCTGGTAAATGTTGAATTACAGTAAAGGCATGTAAACATTTTTATCAAAACTCTGAACGTTTTATTTACCTTCTTTTATTTTATCTCATTTTGTTAATATATTTGTATTGATTTTTGTTGTTTGTTTATTAATTACTGTTTCTATTTTCTTTCCTTTTTATTAAGACTTAAGCACAGTGCGCCACATTCACTGTCCTATTTTTATTCTCTGTGCCTTAGAATAAACCATCTCTCTCGAGTGAAGACGCTCGAAGAAGTGGTGCAGAATGACCTGTTTCCATCAGCCAAGATGATTTTCAGCTTAAAGCAGGAGTTTGGAATTGTTCCTAAAAAAGGAATGGAGATGGAGGTGGACATCAAAGATTCACAGGACAGTTCATATCAGCGTGTCTCGCAGAGGAAGACACACACTCTTCTCAACACCTTCAATGAAGAATATCTGGAGTGGAAACAGTCTCAAGCTGATCAAGGGCCATACACAAAGAACTTTGTTCAGGTATAAGTGATGATGTTGAAAAACAAAGCTCACAATAATAGTATTTTAAAAAGAACAGAAATAGGTCTGACTGCCAAAATCATGTGTTTCAGGCAAACATTGAGGAAGTCCACAAAGCAAGCAGGGTTTTACAGAGGCAAAAGCCAAAGGTGTTTGTGGCGAAAGTGGACGATGGTCAGCCTGCCCACAACTACAGTGTTCAGAAAATGAATTGCACTGCTTTGGCCCATGAGCTACTACGTAAAGAGATGGCAAAGGTCAGTGAATCAAAAATAAAGGCGTCACGTATACCTGGTCATTTGATCTGTATTGAGTGCTAGGATTGTATCTGCATAAGAACAAGCCACATACAAATGCAAGTGTAAACGCACCCAAGACTCATTTACAACACATACAAATCCGATCACTCAAACCACCTCAGGAACTGATCTGAGACACGTTTGAGCCGCATGTGTTGATACATCAGTCTCTCCAAGACACATTCTACAACACACCAGTAATAACTGCAGTGTAATGAGTGAAATGGCAAAATTCGTCCCATGTAGCGATTGGATTGCAGGGGACAGTGGTCTCTACTCACTTTATGCCCAATGCAAGGTGTGAGCTGGAGGGGTATAAAGCCCTCCAGCATTAAACTGTGGAGCATTGGTACTGTGGTCTCTGGAATGACGGTGCTCTGTCCACTACATTTGGGATGAATTGGAGAGTTGGGAATGAGGTGGGTGATCATCCAACATCCTGACCTAACTTACGGTCTTGTTGCTTCTAGGTGCCAGCTTGTAGGTTCTCCTATAACCAGAACTACCACTCCTTCACGGTTGATCCTGTTGATATGGAGGCTGCGTTGAAAGCCTCAGAGCTCAAGAGTCGTGCTGCATGGAGAACCTGTGATGGCTTTATTTATCCCGGCTTCAGGAGTAGCATCGAGTCCAATGTACACCCCAAACGACCAGATGAGGCACGGGTGGAGGAGCTGAAAAAGGTGCTATAATGGTCAGGCATGTCCATCATTACCCTACGAGAGTCAGGTTTCATCCCAACGGTGTTCCTCATGAGAAGAAACTGCTTTTTATGGGCATTCTTGAGCGCTTGTGCAAGAAGATAGAGTTTTAGTGCAGTTTCCCTACCAGATCCACCTCTCTAGAGAGCCTCTGAGCTTAAGTGGGTATCTGGTTGCCAGTAATGTGACATAGCTAATGCCGATTGATTGCTAGCTGCAGAGGGTTAACCAGACACTGAAGCTTCTTAGAGGCACCAGATTTATTTGATGTACCAGCCTATAATTTACTGTCTCCCAAAGGGGCATGAGCCAACCTCCCAAATATGTGACTATATGTGAATATCTGACTTACCTTGCTGTTTCTAGTAAGCTGTCCCTCCTAAAAGACTGAACATAGCTGAATGCAAACATTACAAAAGGAATAGTTCAAACGTTCAGAATGTCCACCTTACCTCAAATGTAACAGCCAAGACATGGTTAGTGTCTGAAGTTTGCTTCTATACATTCGAGTGGGGTATATAAAATGATGTTGCTCACATGCCTAGATCTTTACACGGTGGCCTTAAACTGTGTTGTTAAATTCCTTAAATGTAATTTTACAGTCAAATTTTGTTCTCCGTTTCCAGCCCTGGAAAGAAAACCTCCTCCACAGGAACACGCTGAGTGCAACCCTGAACAGGTCCAGGTGGCCATGGAGTCAGCACCATGAGGACTTTCAGCTTTATGCAAAACCCCATGCTGTTTTTAGCCCAGAGCCCCCAGTCTCCATTTACCTGTCAGGTAAACACTTAAACCACTTACAAACAGGTCTTTTTTTGTTGGGGGGTATGTTCTTCCATTTATCTTTAGATTAGTGATGTTCAGTTACACCAGATTGCCAGGTCTTCTCCTAACATATACAATGTAATCAAGCACCTGCCTCCACCGCCACACATAAAGCCAGCTGTATATATTGACTTAATTATTTGAATTCGATTTTTTTCCAAAGACAGATAATTTAATTGCCCAGAGGTTGGTGTAGTTGTAAGATGGTAACATCACATATTGATTTTCCCTGCTGCATAGCTGCAGACCCTTCTCCACTGTCAAAAGTGCCTGCAGTGGGCACATAAGTGTCTGTACCGGACTTCTGAGGAACTGAAGAAGGTTGTCTGGTCCGATGAGTCCTGTTTTCTTTTAAATCACTGGCATGGCCGGGTGTGTGCACTGTTAGCTATGGGGTGTGCTGGAATCACCTTGCAACTGACAGGAGTTGAAGGATCTGAGAGTAACATTAGATGGATGTCAGAGTACCTTCTATACCATAGGTCTTTTAGAGTGAGCTGTTTTGGTGGCTTAATGTTTCGGCTTACTGATGTACATTTCTAAGAGCAGACAAAATATGAATAAAGGCCAGTTCAAATGGGGGGAAAATGAAAATTGGAAACTATGTACAATAATTAAACCCCACAAAGCAGTTTGACCACCCCAGACGCTGTGGCATCACCAGCCCTCCAACTAATGGTTTCCTGACGCTTTAAAAATAAATTAATTGACCATCCAGATAAACACAAAATTCAGACTACACTACTACCACTTTTAGCTATGTTTTTTAACTGTTTGAAAGTGATAAAATCTTTGGAACACACACACACACACACACACACCTTGGTAAGTGAGTTATGTTTGAAGAAAGGGAGAGCATTTGCCAGACTGCTCCTACAGTACAGGTAATGTTCACTGCTGAACATGGGGTTCTTCTAGGAGAGTCTCTGCGACAGGAGCAGCTCCAGACCGCAAATGCTCAGTACAGCAGATGGCTCAAGAAGATCTTACCCACTAAAGACTCTGAAGGTAGCAGACGAGTCCCAGAGTTTAAGTGCCATATGAGACAAGATGGTCTGGATAAACTACAGGACCTGCTGAAGGACAAGCCTATGAAGCCATCTCTGAGGAGCGAATGGAGGATACTGAAGGTAAAGGTTTATGAACAGAAGCTTTTCATTTTCGTCACTGCCGTCACCTACTGTATTTACACTGCAAATGATCATCAGCAACCAATGATGGTAGAAAGCATGGAAAGCACCAAGTCTCCCAAAAGCCAAGCCACCACAGGTCTAGAGCCTCATCTGGCTCTGCCCATCCCCCTATGTTTCAGTGAGCAAACAAGCCATTTTCCATCTCATTTTTTTCCAGTTTCCATCGCCAGTGTCTAATTCCAACAGTTAGTCTTCCCTGTGCTAATGTTGCCACATTTTTATTCCTTCTCCAGAAATCAGTTTTTAAAACCTTATTTTGCTCCATCAGAAGGAACAAAAAGTGCTTGACAGCCTTGGGTAAAACAGACCAAGACCTTTCTGTTTAGTGGAATAGTTGAGTAGTAATCGAGCTGTCAGGCAACTAGTTAATCATGCTATTATTTATCATTTCATAAGTGCTTAATTACACGGTAGAGTAATTTAATGGAAATGTAAAGTATTTCAGAATAAAATATATAAAACTGCATTTTACTGTCAAAACATTCCACTTATTGGACAAACTGGGTATCCAGCAGAAAAATCCACTTTGCTTCTGGTCATTCACACTGCCCTGTAAACTCCGTGAAGAGCGTCTGAGAAGCTTGGTCTGGGAGAAGGAGGCCTACCAAATAAATAGGCAAGCCTGGCTCTGCCTTTGATCTCTACTGCACAGGCTCTGTTTACAAATTTGATATGGTGAACAATTTTGGCTTCATTTCAGTAAAACGGAAGGGAATGGAATCCATGTTTTCTTCAGTCATTGTTTGCAACAATAAACCCAATTACTTGGCTAAGCAAAGTGTTTATGCGTGGGTATACAGTAAATTGATGGTATGCCCATAGTCCGTATAAGACACTGTAGACTGTATGTAACTGTCAGACTGTCAGAAAACACATTTCTGAAATTACTACATTATTCGAGAATTGTCTGCTTACATAGCGAAAGTGCTCAACTGATACAAGCCAGTGGGGCATCACAGTGCATCAATATCTGAAGCGGATATTTTAAGGGAAATATGCTACATAATGATGCTTTAACAATTTAAAGCAAGTGTAATAATATAAAAACAACTGGAGCTACAAGGATAATGTAGCTAACAAGTAATGGTTGTTTAAACTGATCCTTTAAAGAGATGCATACAGAAAAGGGACAGTAAAAAACTGTTCTTAATCATTCCATCATTTAACCTTTTTAACCAATTGTGAAACATTAGAATAAGCAGTAAAAGTGTGTATTCCCAGCCTGTGCAAGCATTTCCTGTGGCTCAGCTACCGGACAAATCCAGCAGAGAGAGAGACTCCAGCTCTCAAGTGCACACAAAATCTGACACATCACAGAGAGTCCAACACAGCCTGCCCTACTTTGGGTGAGTAAAGATGGTACAGCTTTAGATTCCCATTCCTCCAATTTTACTAATTACCTCCAATTCCTGCTTTTACAGATGCTACTGGAGACCTCATTCCTTTCAGCACAAGCGAGCTGCTCTGCCTCTTACAGATGAAGAGAAACAACTGCACATCTTTCAGAAACGTCCCCATATGACCAAGATCACATCAGACCACCCAATATCACACAAACCAACAGCTTAACTGTGCATTAAAAGGTCTCTGGGAACAGCTTCACTTTCAGAGTGAGTGTGTATTAGGGAGCACTGTGGTGCTACTTTAGGACACCTAATCAGATAAAGCAATAGAAAATTAACCATTTCAGTAATTAAAGGTCACCTGGATTGTACCTTAAGATACAGAGATATAAGCTCAGTATTTAAACAGACCATTCAATCAGTTTAATGAACTAAAGGTAGTAAATGATATACACAATTAAATTAACAAATTACCTTTTTATGATTAAATGCATTAAATGTGCCTGTCTCTGCCATATAAGTATTGTTGAAAAATAACCCATTGAACCCGCTGACCTCAAACTCACATATAACAACAGTCAATGGGCAGTCGGTCATTTCCATGAAGGAACATTTGAAATGTGTGACTACAGAACACACATTTGAAACTACAGCTGTTGTCACAACACACATGTTTGGAGATGACGGAGCATTTACTGAGTGTGTCTGTGGTAAGTCTGTAGACACCCGCTCCTCCAGAGTTGCTTTTAAAATCAACGTTAATGATAAGGACTTTGTTTGCCCTTCGTTGCAGTAAGAGAAAGACAGACCCATATTAACTACTTGTGTTGGCCTTTTTAATGGTTGTAACAGCCTGTACTCTTCTGCAAAGGCCTTACACTAGATTCCAAAACACTGCTGTGAGAATTTGATGGCATTTGCCGCTGAGAGCCTTAGTCTGATAATGGATGACCAGTTCTAGATCACTCTAGATCAACATGTTCCAGTGGTACTGGCTGGAGCGCCAGCAAGTTCTGCCTCACTGCTCCACAAACCATTTATACCCCTCTAGCTACAGGACAGCACTGGGCATGGTGACTTCAGACTCATGCGTGGCTGCTCCAGAATGTCCAATTACTTTGGCTTTTATATGGTGATAATGGTAAACATGCAACTAAATGGCTATAGTGTAAAGTTGCTAAACTTTCTCATTAAAGGTTGTGTCTTGATAGATCAACTGTTCCTGTGAGCACAGAACTGATGCAAGTGTCCACTGACTTTCATTGTAAGCAAGTTTCTAGTCAACAAGTGTATAAATTGTTGTCTGTTGTAATCGACCACGCAGGAGGTAGAGGTTAAGTTGAAAATGCTGCAGTATTTGTTTAAGAAGTGAGACTAGATCAGTGTGAAACAAGGTCTTCTAACATTGCTGATAAAACCCAGTTAATAATGGCTGAGGACTGGATCCCAAAATCCAATCATTAAACAGGAAACAGTCACATCTCAGAAGAGACATCTTAAAATGTTCTATCAAGAGCGTCTGAGCAGGCAAACGCCCGCTTTTCCAGGATCATCTGGGCAATCTTCTTATTGTGGTCATCAGTGTTCTCTTGGTGACCTGGAAGAAATACAAAGTTTCATTAAGTAATCTCAGATCTGAATGCACAGATTCAGTTATTTAATTATTTTTGTATGTAGGGCTGCCACTATTTATTATATTGGTAAATGAGTCATTAACAGTTTTGTATTCTTCCAAATAAATTAATAAATTAATAAATACAAAAAAAAAAAAGAAAAAGTAAAATGACTGAACAAAAACATCCTATGCAGGGCTAGGGTTGCAAAATTAAGGGAATTTTTAAAGTTATTTTTTTAATTTACCATGGGAATTAACCAGAATTAATGGGAACATTCAAAGTCAAAGGTGAGAAACTCACATATAGTTGGTAAAAATATATTGACGCATAATCTTGGCTAAAATAATTAGATATGATACCAAAACAGTTGAATAGCAAAATCCCAGGCACATGGCACATTACACACTGAAGGGCTATTGAGACCACACCCCCTGCATTTACTGTCCAGTCCTCCATCACATTACAGCCCATGTCCTAGAAATCAAACACTCACCACTAGCTTGTGGAAAACCTAGGTAGGCAAAAAAAAAGCCTATGCTAGTCTTGGTAAGCTAACCACTTGCTAGCCTGCTAGCCTTGGTAAACTAGCCTCAAATTAAATTGCTCATTAAGCTTTTCTGATTTTCCAGATAGCAACTGTGAAATTCCACCTTGATTTAATAGTTGCATAAATGTTTAAGTTCCATTACTGTCAATAAAAATATGAAGCTCGTCAAATCTTTGTCCAAAAAAATACTTTGTCCAAATGTGTGCTTTCAGTAGTGGTGAGTGTCAGGTTTCTAGAAATCATCTGAACATATGCTGTACATGTGATGGAGGAATAAACAGTGCATGCAGGGGGTGTGGTCTCAATATGCTCTCAATGTGCCATTAATTCCCATTAATTCCCATAATTACCCGTTTATTCCTGTTAAAAAAACAAAACAAAAAAAAAAACGGAATATTGATGATAGTGTGATCTTGTTCCTAAAATGAATCCTATTTTTCCAACTAATTCCAATTCCCATAAATTCAGAACCAATTCACTCAGAACTGAAAACAAGAGAGTTTAAGGTAACTGGAACAGTATGGTGAGAGCATACATTTGTTGAGTGACTGTGTTAAGTGATGGTTTGTAGAAGTCAAGGAAGAAACTCATCTTCACATGCTTGTGCTCTTGTATTGCAAGCAATATAAAACTCACCAAGGCTGGTGCCAAATACTGTTTTGCTGGTACTCACCTTTCTGCAGCTGTACTATCCAAAAGTTGTTTCTGAAGAAAGCTTCTGTGCAAAAAGTGTTTGTGAGCAGCACCTACAATGTAAAAAAGGATCACATCATGTAAATGAGGAAAACATAAAATATAATAAAAAAGGTAGGTGGCCAAATGAATTAATTAATTTATAAATGTATACATAAATAAATAAACCTGACATGACTGAACACTTCCCCCAATTTCATAAGCCAAGATCTGTTTTCAATTTTTAATATCTGATTTGTGCTTCTTTAGTATACAACAGGCTATTCTAGGCTAAAGCTGCTAACATGGTCAATAAAACAATACAAATCTCAATTTGTGGCTATAAAAGCTCAAGAGCTATACAAGTAAAAAATAAATAAATAAATAAATAAATAAATATATATATGTGTGTACAGCAGCACAGATGAACCTTATTTAAAGAGTCCCCATACCCTCAACTCTTTATTTAGAAAAGCATTAGTTTAATATAAAGTACACCTGTAGTGTTAAAATTATATCACTTAGTTTCAAAGTGGCCAGTTCAGCCTCAGCAGCGCCCCCTCCTGCTTAGCTCAGATATCAGTGTGCATGAGTCACCTCATGCACAAAGTACAAAGTTCTGTCACAACATGCAAATAACCAGTATTCCTGTTCTCTAGTAATTGTACCAAATTACTGAGGTTGTAATAAGTGAGGTTTCTCTCTCGCCTTCTGTGTGTGCGTTTTGTGTGCTTGAGATTATTAAAAAGATTAAGTAAATGAGTGCGTGTGTGTGTTTCATTTGCATTAATGTAAAAGTATTGATAGGCTGCATCGCACATAGTAGTACTATTACGCTTTTATTATGCTATTATGGATCGTAGTTTAAAATGCGTAATGATATCATATATAGTGCTGAGGTAAAAGTGGTTTCGGTTACTGTACGTAAAACAATTGCAAATCTCTACATTAAACAAATAAAAACTGACTGGAAAAAGTTTTTTGAGCGGGATCAGAGGTTTTTGGAGTATATAAGAGAGATAAGATTTGTAACAGCCAAAATCCAGTGTTAGTTAGCAATGTTGCAATGTAGCAATCACACATCACTTACCTAACATGTCTTGGCTGGTTGACTGCATGTGGGGCAAGTACTAAATCATGTTTGAGATTTTAGGTAAACTGTTCCTTTTGACTGTTTAGTTTCAATTAAACTATATTAAACAATAATAAACAATTTGCAATGGCAAAGTAATGTTTAATTTAAATAAGCGTAATAAAAAAAAGCAAGAAAAGACATTTGAAGATTTATCCAAAAAATATAGTTTGTTAACTGTAGCTATGGTTGCCAAAACATATAACAATGAAAGATTATTCTTTGCACTGTATCAACAGTGTAAAGGACCTAGATTAAACAACTCATGACGTTATGATGTGTGGTTTTATGTACTATAAACATCATTGAGTTCATTTGAACATGACCACTTTAATGGCCATACATAATCAACCTGGTCTCATTTTCTTTTCCCCCATGTGCATTTAATACGGACATATGCTCTCACTGGCTTCGGTAAAACATTCCTTATAACTTTTGTGTAAATGGTTGGGGCTGGATGCCGGCTAAATAAATAGACATGTAAAAGCCTTTTTATGGCTAATATCACAAAAACTAAAATTTAAGAACTGGCTATTTGTGCAACTTGGTATCTATATATGGAGTAAATAGAGTAGTGAATACATTTACTATATGTAGTTTATATCTGTTACATCCCACTCCAAAAAGGCAAGGTATTTTTCAGTTCTTAATGATGGACGGAAGGATGAACCATTTAATGCATTAATCCAGAATTCTACTGATGCATGCGACATGTACATATATAAATTTAAGGTGTCAAATGTGGCTCAGCTGATCAGAGCTTGGCACTGAAACTATTCTCAAAAGCATCTATATTCTTCAAGCAAAATTGAAACAGACTAACAAAGGAACGCTGCACATCCGATATCATTCCAAACTCAACACACTTCCTGAAGCTCTACTAGCTCAGTGTGAGACCATTATTCTTTTCTTTGTAAAGAAACATCATACGGTTTCCCCTTACAGTGGCATTCACAGAAATAGACTTCCATCTCCACGTAGAATTCAGAATAGAATCAACAACTCTCTATTTACTCTATCACCAAGTGTTTATCCTAACCTTTACTTCCTTTCCTTCCTTTGTTTGCTTGACTTCCATCCCTTGCGTCCTTCCTTTATTCATTAATCTTTCCATCCAACTAGTAGAAAGAGACTCTTTGATTTCTGCTGTTAGGTTTTTCAAAACAAAGATTTCTTGGTTTAGTCTCTCCTGTCTTTAGCTGGTGTGGATAACCTTATGACCTCAGTAAAGACAGGCTTTAAGAGCTTGGTTGAAACGTTTTGAGGTAAAGCTTTATTTTAGACACAAACATTGAAAGTTTTTAGAGTAAAAGTTTGGTTTAGCCATATTGGCATTGAAATTCTTTGGAGTAAAGCTTGGTTTAGACGCTTAGGTTAAAATGCTTTAGAGTATAGGTTGGTTCCAGATGTACCGGGGGTTAAGAAACTTTAGGGTAAAGTGTTGTTTTGACGTACTGGGGTTGAAATTCTTAGAGCTTGGTATAGAAGTTCTGGGGTTGACATGTAGAAAAGCTGTAGGGTATATCATGTTTGCAATGCAGGTCGATTACCTCAAGGTCATGGTTGCGCAGGCCAATGCTGATGGAGCGGCTGGCTCGGGACAGGGTGGCAGTCATTGCATACAGGTTAATGAGCACATCAGCAACCCTCTTCAACAACAGCTGCTCATCTGCAATATTCTAAAACACAAAGCTGACCAGCATGAAACACATGAAAGGCACCAATAAAACACAAGTCTACATGCATTCTGCCAATGTTGACTTTATAGGATAAGGAAACAACATTCTTAATTTTAATGTGCGGAAATGTACGAATATTGTATTTCAGGTCATTCTGGACTATTTCTATTGGCCCATTCATTTTGTAAAAGTGTTAAAAGTTAAAATATCTTGACAACAGCCACAATATTTTATAAATTAACAGTAAGGCAAGAATGAGGTATTGTGCTTGACAGGTTTCAGAGCACAAGTGTTTTTCTTGTCAACAAAACACATCACGATAACTTAACATTTCTAAAACGTGCACATTTTCGAGAAGCTTCGAGAAGTCTCTTTGAACTTGCCATGCAGAGTGCAGATGGGAGTCTTGCCGCAGAAAGATTCATTTCATTTTAAATGTTTCCTTCACATAAAAACAAAGATGAACTGTGGCAAAATTACAGAGGAAGAAAACACCATTTGGAAATCTGAAGCCTTTCCAGGACGTATTACTAGTCCTGATTACAACTGCATGGGCTTCATCATTTTTGCTGGAGAGAGATTGAGTGTGTAAGAAAGAGAAGGAGGGGGAAACAGCTGTCTCACACATGAGGCCATGCATTACCTCTATACAACAGGAAAGAAGGGACTAGCTTAGTCCCTCCAGCGCTCTACAAGCCCACGCTAATTAGCCTGCACCTCTCTACAGCAACCAGCAACACACTCTGGGACGTTAAACACACAGCATGGTTTTTCCGGAGGTATTCCAAAAATGTGTAGAGGAAATGATGAGAAATGAGGAATTAATTCTCATCAAGGACAGACAGCAGTGTACTTTGGCGTTGCAATACAGGTGGCGAGTTCTCTTTTAAGTGTCTTTTTAAACTGTTACAGGCTCCTACACAGATCTTATAATGTGAATTTGGCAGTTGTTTTATTACATTGTGTTAAAATATCAATACAAATGATACAAAAGGTTCTTTTTACATTGACTCTTATTGAAACCTGAGTTTTTTTCCTTCTCATGCAAAGTTGCTGTTTTGGAAATACAAGGTCTTCACATGATTGCGACAATGTACATGTGATTTATACACTCCGAGACACAGCAGTGCTGCTGGAGATTGTAAGCACTGTCTGTCCACTCACTGTCCACTCCATTAGACACTCCTACCTAGTTGGTCCACCTTGTAGAAGTAAAGTCAGAAACAGTTTGTGTTGGCCATCCTCTAGTCCTTAATCAGTGGTCACAGGATGGTGTTGGCTGGATATTTCTGTGTTTTGTTTAAAATGCACTCACCAGCGCAAAACCCACCAAACACACCACCACCACGTTAGTATCACTGCAGTGCCGAGAATGACTATTCACCCAAAGAATACCTGCTCTGTGGTTGTCCTGTGGGGTCCTGACCACTGACGAACAGGGTAAAAGGAGGCTAACAAGATATGCAAAGAAACAGATGGACTAACGTTCGTAATTATAGAAGGTAAGAGGAGCTTACCGGCTATATGGACAGTGAGTGCAGGATCAAGGAGGTGGCAATAATGTTATGGCTGATCGGTGTATATCGTCCATCCATCTATAGATTTATCCTTCAATCCACTCACGTCTCTGTCCATCAATCTCTCGATCACCCATCCATTTTGCCCCTCTATCTCTACTTCCATCTCCTCTTCTCCCATTCTTTCATCTCACAATCAATCTGCATAGCCCGCTGTCTGTCCTGTATCTATTTGCCTATCAGTGTCCATCCATCTTTCCATCTTGCTTTCCATCTCTCCATTCAAGGTGGCACAAAATAGATCCCATTCTAAAAGCTTTAAGGAATACTTTACCTTTCCAAATCTATACAGCAGGTTTTCCACAGCGATGCCAAAGAACTCCACATTCTGCTCCAACAGTTTGGCGCTTTCCTGTGGGAGACACAGTGACATCATCTCTTCCATGTGAGAGTTCCCCTTGTGATTCGGACATTGTTACCAGACCACACAGGCTTAAAAGAGCAGTCAGAGGCAAAGCGCCAGAGTGTAATGAAGTGTCACTCGCAGACTAAGACAGATCGCTACAGTTTAATGGACACTGTGGGTATAGCACTCAAGTTACAACATTATTACCATGACGCAAGCATTCGTATTCATTTCAGGGTCAATGGTGTGCCTTACTGGACATGACATACAGTAACATTAACCATACACATTCTACAAATAAAACAGGCCAAAGTGGGACACTATACAACAGTATGGGTTTGTGTTTGAGTAGTCACAAGCCTCCTAACTGTAAATAATCAGATATGAAAGAGTCTGAATCACCATTAGATGCGGTTTGTCCTCTTGTCCTAGGAGATAGGCAATATATTTCATTGAGTATTATGAAAGTGTTTTACTTGAACATCTGACATCTGATCAGTGGACAAAAGAGAGCCAATGGTGACATTTAAGGAATGTTCTCAAACTACAAAATGTAGCACACATTTTTTTTTATTCAAAATTTCACACACTGCACTAAATCAAATTAGCAGTACTAATTATGGTTTTCAATAAAACATGTACTTCGTGATCTAGTGAAACTGTGCACCTCTCTTTTCATGCACATTCTTGTCATCAAGTTTTTATTTATTTTGTAATCACCTTACTAGCATACAAGTATGGGCACATACAGTCCTCTTTTATTGCTTTTAAAACGGAATCGTGGTCATATAATTTGTAAACGTTTAATTACTTGTTAGTTACGTTAGCCTTCTGACTCCAGTGCAAAACTAATAAGTTCAGACATCAAACATGTCTTGGCTGATAAGTTTTAACATAAATGTATATCAAAACAACATATGTTTTTAATATACATTTTGTAGATAAATACTAATACATCAAAGCATGAGTGAGTAGGTAAGGTTCTGTACCATTAAACTGGGATGCACCGCTCCATTTACGCCGGTCAGGCCAAAGTCAACATTCCTCTTTAATATCGACCTCACTTTGTAAATCACAGTTTCAAAGTCCCCCTTCTTCAATAGCCTACAGGAGAGAACAGCAGGAGCATTGGTTTATCTTGCTGCATTCTTTAACAGTGAAAAGACATGCACTCTTATTTACTGTTTATACATACCTTACTCTCTCTGTTAGTGTTTTGCCAGCATACTGCATTCCTGTGAGAGCAATGAACATCCTTAAGATCTCATTGGTTCCCTAAAAACAGGAAAAGACATAAAAGATAAATAAGATTTTATATCCCTGAAGCCCTCTAGTGGTCAAAGTGTGAAAACATCATTTCTAGATCTTTTCATTGATCCAGTAGTCATGAAATGCTCGCACAACATAAAGTGTAAGTTGCTGTTTCAAAAAGCTGCAAAGTGTTCCTAAAGAAAAAAAATCATTATGTATCGAAAATCAGAATATACCACCCAAGTCTTATGCACCTGTTTAGGAAAACAGTACCTCAAATATCTGCAAGATCCTGCAGTCTCTGAGGTAGCGCTCAAGTGGATAATTCTTTGTATATCCCAATCCTCCATACACCTGCAACGCCTCACTCACACAAATCCAGGCGCCTTCAGAGCTAAAGACCTGCAAACAAGAACACACACACACACACATAAATATATACTTTGAACATATATTATTACTGAATAAAATATATACAAACACATACTGTGCAGCCATGTTCCAACCCAATGCTCTCTTTGAGGTCACAGATGGCTATGGCAGGTTGTGTCACTCAACCCCCTTGAATTAAATAGCTAGCTAACTTACATTTAACTAAGAACTCGTGTTATTAAGCCATAGTGATTGTACCTTCACCATAGCTGCTTCTAGTGAGCAGTCTGGAACTCCAGGTCTGTCCATTATTCCAGCAGTCAGGTATGCCATGCTCTCCATTACATAGGCATATTTGGCCATGATAGAAAACTTTTCCTGTACAAGAAACAACACAATATAAAATCTTTAAACCAATAGTTGACTATAGGAATATTTATATTGTGGCAAATTTCAGAGAACTAAAATACAAAAGACACACATATGGCTGGAGGAACTATTTACACAGTGATTAGGCAAAAACAAATGCTGAATACTTTATTAAGGAATACCATTATTAATACTGGATCACTTTCATGCTGCAAATCACCCATTCTGCCAAATTCAAAAGGTGTTCTATCGGATTCAGATGTTTGGGTGACTGGAAAACTGATGTTCTTATAATATTCATGAAATCAGTTCAAGGCATGATGCACTGTCACACTGGAGGTAACCAATTTAACATGGGTAAACTGATCAAAACGTGATGCACATGGTCAGCAACAATACTCTAACAGTCTGTGGCATTCAAGTGATTATTTGTTGGTATGAACAGGCCAACATCTCCACCAGCCTGGACTGTTGTACTGAAAATCCCAGGAGATCAGCAGTTCTAGAAATACTTAAGCCAACTCATCTGGCACCAACAATCATGTCACACGCAAAACCAGTGATCACTTTTTGTCTCCATGCTGAAGGTTCATGTAAACTTTACCTGGAGTTGCTGGCCTGTATACAATATTTTTTTTAAATTTATGCATTACACTGCTTATTACATAATGGCATGGATCAGTAGGTGTACCAGTGTTTCTAAAAAGTGCTTGGTGGGTGTAGTTTGAGAATTACAATAATGACAAGAGAGTAATCTTTAGTGAAGTATTATTATAATAATGAATATAATTATAAACAGCTTTTTAAACATCAATTCAAAACTGATGCACCTCCACTTCTACATACTATAGTACATACCTGAATCATTCCAAACTCAGACAGTCTCCGGTTGAACTGTTTTCTTGTGCATGCATATTCCGCAGTCATCTCTGAAAAAACAACATAATTACCCATTTTGCATGATCATTTTTATTTTATTTTTTTTAAATAACACCACACCAGTTCATGTGTGCATACCAATCAGTCTCTTGATCATGCCTGCACTCGCACTGCCCATACTGAACCTTCCACTGTTTAGGATATTCACTGCAATCTAGGGAGACAATCAAGCAGAGACTGTAGACATTATACACAGTATACACAGCTAAAGTATCTATTGCTACAATAGGTCAGCTGACCATGTAAAACTTTAACCACACACCAAAAAATATCCGATCTATTCTAAACAGTGCGACCTAAACACAGTGGGTCTTGTTCATGAAAATAATTACTTATTATTTAACAGTTAGTTTGTTCTTTTAAATTCATTTTCAATTCATTTAAATTAAAGTTTGCCGATTTACATGCAAATTTATTCTGCTTGCGTTTCATGAATGAGGTGAATGTGGTCTGAACATATTCTGAATATGTTTGCATATAGTGAAGCTTCAGTGGGTGAAGTCAGATGTCTTATGTTTGAGAATGAAGTTCATTAAAATGAACAACGTCTTACATCATAACTGAAAATTGTTTTTAAATAAAAAACATTTTTGGTTGCACAACAAAATAAAAAACACATTAAACATTAAAATGCTGAGCATGGTCTGATTATTCTGGACACAAAAGAGTTGTCTGTGGACCCACACCTTTTCTTTTTCACTCTCAGAATTTTAAAAAGTAAATGTTTCACACTAATAACTGATTATGTTTAGAAATTACATTAGAAATTAAGTCTTATTGTTCCTTTTCTATTCATGCTGGCTTATTAGATATATAAAAATTTAATAATAAATAGGTAACAAAAACAACAACAACAACAATAATAATTTAAAAACAAGTCAAGGATATTAGATTCATGTGTTATACAGTTACCTTAAATCCACCTCCAACTTCACCAATCACATTCTCTATTGGCACTTTTGTGTCTTCAAATGTTACCTCGCAGGCTAGAATCAAAGACCAAAAAATGTGTGCCTTAAAAACATGTTTTTCTTAAGCTTTATTCTTTTAAACTATATTGGAAAGTTTTACAATTTGTATTTATTTTTTTATTGTGCCCATTTATTATGGGTATATAAGTATATATAAGTAAATTATATAAGTATAAATCTTCCTAGGTCAATTCAAGTGTACTTAGCTGATGCACTGAACACGCATCATATGTATAAACTCACTGTTGGAGCCTCTGATGCCCAGTTTGTCCTCTGGTTTGCCACAGATCACGCCACCAAATGCCTTTTCTACAATAAATGCTGTAATTTTGTCTTTCTTTTGCCCATCCTTGTCCACCACCTCTGTTTTGGCAAATACTGTCATGATGTCAGCCAGTCCCCCATTGGAAATCCATATCTTAAGAGCAAAACAACAAGAACAAATGCTGAATAGCTCGGATTCATAATCAGTTTCAACTGATAATTACTTATGTTCTACTTTTACTTTTTAAAGTTTTACTTTCCATGTCTACTTAATAAACACCAAATACCACAATGCTTCAAGCATACAATTCCACACTGTAGCTCATAAATGCTACATAAATTGTTGCATTAAAACAGTTGCTACAGTTTATAACAGTACACCAACAAGAAGCGACAAAGAGGAGTTTCTAATCGATTGACCAGGTAGTAGAGTCAGAAAATTCTGAAAAAGATGGGAAATTTACCATGTGAATTAACAGGAATAAAATGGGAATTTTTAAAGCTAAAGGTGAGAAACTTACATATAGTTGGTAAAAAACATACTGAAGCGTAATCTTGGATAAAATTAGTAGATATAATACCAAAACAGTTGAAAGTCAAAGCTGCTCCTCAATCCCAGACACATGGCACATTACACACTGAAGGGCGATTGAGACCACACCCCCTGCATTTACTGTTCATTCGTCCATCACATGTACAGCATATGTCCAAATGATTTCCAGAAACCTAACACTCACCACTAGCTTGTATTTTTATTTGATTTGATGTTATTATTATTATTATTATTATTATTATTATTAATAATAATAATAATAATAATAAGTATTAATTATTGGTTACAGAAACCTGTTGAGGCAAAAATATAGGTAGCTAGCCTGCTATCTTTGGCAAACTAGCCTCAAATGTAATAGCTCAGTTTCAGTGTGATTACTGTCAATACAAATATGAACCCTGTGAAAATATTACCTGACCTGAGGAAGTCATTCGGTCCAAATGTGTGCTTTGAGTTGTGGTAAGTGTCAGGTTTCTAGAAATCATCTGGACATATGCTGTACATGAGATGGAGGAATGAACAGAGCATGCAAGGGGTGTCACCTCAAAAGCCCTACAGCGTGAAATGTACCATGTGCCTGTAAATCCCAAAACCTCCCCAAATTTCTATGGAAAGTTTACATTTAGGAACATTTCCCAAGCTAAAAGTGCCCATTGAAAGTTACTGGTGATTTACTGGAAATGTATGATTTTCCACCATTTTGCAACCCTACCAGGGAATCTACAGTGTAAATCTTAGTAGGCACTATGCCTATGATTTAAATATGGCAACCTTTGTGCCGTTGAGCAAGAAGTGTTTTCCATCCTCTGTCAATCTAGCCCGGCACTGAATAGAGGCAGCATCACTCCCACTGAAACAGAAGAGACAAATTATAACACTCAGGATCTTCAGGAGCTCACACAGTATGTATTAAACCAGAATGAAAGGCCAGTTAAATGGTAAAGAAAGCACACCTCCCAGGCTCAGTCAGACAGAAGGCTGCTATATGCTCTCCTGAAGCCAAACGCGGCAAATATTTAGCTTTCTGTTCTTCACTTCCAGCCATCAGGATACCCTAAGGAAACAATAACGCAAGTGAGAGAGCATACTGTACAATTCTACATAACACTCCCTTTGCCCTAAATGGAAGCCTATACTCCACCAATTAACAGATACAAACTGTGCAAACTGCATAAGTACTGCACACTTACCCCAAACCGCATCAAGAATTTGAAATAGACTTGCTCTGACACTACAACATACATTATGTATAATGTATACTAAGGGTGTTTTCACACCTGGTTAATTCGAACTCTGGTTCGTATTCACCCTTGGCATAGTTTGTTTGGGCAGGTGTGAATATAGTAATCATATTCGAGTGCATCGAGACCCATGAGATGAGGTGGTCCCGGTTCAGTCTTAAAAAAAAAAACTCTGGAGTGGTTTGTTTGTGGTGAGGACATGATCTGACATATGCCATGTGACCTAACTATCAGGTGTACTCTGCAAGAACAGATGCCATCTCTGCCGCTGCTCCATGTTAAATTGCACAGACAAATGCACTAGCCCAGAACACAGGACCATATTCCTGTATTTACTTTCTTGCTCCGCCCCCGGGCAGGTCTGACCAATAAGCAGAAAGAACGTTCTCACATGGTTTGGTATGACACATTTTGGTGCGCTTGGATGTTTCCCTGTGGGCTCAAGTGGCTCAAGTTCAAACTTAACTGTGGCTTGCAGTGTGTGTGTGGTTTGCGGCGCTGCATGTGGGTTGCGTGATTGGTTCATTTTGTCATGTGACTGCTTCAACTTATCACCTGCATTGCTAAACATCTTTCCTGTGAGAAGAGCTCCTTGTTTCCAGGTGTTCCTGCATGGTGAACTGCCATGACTCTAGAAATCTCTTCATGACTCTAGCTGTTCTTCAATGCTTGATTATTTGTATCCAATGAAAATAATGAAGTGATGAACAAACTGCTGAACAAAAAATGCTTTTGGAAAGTAATGTTTAAAATTGTGCAATCAATCCACAGTTTGAATGGAAGTCTCCTGTGTGAAATCAAACCAGTTACAATGAGCCCCTCCCCAAACAAGCCCAGAATCAGCCCTGCGTATTCAAGACAAGTATGAAATGGCTTACTAAGTCTACTAAGGCATCTCAATTTTATACTGTAGTCAAGCGTACTGTCTTACCTTCAAACCAATGGCTTGATGTGCTGCAAGCATGACAGTAATGGCTCCATCCATGGATAGAATCTCTCCTAACCTGGCATACATTGTATTTGACAGACCAAGGCCGCCTACAGAGAGAAACACAACTTCAATCCAAAGCTTAAACTTTTAAACTATTGTTCTCTTAACCTATGGTTCATTAAAAAGTGTAAGATCTTTCAGTGCATCTGCTCACTAATGCATTTTACCACAGTTTTGTGGTAAGTAATAAATCACATTAATAAAGCACATTATTACACTCTTCAATAAAAGTAGCCGATTAGCTTGCTGGTTACACCACGAGCAAAGGAAAGTCTACAATATTGTGGTGCTAGTGGGGAAAACCCTCGTAGATGTGGGGATTTGTGCAAGTGCATTAGCCAGAACGAGCCGAAAAGTTTTTTTATAAAATATTTTTGATATGACAATCTGACCTTTCGAGTATTCTAAATGGGGTCTATCCCAATTCAGACACAGGAGCCTGGTCATGTGATTAAAAATAACTGCCTGGCGGCATTGCAAAGAAACAATGTAAACAGGCTTCTTATTGGGACTACTTAGATCCAGAGACATTTTGCAGCATAGACAGCAGCAATAGTTTTTTACCTTTTTGTGTTTGTTTGCCAGACTAAATACATTAGAAATTCAATTAAAATGGGGCTGCACTCACTTCAGGAGGTAACTTGTGTATTAAAATATTATATTCATATGACTGTTTAACTATTCTAAAGCATTACCGCAGAACTTTGATGAGTTGTTATGAGCTTAACTGAGTAATTGTGACAGTGCTTCTGAGAAGACACCAGCCTGACTTACCATACTCCTCAGGTATTTGGATCCCAAACAACCCGAGTGTTTTCAGTCCATCCATCGTTTCAGGAGGGATATTGGCTTCTTGATCGATCTTCTTTGAATCAACTAAAAAAGATGTTATGCAATGTTACAAGCATGACTTTGGAGGTTTTGTTCACAGAGATGAAGCCATGGCACAGGTCACTACGGGGACAGACTGACTTGGTAGATGACATGATAGTAAAATCATGTCACACAGTGTTCAGTATTATCACTGGTCACTTCACTATCATCACATGATTATGAAGACAGGCTGATTGTAGATGTCATGATATCACCTCACTCACCCTCTTCTTTAAAAAACTTCTCCACTGGGGCAATGAGTTGATTGATCTCTTGTAATTCTTCATTACTAATTTCCGGGAAGGGAAATACTTCGTCCTACAGAAAAAGAAAATTAATAGTAATACATGAGAGAGAGCCAACATGCATTTATTAAATTCAATTAAAGGCTGCATGTAAAAGATCCCCATCACAGTACTATAATGTCAAGCATCTAGTGCAGTAGAGACAGTTACTTCAACCTTTTATTTCAGGAGAAACAATGAATGGTACTTTTGTTTATATAGTGTATGTCCAACATAGAATTAACATAATTTTATCAAGGTAAATATTCTACATAATGTTGCTTTAACTTGAGAAGTAAAGTCTAAGGACTCATGCAGCCAGTGGAGAGCAGTAATGAATCAGAAGTATAATTCTGGGCTTGTGTCGCCTCTCTTTGGGCTTGGTATTTTTGCTAAACCTGCCAATCCTGTTGACAGCTGAGGTGCCCTTGAGCAAGCGAATCTAACCCTGCACTGCTTCCTGGACGCTGGGGTGGCGGTCTGCTGCTCCGGGGTGGGTTAAATGTAGAGGCTAAAGTTAACTGCACCGCTGAGCAATGACAAAAAAAGGCTTTAAAGGATTTCAGGCATTATAATAACCAAGCAGCCTTTTCTAATGGGAGCAGATAACCATGACCCTATTGGCACCATGCTTAATGCCAGGCGTGGGCTAGAGGGTTAGCTAGCTATAAAGCCCTCCAGCAGTCTTCTGGAATGATGGTACTCCAACCAATACTTTTGGCAATCAAATCCTCTACTGTCCAGTGCTCCCTGGACAGTAGAGACAGTTAGCTAGCTAACTAACAACCCTGACATTAAAGCAGGACAGGGTATTTTGATACCCTTCATTTCGGTAGATACAACGAATAAGCAGGGTGCGTCCCACTACTTCCCCCCACATCGTGTACACTGTATGTAAGGTATGAAACTGTAAGCTACAGCTGCACAGCTCAGTTTACCTTGTTCAGTTTTCTCAGAAAGAGGTCTTTAGCATACGCTGCACTCCTCACGCTCGTCCTCAGGCAGCGCCGCGTTTGAAGTGGAGCTGCTAACCGTCGCGCTGGAGCGGCGAGCAAGCATTTACTGGGTATTAACGACCTCGACAACCCAAACATTTTACTGAAATTCATCGCGTCAACCAGATAAATGTCCCGCTCTGCCCTTTTACTATAGCGCCGGCAACCTTTCACACGTGGTCGCACGGAGATGACAACACAACCCCGAAAGGCGTTGAAGTTCACATAGAGGCCTCTAGAGAGCAGCAGTGAGAAGAGATTCCACAGTGACGGATCTTTGAAAGGAACCGACTCCTATGGCTCCGGTTCATTATAATAAATGTCGGACAAAATAATGTTTTGTTTTTGTTTTTGTTTTTTTTATTTTTAGGCTGGTGGGAATAATCACAATGATAATAAAATGGTAAGATCTGAATCAGATGCTTTTTTTTAATAAATAAAGCTGCTCTCACTCACACAATTTACACTCATTTACACTCCAGATAATAAGGGGAGTACGGTATGTGGTATCAAAACATCAGTGTCATTTGTTAGGATTACATGCCTCTGTTACACACAGATGAACCAGAGCTTAAACCTATTCAAAGACACAGAGTGATACCTGATCAGCCCCGTTATGTTCCCTTTAGCATCAGTCTCATTCTTGAGTCTTCTCACCTGACTGATTGTAGGTCTAGCTACACTATGACCACTGGTGGGGTTGTTTCGGAACACTGAACTTGGCATTAACAGCTCCACACTCTCACTACTGCCTACAGCTTGTGCTCCTCTGAGACTGGAATCAGAGAAAGGTCATTCCTCCCTGCGTTCAGAGCAGCCTTCCCGAGTGACCCACACATACTAGTGCATCTCAAGAAATTGGAACATCGTGGAAAAGTTGATTTTTGTTCCTAATGTAATTCAAAAAGGTAAATGATCATATGTTATATTGATTACATGTAAAACGGCATATTTCAAGCCATATGTCCAACTTCTGACATGCATGTTGATTTATACACTCAGTACTTGGTTGTGGCCCCTTTGCTACAAATTACTGCATCACTATGGCGTGGGATGGAGGCAGTTAGCTTCTGGCACTACTGAGCTGCAGCTGAAGGCCACGGTCAAATCAACCTGGGCTTTAATTGGAATCCGGGTTGGTTTGATAGTGGCCCTCAGCTCTGGGTCAGGTGTTATCCATCTTTCTCTTTACAGCCCAGGTCCGGAGAGTATTCTGGCCAATCAAGCACAGTAATATAATGGTCAGAAAATCATTTGGCAGACGTTTAGGCAGATTTCAGACCTGGAAGACGACAACACTGCAGAGTTCTCCTACTATTCAACCTAACACCTAATTACCAGGACCTATTACTATTAATATTGCCACTATTAACTTTCTGTTGTATCTGCTTTGGTAATTTTTATCATTAATGTTTAAAACAGTCTGGCCAGAGGAGGATGGGTCCCCCTTGTGAGCCTTGGTTCCTCCCAAGGTTTCTTCCTCCAGCTCTGAGGGAGTTTTTCCTTGCCACTGTCGCCGTTGGCTTGCTCACGGGGGTCTTTGACGCTTCATGTTATTCCTTCTTTCTTCTCTGTCTCTGTCCTTTATTAAGTACTAATTATGTAAAGCTGCTTTGTGACGACAACAGTTGTAAAAAGCGCTATACAAATAAATTTGACTTGACTTGACTTGACCTTAATGACATAGTCTGGCAAAAAAAAAAAACAGCACCAATGTATTCCCTGTTTTCTACACAGGTGCATGCTTTAAGAAAATGATAGAGGAATTGACAAGGGGCCGTATTGTGAAGGGATGCAACTAATCTGCTGTAATCTAAATAGACAAATCTGAGTTCAGCCACTGAACTCAGACAGGGCTTCTTAAACAGCTTGTTGCTGTGCCTTTTCTGATTGATCTATATAAATGAGCTCGGTCTGACTGCACACGCTGCATATTTGAGTTGGATCAGTTTATCAGGAGGACGTCTGTACACTGCGTTTTACTAGTCACACTCAATCACTGTGAAATCACCACAGGATGAGCAATTATAACACTAGAAAGTTTACACCACTGACAGAGAGACACTGGTTTAGTATGTACCACAGAAAGGTGCACTCAGAATAAAGAGGCTTTTATTGTTATTCCATCTGAACACAAGCACACAGTGGAGTAAAATTACGTTTCTTCAGGACCGTGGTGCAGTATGGAATAGAAACACTACAGTACAGATACATAAGCGCAAACTTGGAATCAGACCAACAGACAGGAAAGTGCAGCACAGACACAGCACTCAGTACTGAATGGGTGTGGTCGGGATAAGGTGCAGAGGTATGGAACATGCTAAAACATAGCTATATGCAGTCAGCCTATAGCTTGTGTGAACACAGTAGTAACTGAGGCACATACTAACTTGTAGTCTGGTGCCACTAGAGGTCAGTAAGACGCTAGTCTGTACAAGAACTCTGGCTGTACAACAATTCCCTGATGGTGTGAACGTTGGGAGTTCCAAGTAAAGAGGAGGTCTTGAGCACAAGTAATATAGTGCAAGTTTATCAGCTAAAAAAAATGTGCAAGTAGACACATCAATAGAGATGTGTATGTAAGTGTGTGTGTGTGTGTGTGTGTGAGAGGTGTCTCAGCTCAGTCCTTGAGTGTTGAGAAGTCTGATGGTTTGGGGAAAGAAGCTGTTTGAGAGTCTGGCAGTGATGGCTTGGATGCTTCGGTACCTTCTGCCAAACGGCAGCAGTGAGAATAGTCTGTATGAGGGGTGGGTGGGGTCATTCACAAGGCTGGAAGGAAGACCCTGATGATCTTCTCAGCTGTCCCCTCTAATGGCCGTATTGTCTTGCGGCCAGAAGCATTGAAATGTCCAAACCAGACAGCGATGCAGCTGCTCAGGATGCTCTTCACAGTCCCTCTATATAACATGGTGAGGAAGAAAGGAGGAAGATGAGCTTTCCCCAGTCTTTTCAGGTAGTAGGGGCACTGCTGGGCTCTCTTGGCTGTTCTAGACAAGGCTGTCAATCACTTAATTCCTAAGGTTAACCCTGCCTTCTTATAATACATAAATGACATAACAAAAACTGATTTATGGGGGAAATGTAAAATGTGCCAATGTGATTTAGACAAGACAAACAGATTGTTAAATGTTGTGAAGGTTCTTCAATGTGAAACTTTGGGAGAACCTTTAAGAAAAACCTTGAAGGTTCCTCAAAGCACCTTAAGAGGTTCTGCAAGGAACTTATACTTTCAACAGTGCATAATCACCATTTGTGTTGGACACAGCTGAAGGGCCCAACAGAGGCAGCTTGCCAAGCCTGGGTATCGAACCCACAAACCGGTCATCAATAGCCTAGTGCTTTAACTGCTGAGCCACCACTAAAATCTAATTAGTTGTTAGCCAGCCAGCCCGTTAGCTAACTTCAGTGTAGTTAGACGTGCCACACTCGGTAGTGTTCGTACCCAGAGATTAGCAAAATACAATAATCTATATTATTAACTGTTGAAATTATGAAATTATGCAGACATAATTGAGATGGAAAAAGGTGTCTTGTTATTAAAACAAATGGGAATGGGCAGAGCAACACATCATACTGCAACCAGGCTGTGATAGATGTGCTAGACGTGTAGGAGCGACACTATTTGAGAGACACTGGGCTGCCCATGCATTCTACAGTCATAGTTTTGACCACATAATGCAAACATTCTGGGACTAAACCTGCTCACCCTGGGGTTTTTTATTGGCATCTGGCTGCAAGAATTTTAGTACTGAGATGTGTAAGATTTGTATTATGGACGTCTCTCTGTACAGCTAATGCAATCTGAAGGCAGCAGGGCGTGATCTTTAGCTTTTACTGTGAAAATGACATACCTTCAGTCCAGAGTTTCAGTTCCGGGCCGCCTGCACGGGACACACTGAAGCAGTGAAGAGGTTGTTCCACACAGACAAATCAGTAAGTGACGAGTCTGACAGCATAGTTTTATTTCATGTTCTCCACATGGTTACAGTTATAGAGTTTACATCGACAGGGTCTCGTAATCTACTTAAGAAACAGAACATACATCAAAATAAAAAAATCCCGCCTTTTTTGGTCATTTTAAAATAGGCTGCAATGTGTGTGTGTGTGTGTGTGTGTGTATGTGTGTGTGTTTGTATGTCAGAATGTGGTGCATTTAAGGACAAACATGAGGAATTGGTAAAAGTTACAAAGCTACAGAAGAAGGTGCCAAGCCAAATTTGATCACATCTCAGTAGCAGAACCACAATAATAATAATTTCCTTTAAAGAAAAATAGAGAAATGCACATTTAATGTAACGGATTGCAATAATTGCTACTACTAACAACAAGCAGAATATTTACAAATGGTTATTAGCCCCGCCCCCTCCATGTCCTATGTGAATCCACTTTGAAATTCCTCGAGATATGCTCTATTCATTACCATACATCATTTTTTTTTCATATGTACAACAATCATGTCATCAAATTCACACACACATGCTCACACACGCAAAAGTGCAATGATGTCTTTTTTTTAAACAAAATACATGCTGATCTGCAGTGAATCAGCATAAAATGTGAGCAAGTGGACGTCTTAAAAAACAAATAAACAAAACCAGACGGATCGCAAGCAAAATGAACCATAAATGAAATAGAAAATACACTTCTTAAGTTTAATTCAGCTCACAGTTCAAACCAGAGGTGACCACAACCGACTGCATGCAAACTTGTCACGGGTATTGGACCGAACCCGATCCTGTAACTGCACAAAAACCTTGAAGACTCGGGTGTGTCAGTAAGTCATGCGTCAGCACAGGTCACAGAAACAAACACGTGAGTGGCTGTACCGTCTTTAAATCTCCATACACATGAACTGAATTTTGAATTAAAGTTACTACAAGCATTGTGCTGTTCATAGGATAATCTTTGACTGTTATGTTGGTTAGAAACATAAGTCCCCCATTAACAAACTACATGGGAAGATACACTATATTGCCAAAAGCATTCACTCTTTCGTCCAAATAATTGTATTCGTAATCACTCCCATGGCCACAGGTGTAAAAACCAAGCACCTAGACATGCAGACTGCTTCTGCAAACATTTGTAAAAGAATGGGTCACTCTCAGGAGCTTAGTGAATTCTGGCGTGGTACTGTGATAGGACGCCACCTGTGCAACCAGTCAAGTCCAGTCAAGAACTTTCCTCATTACTAAATACTCCACAGTCAACTGTCAGTGGTATTATAACAAAGTGGAAGCGATTGGGAACAACAGCAACTCCGCCACAAAGTGGTCAGCCACGTAAAATGACAGAGTGGGGTCAGCGGATGCTGAACTTTCTACAGAGCCAATTGCAACAGACCTCCAAATTTCATATGACCTTCATATTAGCTCAGTAGAAGAACTTGACTGGCCTGCACAGAACACCTTTGGGATGAAATACAGGGGAGACTGCGAGCCAGGCCTTCTCAACCAACATCAGTGTCTGACCTCACAAATGTGCTTCTGGAAGAATGGTCAAAAATTCCCATAAACACACAACCAAACCTTGTAGAAAGCCTTCCTAGAAGAGTTGAAGCTGTTATAGCTGCAAAGGGTGGCCGGACATATTAAACCCTATGGATTAAAAATAGGATGTCATATGTTCATATGCCTGCGAAGGCAGACAAGCGAACACTTTTGGTAATATAGTGTATAGTGGCTCATAACCATCACTAGCTTATACAAGCTATTATTGGATTCGATTTTGCTATGTTTGTTTCTGTGGCTTAGTAACAAAGAAATTCACAATACATTTTGGCCCACATTTAACTGATGTAGTCAGCTACACTGTTCACTAATGCCTGACGTACATAATAGTGCCCTAAAATGTAAATTAGGAGCCATTTTGATCACATCCCACTACACTGCTGATGTGCTTTTTCAATGCCACAAAGTAATATCAGATCTTACCTGGTCATACTGGGAACAAGGTTTAGTGCAAAGTGCAAAATTCATTCAAAGTATATCCAGATGCAACTCCGACATGGAACACAAGGTGATGTGAGGTGTACGCCAGCTCAGAGAGTAGCATTTATAGAAGGTTAGTTTGATCACAATAATAATAATGAGAAGAACAACAGTTTTACAGAGTGTTTTGTGCTTTGCTCTCCATGTCTCACGCTGATGACGCCCACTGATGATCTCCATTAATTCTAAGTGGTATTTCAGTAGGATAATATCAGTTCTGTACAGCAGTTGACAAGCGTGTTCTGAATTAAAGCCTGAAATACACATTGAGCCCTTTACGCTAGAGCTGGTTTTCTATTCATGTGGTCTATGACAAAATGTGACCGACGGACTTCCAGATCAACAGAGTCGCATGAAGAGAATTCTACATAGTTTTAATGTTTATCGTCACTTCAATTTCAACAACAGTCAACTGTAACACTGATAATATTATTTCTGGGAATATACAATATTTAGAGAATAATTCTTACAATATAATGTTACATGCAAGAGTACTTTTAGTTTGATATTCCTCACTGCAAGTCGCTAGAACAGAGAGACGGACCAAAAAAACAAACAAACAAACTGAAAAAAAAAACACTTGGGTGTGGGGGGTGTGCACTGTGACGAGAGGGATGGGGTGGGGTGTCAGGAATTAAAGACAAAGACAATTATGATAATAAGAAAAAGAAAAAGAAAAACAGCCACCAGGTTCGCAACTGTTTGTTTACAAAACCAAAACATACATATTGCACATACGATTAGTACAAAAAGAGAGAGAGAGAACAAACAAACCAATCCAAAAATGAATGGAACACAGAAAAAACAGAAACGCTTGCAAAGCAAATCTCTTCACTGCCGATATTGGTCTCCAATGGATCAAGAAATTCAAACCGCAGTTACTGTACATGAAGGAATACTTACAAAATGAGACAAGTGCTATTCAAAACATCATCAGCATCTGAGCTAAAACGGCATCGATCTTCAGAATCATTACCGGACTGCTCCCTTCTGTTACACACAAAGAAAAGGTAGAAAATGTAGAGATATGTGTGGAAAAAAACATGGTTAAAAGTCTCTGTTCCATTTTCTTCTACCGTTCTCCACCTCCGCTACAGGTCACTCCCAGCGGACGTTAGTTAGGTAACCGTGTTTGCGAATGAGTGAAAGGCATTCATAAAAAACAAAAAAAAAACCCACCAACAACCAAAAGAAAATCCAAACACTCGGGATTTGTAGCAGATATATTTGGGCCTGTGCTGCTCGCGGAGATGCTAGGAACTGCACGCACACACACACACACACCAAACAGGACACACACTCACTCAGCCTGCTGAGAAAAGAAAACAAGACAAAACATCACGGCAAGAAAAAAAAGAGAAATGTGGGAAAAAAAAAAAAGTTAAATTACCTGCTTTGACTCCTTAACCCCCCCACCCAAAAAAAAAACCTGACCCCTTGTTATTTCCAAAATAGCCTTTTCCAACAAATCAGCTCTACCATAAACATTTCTAAATGTACAGTTTATTTTCATAGTGTTTTTATTTCAGTGTTTTTATTTGTCTCTAAAAAAATAGATAAAAAAATAAAACCGTGCAGCGCTACTGGCCAAGACCGACCAGTCAAGGCCCAAGGAGGATTCGACCATTGGCTCAGAGATCGGCTACCCTTCCCTAACCACCTATCCCTGCCTCTTTTTTTTATTTCCCCTGATTGGCTAGCTGTAAGCAGACTTCTAATTGGTGCAATAAACACAGTTCTGCCGGACCGGAAGGTTCTGCGTGTGCATTCCCGAATCTTCCGAAGAGTTTCAAAGGCAACCAGAGAAAATTCCAGGTCATTCGCTTTCCCACCTAATCAAACACACTGGACTGAGTTTTATTATAGTGAATCTAGGTTGTTCTACTTTGAGAGTATAATACTGAGATTGTTAGCTGACGCCTCGGACAAATTTTGTTCTATAACAATAATATTAACTGCTGATAATATTATTAATATTATTATTATTATTATTTTACAAAATACTATATGCACGACATACACAAAGCATTTTTTTTTACTAACTCAGTTACTGCTTTTTAATAATTGGCACATTAAAGACCGCTAACTATATCACAGAGAATCGTGGTCTACAGCTACATTAAATACTTGAACACCTATGTCTTTGTAACCAACTTCATGGCTAGGTTGTTGCTGACTGTCAATACTGTAACACCGTTTCAAGGCATATCCGCTCTATCAAGACTTTTTGTTTCTGCAAATCAGTGTAAAGCTGGATATTTTAGAACGCTTCTTAAGCAATTAAGGAAGTGAGATAAAACAGTAGCCATGGTCTTTGTGCATGCTTTTGCTTCCGTGTTGGGTTTCAATGGAGGGGAGAACACACTCAGGCGTTAAAAGTCCAGAAAAGAGAGGACAGACAAACCTTGGGAGGGAAAAAGAAACAGAACAAAAACAGCTTTGCCTGGAGTGTACAGCTCGAGCAGTGATCGATCAATGGAAAGTGTGGAGATTGATGGAGGTGGAAACCCAAAACCCACAGGGAGGGTCTAGCAGCCCTCTAAAATGCCTGGAAGAGAAGGCCAGTGCTAGTGCTAATGCTAATGCTACACAGTGTGCCCCTTTTTCTCTCTCTCTTTGATTTGTCCTAGAGGAGAGAGGCTCTGAATGAAAATGGAAACGAGTCACATTGCCTTTTTTTGATTTGTTCTCATTCCCTGGTCGGTTCCATCCACACAGTCTATTGCAAAAAATGTACAATCTTCTTCACATGCCAGCTAGACAGGACGTCCGCCAAAGTTGCCTCCATGCTGCCTGTTACTGACAATCTCGGTTCCACAGAGACCAATAAAGTTTCATAGTCCCATAGAATCCCATAGAGTTCCATAGAGTTCCACAGAATTCCAAAGAGAACAATTCACTCCAGCAGTCTCACAGAATCCCATAGCGCCCCAAAGAGACCCATAGATACCCACAGAATTCCACAGAGACCCATTTACCCACAGAATCCCAGAGACCCGAAGTTACCCACAGAATCCCACAAAGCCCCAAAGAGACCAAGAGTCCCCTACAGAATCCCACTGAGCCCCATAAAGACCCAGAGTTACCCATAGAATCCCATAGATCTCTAGAGAATCCCACAGAAAAGCCACAGAATCCCATGAAGTCCCACTGAGTCCCACAAAGTCCTAGGGATTTTTGCTTCACACCACTGTGCTGATACCACTGTGTTTGGGCTTGGCACTGCCAGCAGGAGGAGCAGGGGGTGGAGCTTGGGCATGGTGGTGCTGAGCATGCTGGGAATGGGGCCCATGGGGATGCGACCCATGTGAGTGGCCTGATGGCGGGTGGTACTGGTGCTGGATGTGTGCCGGAGGATGGTAATGGTGATGGTGGTGGTATGGAGGTGGGTTTTGCTGCATGTGGCAGAACTGGGTGTGGTGCGGGTGGATCTGAGCCTGAGTCTCTGTGATGTTTTCACGGGCTGTGTGGTGCAGGTTGGACGGGTGGGGCGTATGGGAAATAAGGGTGGGATGGGACGGGTGAGGGGGCTGAGGGGGCAAGGAGGGGGATTTGCCCCGTTTGGTGCCGAAGAGCGATCCCAGCAGAGAGGAGGAGGAGCTGGGGATAGACTGCTGGCGGGATGGACAGTCGCGGCTGGAGGCAGCCCGGCGCCGGATGTGGGGGCTGCTAATGATGGAGCCCTGCAGAGGGGGGATGGACACAGAGTTACATCAGACCGGAGAACACCACTGCTGCAATACACAGAATATCACTGATAAATCTTAAACTAGAGCTAAATAATCCAGTCCTGGAGAGCCAACGCAGTATTTTGCTTTACTCAATTTGACTTTTAAAAGGAAATGTTTGGTAAAAAGAACTGGTTCACAGATGAATGGGCATGGGCAAAAGTACTAAGCTATGCAACATAGTTGTGATCGGACATTTACATACACTATTCATAGACATGACTGAAATGCAGTGTTGGGCTTTCAGTGATTTCTTAGAACTGTTCTTCTTCTGGAGCAGAATAAATGTACAACATATATCTTTAATAGAAAGAAAACATAAGAATCTGGTGCACAGGTTTTCTAAAATCAATCCAGGGTAAAAAAATGTACATACAACACACCTAATATTTGGTTAAATGTCCTTTAGCAAGTTGCCCCTTGACCAGAATCGTTGAGCATGAGCCACATGTTCTATATGGTTGAGGTCAGGACAACAACCTCTGAAACGTGTTTAGGGTCGTTGTCCAGTTGGATCAACCAATAATGTCCGACCATCTAGCTGACGGTTTGAGGATATGCTGAAGAATTCTAAGGTAGTCTTCTTTCTTCATTATTTCATTCACTATATACATATTCTTTCTCTAAGCCTCTAAATCCATAGTGATGTAAAATTCGCTTGACTGCAGACAGCAAATCTTGTGTTCCAGGAGCTTCCAATTCATGGTAGCTGCTGGCAGCCTGTGTCTTTGTGGTTTTTGGGTTGTTCTTGATTATGCATAATAATTCCCTCCCTACAGAGGGAGATTAAGGGGATGGCCAAGAGATTCCTGAAGTAAATCTATAGCCATCTTTCTCTGATCTGCCCAGATCTCCTTATACTTTCTCATTGTACTGTGTGTTGGTCAATCCAATGAGTGATCACTGACAGAAAGTTAAGAGGCTTTGGCAAGTTAAAAGACATTTAACTTAATTCATAATCGTTGGTGAAAAGGTTGGTGTGTTTATTTTTGACCTTGTGTGGATTTCTTGTACACAAAATGTTTGTTTGTTTTAATAAAGGTGTACGTTGTACATTCTGCCCCAGAAAAAGAACTGTTAAAAAAGTCTATGATGATGGGTATGTAAACGTCTGACCACAACAGTTCTTTTTCCATTTTTTTTCAATCTAAACAACAGCATGTCCTAAAGAGTCACAAACCCCATTTCAACTCAACAGTCTGGAGGAAATGTGGGAGTATCTGTGCATACATTTAGTTTACACATTGCAGATTGGACAGTTAAAAACTTGTATTTATTTATATTAGCACTGTAGCTCCAAAGCAAAGTAAAAAAAAAAAAAAAACATCAGCAACTAAACATACACTGGTGGTAATGGT